>NC_142470.1:5278914-5587664 GCF_049115385.1 Moschus berezovskii
TCCACTCACCTCTACCATCAGACATGGTGCGGAAAAAGTTCACTGCATGAATGGATGAACTAACACATCAACAGAGTATTAAAAATCAAGGACCTGGACCCAGTGAAGGTTCATTTCAGACCGTGCTCCACAGCACCGATGACCACCAGGGCTTCCCTCACAAGCGCATCCCGAACCGGACACAGGTGACATCAAACAAGCAGGACAGGTGACCCGGCACACCCTATCCTACCAGTCAGCTGGCTCTACCCCAGCCCGGGCTGGGTTCCCTGGATGGCTTGCCAGTGCTCCCAGCACCTCTTAGGAGCGCTCGGCACTCAGTAAGCAGAGCTCTCCAGGACTCTGACCATAGCTCCTCCCCCTATCTAGACCCCAGGTCCCCAGGGAAGCTGACCAGACAGTCCGTTTGCCAGACTCCTTCAGGCTACTCTGGCACGCTCAGACTTCCTCCTACTCTTCAGAAAGGATTTACCTGTCACAGCCTATCCCCACCCTCCCCAGAGGACTTCCCTAGAGCAGCTGTTACGACTGTGTCTGGCTGGAGTAACTCCAGAGATCTCTCCGGTCAGCAGTAAATCTTCACCCAGGAGTGACTGTATGGTGCCTGCTCACGGTACAAAACTGCAACAACACAATAAATGTACCTAACTGTCTAGAACACAGGCCATTGTGGGCTTCTGGAATGCTTCCTAGGAGCCCAAGGAAAATAGGATCTGGGGCGAACGTTGTAAAGGCAACTTTAAAAAATTCTGGGTAAAGGTGTAAAATTTGATCTGTTTCCCCAGGGCACCCACCTTTTAGAACATTTTCGATTACCAACAATAATTTAACAGACTTCCCTGGGGGTCCAGTGGTTAAGAATCCACCTTTCAATGCATGGGACACGGATTTGATCCCTGGTCAGGGAACTAAGATCCCACAATGCCACAGGGCACCTAAGCCCATGCTCTGCAACCAGAGAAGTTGACATGCCACCACGAAGACCCAGCACAGCCAAAACAAAGAGAGAGACTCAATATTTTAAGAACACTGATGGAACACCAATAAAGACACTACTGGACTACCAATAAACTAGTCTACATGCATCGCAGAACCCCTCACTGCCACACAGAGAGTCAGGGCTTCATTCCTTCCGCTTCACACTGACCTGTCCAAGGCCCCACACGGCTGGATAAGCAGCACTGTTAACACCAGAACCCCAAGCTGTTTGACGCAAAACCTACAAGCCTCCGCCCTTAACTCAAAGCCAACATGCCTCTCCAGTGCTCTCCACACAGCCCCCAGGCCTCTTCCTCCCGAGGAGGCTCCAGGGTGGGGCTGCCGTCAGTGTGAAGAGTGGCCAGACTGTATACCTCTCAGTGAAAAAACCACTCAGACACCACCAGCCATTTCTTTCAACGCTAGCCAACAGGGTCCACAAACTACCAACAAAGGTTTTCATCCAGATGATGAATTACCTGGAGAAATGAAAGGCCAGGGCTGATCTCCAAGGACCCCACTCTCCACGTCCCTGCTGGCGACTGGGGTACAGAAGGGTGGGTGTCGTCTGCTTTAATTGAAGGGGCCTGGGAGACAGAGGGGCGGGTCTGTTTACAATATGGGCTAAGCGTCTCCTGTTTACCTGCTGCTGCTGCTGCTGGCGCTGGAACCTGGGAGGGAGTGACTTTTGGTACTTGTTGAATTCCTGTGCAGGGGACCCAGCTTCCCTGGGCCCCTCCTCACTGCCACTGCTCTGAGCCACTGCTGGAGGAGCTGTGGGGGCTTCTTCTGAAAATGTGCTGGCGGTCTCCTGGGCAGAGAACTCAGGGGAGCCTACAGAACAATTAAGTGGAGAAGAGGCCAGGTGAGTTCCTGAAAGCTCAGCTGAGTGAATATTTAATGGCAAATGCTTTTTCTTGTTGGCACATACTTTCCACTGCTAAACTAAAACCCTGGCACTGGGTTAACACCTCCCATGCCCGAGCTCACAGCCTCCCCTCGCCCCCACCATCACAGATGAGAAAACGAAGGGTGGAGAGATCAGATGAATTGCCTGAAGTCGCATGGTCGGCAGTAGAGTTGGGATACAGTTCCAGGTGAGAGAGGGTCTATTAAAATGGACCCAGCGCAACAGAGTGGATGAGGCCTCAAAGACAGCCCACGTGCCCCCACCTCCACCCAGAGCTATGTGAGTCAGGCTGGCCAGGCAGCCCCTCTGAGGATGACAGCTGCAACTACCCCACGGGGCTTCTGTGAGCCTTAACTGGGCCAGTCCACAGAGTGCGTTTCAAACAGAATGCTCCCCACGGTCTCCAAGACTGTGCCCCTTGGAATCCCCTGCTGTCTTCCCCATCCCAGCTTTGCATTCTTTTTTCCAGCTTTATTATAACTGACTCTTGCATTCTTAAGAAACCTACTGCAGAGAGCAAACACCAGTGCAAAGCCTGGGGGCGGGGGCAGCGTCCCAGAGGAATGCTGATGGGCAGGGGGGTTATGGAAGAGCCAGGGACACACCCCACACCCAGGCCCACTCTGCACCCTGACTCTCTACTGCCCCCTCAGTAGGTCCCTGACAGTGGGCCCAGGCTTCACCCAGACTTCAGTGACATGACATTTACAGAAGGACCAGGGTCTGAGTTCCTTGGCCAGAAGGGCGCTGATGACCAAGTCACTTGATCAGCTTTCAGCAACTAAGACTAACATCAGGCCCTTCTCTACATTAGAGATTTGGTTTGAGTTCATTTAAGAAAGTCACAAAGAACATAATTAATCATATTATTAAAGACTAGAACAAGAGACACCCTCCACCACTTAACACTGTTCGGTGTCTTTAGTGCAGCCATGTGATCCAGTCCTTTAGGATTAACATCAGGGAAAACGTATTCTAAAAAGCGGGCAGGCTTCCTTCAGCGTCAGAGAGAGCACTGTGCTCCTACTGAGGTCCTCCAGCACACACACCTCCACTGCCGAGCAGTAGTGGGAATGACGACAGTGATGATACTGTAAGGCGGCGGTGCTTCTGCATCTAGAAATGTGCCGTGTGCTTCGTGACGTCACTTCCCAGGACCCTGAGCCCAGGGGGTAGGGGTGGGTACACACTCTCCCCAACCCACTTCACAGGCGAGGAAAGTAGGGAGTCAGAGGGGAGGCACGTGGCCAGCTGGCTTCAGTGGTGAAAACAGGACGTGAACCCAGGCCCCTGATCCAGGCCTGAACTCTTTTAACAACTGGGATCCCCGTGTGTCTAGCCATTAGCCACAGTTCATGCTAAGAAGCCAGGGAGATACCCAGTGACACAGCCCTTGTTTCCAGGTCAGGGGCCAGGCTCACTGCTCACCTTTGTGGACGGCAGGGCCGTTCTCCTGGGGAGCCGCCTTCTCAGCCCCCGGAGAGCGGGGAGCTGCCTTCTCCGTCTGCTTCTGGGCCTCGCTGGCCCGCTGAGCCTGCTTGCACTTCTGGTCAAGCTGCTTGAGTTTGGCGGCACAGGCGGCCAGCCTCTCCTCGCGCGCCCGACGCTCTTCCTCCTCCCGGCGCTTGCGGGCTCGCTCCACAGCCTCCGACATCTCCGACTGGATGAACTTCTGCCGCGGGGGGGGCTTGTCCTCTTTGTCCTCGGCAGACTGCTGACGAAATACGGTGCCCATGGAGGGCTTCTGCTGAGAGAAGACGGTCAGAGGATGTCATAGCTCAGAGACAGGCCACCCCCTGGAGGGGGTCAGCTCCCTTCCCAAGACCCTTGGGCACCTTCAAGAGGCCTACGGCAAGAGGACCTGAGCTCCGATCCTGCTCTGCCCTACACTGTATTTGGAAAAAGGGCTGCGCAAGCACCAACAGTCTAAACCATAATTTCTCTTTTGGAAACTGTTGATAATCAAGGAAGCCCTCTGGGCTGTAAAGGTGCACTGAATCATTTGCAAACCTCTTAACACCATGACTGAAATGCAGGAAACACTCAAGAGAATGGGCATTCCTGCAGCCACCTCTGGGCACGCAAGGTCAGGGTGTCCACAGCTAAAGAACAGGAGCAGAAAACCACATGCTCATCACTTCTCAGCCACAGAACTGCCCTACTGCTCCTCCCACGACAGCAGATGAACCTCTGGATACAAAAAGCCCCAAGATACCAGAACTCACTCACACGTGAGGTTTCAAACTGATTAAATGTAAAAACAAAACAGCATCTCTAAAAACATCTCTTTAAGGTATTTTATCTACTTTTAAGTCTCAAGTTGATTGTTAAGTTACTAGACAACCACCAGGGTGCCAACGATGCACCTCTCAATTCTGAGAAGATTTCTTACTGATTTGCAGGAAGAGAGGCTGCAGGCAGAATATGCAGCAGTACAAAGGATGGGCTGGGTCCCTGGACCCCAGCCACTGGAAGTCTAATGACATACAACTGGCAGAAAAAGAGACAACTTCGTGTTTTGAGGGATAGTTACAGATGAATTTAACTGTTGAAAACTCATCAGACATATAAAACCAAGATGTGTTGTGTCTTTTCTTGTATTTTAATTGTTATTGTTCAGTTGCTAAGTCTTACATGACTCTTCTGCAACCCCATGGACTATAAGGTTCAAGAGAAAGGCTGCCTCAGGTGTAGAATAGTGCTCAGTCGCTCAGTTGTGTCTGACTCCCTGTGACCCCATGGACTATAGCCCTCCAGGCTCCTCTGTCCACAGGCCTTCCCAAGCAAGAATACTGGCGTGAGTTGCCATTTCCTTCTCCACAGGACATGTCTCCTGCACTGGCAGGCAGGCTCTTTACCGCTGAGAAGCCAGGGAAGCCCTTTATGTAAATTACCCCTCCATAAAAGCAGTGAGCAGCAGTGACAGTAGAGAGTGACTTTTCTCTTAAAAACTAACTTGTTATAATCCAGTGACAATTACTACAAGATTATAAATGTCTAATTTAGAAGCACGAAGGGACTCTTTACATAATATAATTGGGGCCAAGTGTGCGCTCTCCTTTTCCTTTGCCCCGACCACTGCCACCTGTCCAGGCACCGTAACAGCCGTGTACTGTTTCACCTCAAGTCTCCACCAGGACACATCTCACCCCCTGATGCTCAGGACACCTGGATGATCCCTAAGGGACACCCCTGATTATTCCCTTCACAATTTCCCGGAAATGGAATACCAGAATCAAAGGGTATGTGCATATCATCAAAACTACAGACGTGCTTTTCAAAACTGCCTGAAGTGAGCTATCATTTTATAAACTATATATTCTGCAAAACATTTAAGCTGTGACAATCTTTTCAGAAATTTGGATTCATGAAATGATAAAAGAGATTTTATCTTTGTTGACTCTAGATAATGATAAAAACACTCAAGATAATTCAGGGTTGTTATGAGCAGATTAAAGTAAAAAACCTTCTTTTGAATACTGAGCAACCCCAATACAGGGATGAAATATGGGTTAATCTCAAGATAATTTATAAGAGCTGTACTGTGTCTATTTTCATTCTTGTGTCCCCTGTACTGAGCACAATGCCTAGCAAAATATGATATGTGCTCAGCACAAAAAACTCAAGATAAAGGGTATTTTCATTTTAGAGGAAGATGTGGAACAGGAGTTCTTTAAAAAGCAAAGTGCACTAAAAATGGCAAGTCTACCAAGTTTATTTAAATTAACGCCTTCCCATCCACAGCTCGCCCTTCCTGCTCAGTTCCATCCCAAAGTCAGGCAATGTGGCAGAACCAGGCCTGTACCTAGTGCCAGGGGGTCAGACAGCTCAGGGCAGGTGGTCAGAGCCCAGGCAGGTGAGCAGGGTGTCCACATGGAGGTGTGGCTGATGAGGAAGGTGGAGCCCAATCAAGTGGGATGAGGAAGGAAATTCTAGAAGAGATGGCTCAGCAGGGAAATTCAGGGTCTCTGGGAGAGGGGGGGCTGACATCTGAGGAGCTGAGGAGGGCACCTGTGCGAGGGAGAGGGTGAGGGTAGAAAGAGGGAGACTAGGGAGATGACGGGCAACAGCCAGAATGAAGAGTGTCTGCGTGTGCGTCTCTCACTCTCTCACATACATACATTCCCCAACTCCGTGTGTCTGTGTCTCTGGGTGTGTGTGTCTCTCATGTACATACATTCCCCAACTATCCATGGAAAAGGCCAGAAGCAGCGGCACTCCTGGTGCCCACGTACTGGTTTATAAGTGTCATTAAAGGCTGACTCCAGGGCCAAGGCCAGATAAGGACAAAATGAGCTTGGAAAAGCTTGTTCTACCAGAAAGCAAGGAATCACTCAAAAAAAAAGAATGGAGACAGTGAAAAGCACACGGCTGCCAGCCTGAAGCTCCCAAACCAAAGACAACCCGAACATCCAAAGAAACAATATGAATTAAAAATTTGATGAGAAACAGGATATTCATAAAGTAACTAGCCACAAAACTGCTATCAATTACAAACCTGCAATGCATGTGAAAGCTCGATGCTGTGAAACCCGGTAGCCAGCACCTCAATCCTGAGATTAAAGTAAGGCTGTCACAGCGGGCAGAGAGCGACCAGGGTCACCCAGGCGGGAGCAGTAAGAGTCACTGCCAACTCTGAGAGACTCTAGCCAAAAAAGGGAAGCCTTGAACCCCACCACGAGGAAGCTCCAGACGAACGGCACACTGCACAAAGCAGTTGACTTCTGATCTTCCAGAGCGTCAACCTCAGGAAAGTGGAGCAAAGGCTGAGGTTCCACTTCACACTGAAGGACGTCTGACCCTGACCCAGATTCCTGTGCATCGAGATCATCAGCTGAACAGCGGGGGCAGTGGGACGGGGTCTGTCGACAAGGTGGCAGTGGTACATCAACGTGAGCTTCCTCGATTTGACTGTGCTTACCTAAGAAGCGTTCTGTGGTGACAGAGCCTGACCGGACTAGCAACTTACTCTTCAAATGGCTCAGGAAAAAATATTCTTTGCATTACACCAACTTTTCTGTAAGTTTGTGACTGTCCTCAAAATCTTAAAACAATTTTTAACTTCAAAAAAATAAACTTCCCTGGAGGTCCAGTTGTTAAGACTGTGCTTCCAATGCAGGGGGCTCGAGTTCAGTCTTGAGGCAGGGAACTAGATCCCACGTGCTGCACAGTACGGTCAAAAAGAAAAACAAACAAAAAGGGAGGGAGGTTCAAGAGGGAGGGGACATATGTACACTATGGATGAGTCCTGTCAATCCAGGGCAGAAGCCAAGACAACACTGTAAAGCAAATATCCTCCAATTTAAAATAGCTTAGAGAAAGAGAGAGAGAAATGTCTGCTTAGACATTTTCAGAAAACCGACCAGACCAATGAACTCAGTAAAACCTAATTGACTGTCCATCTGAAAGAGTGAGACTCTGGCTGTAGTGACCAGGGACACAACACATTGAGTCCCCAAGCCAGCCACCACTCAGTGTTCTCTGAGCTGGCTAAGACTCCTCCTGCATGCCCCCACCCACAATGGGCTCCTGAAACCTCCCTGGCTCCATCCCTTCCTGTTCATTGTGAATGCACAGAACAGTCTTTCAGGTGACTTGCTGGAGTCTCTGCATTGGATCTCTGGTCAACTGAACCTGGAAAGGGCTTGTGTGTGCGCACACCCACATGCATGTCCCCCAGCCAAACGGGCACAGAACCCCTCCCCTGCAGTGCCCACGGTACCTGGTAGTCAGGACCTGACGCCCAGCTGTGCAGCTTCCTGGAAGGTGGCTGAGGTTCCGGCACCTTCCGGACGACACGGGTCACGCCTCCTGTTTCACTCCAGTCTTTTCCTTCCTCTTGGGTGCGCTTGGCATCAGCACTGTCTGCAGAGCTCAAGGACAACTGCCGCTGCCTCCTGGGGTCCCAACTGCTCCTAGGACAAACCATGAAGACTTGGTTTTCCTGGCCGGCCCAGGCACCGTCTCACCTTCCTGGTCAGAGCATTAGCAATTTGAAAGTTAGCTTCTACAAACCGATTTCCTTCATAAAAGACCCACCGCGGACCCTCTTTGCACCCCCTTTACAGGTGAGAGGACACGCCCAGAGCACCTACACCAGCACCCATTTTACCAAGTCAGTCTTAAAGACACAGCTCCAGGCAGGATGCCTCACATCCATTACTTCATCTACTGTAAAAAAACAAAAACGCCTCTACTTCCTCCATTTTAAAGAGTTTCTCACTGAGTCTCTGGGAGGTTGGGGAGTTGTTCAGAAGAAAGAGAAAACAGAGTTGAACCCAGGACTCCCACCATAAGCCCTTCTGTCTATGCCAAAGCCCCGCCCCAGGAGTGAACGGATGCTCCTCACAACAGCAGAAGAGGGCTCGCTGAGCGATGCGCTACAAAGAGCAAGAGGAGCAACACACACACGGGGCAGAGGAGACAGACGTCCAGCAGGGGCTACGGGAAGGCTCGCTGAGCAGCACTCACCTTCACACGCTGCAGTGCAAACAGGCTCTGCGACAAAACACGTGTGCATCTACTCACACCTCTTCTGTTGCAGAAGTGGTGCCCAAAAGCCCAGTGGGAGTACAGAGAAAGCCAGGGATTCAGGCCTGGCTAATACATGTGCTCGTGCATGCACACGCACACACACATGCACGAACGCTCTGGAGGTGGAGGGAGATGAGGCAGGTGAGGAGAGTCAGTGCCTCCTGACGGCAAGCCAAGAGGTGTGGTGCCCACAAAAGGTTCCTCATCTGCCAGGAAAGACCCAAGTCTATCAAAGACGACAACTATGGCACAGGGTAAGGGTGACAGGGAAGGAGGGACCGGCCGGCCAGCCTCTGGATGGTGCATGAAGGAAAGGATGCAGGTCCCAGTAGCCCCAGAGACAGTGAACAGGAAGGGCAGGAGCCAGGTTTCAGGAGCCCATCATGGGTGGGGCGTGCGGGAAGAGTCTCAGCCAGCTCAGAGAACACTGAGTGGAGGCCGGCTTGGGGACTCAATATGGTGTGTCCCTGGTCACTACAGCCAGAGTCTCACTCTTTCAGATGGACAGTCAAGTCACATCAATTCAGAGAGAGGAACGGAGTGGCCTGCTGCTCCAATGAATCTACAAAGCTTCACGTTTCCACTGATTTAAATTCTGGATCACATCTCCTTCTGAGCTTAGTTCCAGAAACTGACCCATAGATATTTATTTCCCAAGGGCATCCAAAGCTTCATTTGAAATCAAGCAGCATTAAAATAAATTACAGAAGCCTCAATTAACTGTCTGTGTGCCAGCTGAGGAAGAGTGACAGAAGATCGTTACCAGCTCCCTGCAGAAGAGGAGCTGTGAAGTCAAAGATGACACAACAAAGACTTGCAGACCCAACTACATAAACATTCAATTACTGACAGTAAAACAGACAAAGGGGAAAAAATACCACAGCACTACTATCTAAGCAACGTAAAACAGTAATCACAGTTTAACAGAAAGCACAGTAAGTCTAACAAATATATATACAAAGAGAATCATCCATATTTGCCAATACTGGGGTGGTGGTAGGGTGGGCACGCAAATTAAAGTGACTATAGGTACTATTTTAAAAGTACAAGCCAATGCTACTGGTACTCTGCTAAAAACTAGACTGGCTAGACTACAATTTAGGTCTTTTCCAAATGGTGTTGGGAGCAAGAATCATTCCAACAAAATGATCCAAAAAAAGAGAGAGAAAAGATTCAAGTGGTCAAATATGCTTAGGCAACATGGCATACCCCGCTTTCGGCTTCTCCCCCACTCCCAGATTCCCAGAAGGCTGTAGCACGCACATCCTAGGCTCTGGGCACCCTTGGAGTAGAGCTGAACCCAGGCGGTTTCCCAAATTTGCTTGGCCAGAGAAGAGAAGCCTTTAAGGGCACCACACACTCATGGCAGTCTGCAGAACAATCAGTCTACAAGACACACTTGGGAAAAATGCGGGCACGGTGGCTAAATGGCTAGGACTCAGCCAGCCACACCTGGTGCCCACCCTGGCTCCCTGCCCCCAAACAGCTGTCCTTCCATCTGCAAAATGGAAACAGTACCTGCCCACGTGAAGTCGCTGGGGTGACCAGGACACGCAGGGCTCACGGCAGCACGGAGAACACCAGTGTATGTACATCCGTAAAGTGTCACATGCCGCCCCCCACAACTCCCCCACTGGGAGCGGTGCTGTGAGCAGGGATGGCGCCCTTACCACTTTGGCCTGCCGTCCTTCACCACTTCCTCCTCCTCCTCATCATCACTGAACTTCAGCTTCTCGGAGTAGTCCACTTCTTCATGGAGGCCTGCAACAGGAGGAGGGCCAGCGAGAAGGAGACAAGATGCACATCCCACCAGTGGTAAGAGCACTGCTGGGGGAGAGGGGAGTGCTGCCTCCAGGGAGGAAGGGCGCCAGCCCACCTGGCTAAGGGGCACCCCTGGCTGCCACCACCAGAACACATACTGCAGAGAGAAGTAGAGGATAAGGACTAAGACTCCACGCTCCCAGTGCAGGGGGCCCAGGCCTGATCCCTGCTCGGGGATCTGGATCCCACAACTAACACACGATGCAGCCAAATAAATAAATAAAAATCATATTAAAACAAATACAAGTGACCATATGTAAAATTGATAGCCAACGGGAATTTGCTGTCTGGCTCAGGAAACTCAAACAGGGGCTCTGTATCAACCTAGAGGGGTGGGATGAGGAGAGAGACGAGGGAGGTTCAAAAGGGAGGGGACAGATGTACACCTATGGCTGACTCACATTGAGGATTGACAGAAAACAACAAAATTCTGTAAAGCAATTATCCTTCAATTAAAAAATAAATTAAACAAACAACAACAACAAAAATACAAGTGAAAGACAGTACTAGCTTTGGTCACAGCACAGCAGCCTCCCTGGTTAGATTAACTCTGTTAAGAGAACAGTCCTTAAATCTGTACAGACCAAGTTTTCTGCGAGTGTGCTAGAAGGTGAGGAGTGAACAGAGGCAGGCAGAAACCAGCCAGGAGGCCTCCCCACCAACACACACTCCTGAGAAGTGAGCTCTGTGAGTGGCCCTCCCCAACCCGAGTGGCTCAAAGTGTCCATCAACTGATGAGCGAGTACACAAAATGTGGTAGATACACACAGTGGAACAGGATTTGGCCATATTTTTTAAAAAAGAGTTCACACACACGCTACAACATGACGACCCCTGAAGACATTATGCTGAGTGACGGATCCAGGTGTGAAAGGCCTCATATCCTACTGTGTGACTCCATTTGTACAAAACATCCAGAACATGCAAATCCACAGAAAGTAGATGGCGCTTGCCAGAGGTTGGGTGTGGATGGAGGGGTCACCGGGAGTGAATGCTCACGGGTACAGGACTTCGTTGGTGGGTGATGGAAATGTTCTGGAATTCAACAGTGGGGATGACTGCACAAACTTGTTAATATACTAATAATCTCTGAATGGTAGACTTTAAGGGGGCAAATTTTATATAATACGAAAATCTGTCACATGAATTAGATCACTGAAAAAAGGGACGTGACAAAAAGCCCAATCCAGTTAAAGAGTTAGATCTGACGACAAAGCAAGTGTGATCACATGCTGTCCCCCAGGGCCTCTCGGTGTATACAGACACAAGTGGGCTGAAGAGTGTGGGTGCAAAAACACAGCACAACAACAATACAGTCAGAACACTGATCTGACATAGGGCCAAACAGACGCCAAGCCAGAAGTGTTAGGAGAGATGAAGAGTATGTGAAAACAACATAAACGGTCAGTACATCAGTCATCAAAATAAAAAATGTGTGTAACGGCTTCAAAATAAATGAAGCAAAAACTGACAGAATTAAAGGGAGAAACAGATAAATTTGCAATTGTAGTAGAGAGTCTAATACCTTACTTTCAGTAACTGATAGAACTAGACAAAAATGTTAGTACATAAGACCTGAACAACACTACCAACCACCTTGACCAAACTGATACATACAAAATGTGAAATCCAACTACAGAATACACTCTTTTCAAATGCACTTGGACTATTCACCAAAACAGACCACGTATCTTGGTGATAAATCCAGTCTTAATAAACTGGAAAGAACAGAAGTCACACAAGAGTATGCCCTTGTGACCACAATGGAATTAAATGAGAAATATAGAAAGTTCCAATTAAAATGATCCGTGAACTAGAAAACAATCAAAACAATGGAGAAAATTAAAATCAAAAGTTCTTTGTAAAGATGAGTCAAATTAATGAGCCCTTGGCAGAAGTGAACAAGATAAAAAAATACAAATTACCTAATTATCAGGGATGAAAGAGTGAGATCTATATCATTACAAATCTTACATACATTCATTTTTTTAAAAAGATTATAAAATTATATGAAAATGGACTTAGAAGAGTAAAATAATCTTAAAAATGAAGAAAGCTTGGAAACTTAACACTAACTTACTACAAAGCTACAGTGTGGTATTGGCACAAGGATGAATAAATAGAACAAATGGTCCAGAATTAGACCCACACTTATGCGATCAATCAGTTGTTGGCAAAGGTGTCAAAGCAATGCCACAGGAAAGAGAAGTCTTGTCACAAATGGTGTAGAACAACTGGCTATCCTGTTGGATTAAGATGAACCCGACTCCCATCTCACACGATATACAAATTAATACATGGACCACACATCTAAAAATCAGTGTTAAAATTATAAAACATAAGGGAGTATCTTTGCCACCAGGAGGGACAAAGATTTTTATAAAAGGCACAATAAACCATAAAAAAACACAAATTTATACGTTAAACTTCATCAAAATTTAAAACTTCTGCTAATCAAAACGCAGTGCTAAGAAAATGGATCAGGCAAGCAGTGGGAAAAAAACTTTTGTGAAATGTTAAGTCTCCAAGGATGTGTATCTGAACACTCAAAAAAAGATACCAGTAGCCAAATCGGCATGAAAACGAGTGTGTGAGATTACTCATCAGCAAGATGCAAATTAAAAGCACAATGAGCTAACGCTACACACCCACTGGAATGGCTAAAATTAAAGAGACAAACATCAGAGCACTGTGAGGATGCAGAGCCAAATCCTCAGAACTGCCGCTGGAGCGCACACCAGCCACCACGGAGGTCTGCGTGCTTCTGACAAACCCAATCACACACCTCCCCTGTAACCAACGACTCTACTGCTGGCTATGAACTCAAGAGAAATGAGAACAGCATCCGTAATAAACTTCCAGGCAAATTACAGGATTTGATACAATGACACATACCTCAGCAATTAAAAGTAACCACTGACATATGTAATAACAATGATGGATCTCTCAAACCCTACAGAAGGAAAGCTGCACCACTCCATCCATCTGTAGTTAGGAGTCATCAGAAGGGGGAGGCCTTGGGCAGAGTCAGGAGGAAGACTGGCTGGGGAGGGACGGAGGGAGTGAGTCCTGTGTCTTGATGTGGCTGTGCTGCTCAAGCATGTGGGTTTATCAAAACCATACAACTAAATGTGCGCCTTTTACTTGGAAACAAACGTCCAGAAAAATTTTAAAAGAAAATAATCAGATCGGGAGTGTGGGTGATTATGAGAATGCAGAATGTTGGAACTTGCTGAAATGCTCTGACAGGGCGCTATGTGAGGCTCATCACACTCCTGTTTTAACTCTTGTTACAAAAACTCTTTCTCCCTCTAAGAGTAAGACGAAAGACCAAGACAGACAACGCGGCTGTGTGAGGAGGCGACTGCTGGTAAGGGTACCAGTGAGGGTCCTCGGGGCCCAAGGCTGTCTGCTGCCCCCTGCCCCCAGGGGTCCCAGTAGACTCTGTGTCGGAAGAACTGCCAACCTTGGCAAGAAGCAGAAACAAGAGTGCGGTCCCCGCCTGCTGAACCGCCAGTCGAAAGCCCACCGGCAAATGCCACCACCCACCTGCCCAGCCATCGTCAGCATCCGTGTCCAGGTCATCGAGGCCCTTCAGGTTTTCTGCGTTGACGATGGTGGGTCGTGGCACTCGTTCCACCAGCGGCCTCAGTGGACGGATCGGGCGGCTTACTCCCAGTCTATTTTCTTTTCTGATGACAGAGAGAAGGGTAAAGACACTGGACTAGTGTCAAGTACACAGATGGAAGCAAACCCAAATACTTCTCCAAAACTATGTCCCCCACTGCAAAGGTTCATATGTACCCTTGAAATTATAATCCTCCCCTTTTAAAAGAACACATAATCAACAAATACATCCCCAAGAGAAGTTCTGCTTCGTTTTACAGTTTTAGATGCTCAGTATTAAATCTACAGTGACAGCAGTAAACAACTATCAGGAAGCTGAACTCACAACCCCTCCTCTCGTCCTGCCCCAGAGGCCAGCCCTCCCACACACCCTAGGGTATCAGGTTGGTTTCTAGCTTCTGAGGTCTCCAGAAGCCAAAGCACTTTCCTTCGTAAACCCACTGTGCTGTCCCAATATCACCAACCAGGGTGTCTTCTACATATGTGACTACTATGCAATGGCCTTACCCGTCTTGGTCATTCATCTGGAACTGTCTAAAAGGAACACGGGGTTCAAGACGGAGCTGAGGAAGGGGAAAAGATCCTCGTTCCACTGTACCCTGGTTCTCTGAAGACTGTGGCGAACACATCTGAAACATAACATCAATGAACAGGGTTTTCCAGTAATGGCCCAGAGTCTAAGTTCCACTGGCATTAGAATTTGTTCTGGCAAATGGGAAACAGAAACAGGAAAGTCTTGGGGTTTCCCAATTAATCCTATCACCATCTCCCCCATTTTTCCTGCCATCAGTACACAAATCTGAGGACTTGTGTCTTGGGGAATACCTGCCTCTCCTTCTTCTAAAAGAACCAAGGTTAAGATAACATCCACATCACCAGGGAAAGAAGCCAGAGGCCCTTAAAATTTGAAAAGGGGGAGTGAAAATGCAGAAGTAATGGAAACCTCCAAGGTAAGGTACCAGGGCAAAGAAACTGGGTGGGGATGGGGGGACACCCACAGTGGACATTCAACCACGTGAAGTAGGTTCTGCTGGACATGAACGATCTGACTCTGTGGGGACAGAATGCACACTCTGAAGACTTACAAAAGCAGGAAGCATGTCATGGTATGTAGGTGGGTGGTATACATTCCCCAAGAACTGTGAAGCCCCTTTTCGGACAGGCTGAGCCGGGCGGAGAGAGGGGTCCTTAGAATCGCTGGTACATGCCGAGGAGGGGGCTCCGTCTCCCGCACTCGAGTTCCTGCTGCCCAGCTCAGTTGGGGAGGCGCTCAGAGACGTGGCAGAAATTATGTTTCGCCCACCGCCCTCCCTCCAGCTTGTCACATCTGGAAATTGAAAGGGGGCAAAAGGGGAGAGGAAAGAGGAGGGGGGAGGAGGGATTGTATGAGGTTCTGAAGGTCAAGGGACCCCCCTCACTCACCAAAAATTAAAAAAAAAAAAAAAAAAAACCCAAAAGTGAAGAATTGAGTCGACTGGTCAAGTTTGTCAGGGAAGGTGGGGGGCAGACATCTGGCTAATGAATATGAAATTGCTGAGGGTGTCTGACTGTCAGAGAAACACAAAACTTGGTCTGCTCAGAGGGAAGGCAAGTGTAAACTAGTGGTGGTCTTCCTTCATCAACTCAGAGACCACACAACCTGAGACCTAACACCCCAAAGAGACCCAGAAGGCCCCATAAGAGCAGTCTTGGGTCACTGTTTCCACTAACACTGATCCAGTCCCATTGAGACTGGTACCGGGCTTGGCACTGGACTTGATGTTGGAACCAGAGTTCCTGACACGAGTTCAAACCCTGCTCAGCAGTGCCAACTCTAGTCAGGGACTCCCTAGCTATGATGTAGAAAACAGCTACTGGCCCCTCAAGTAGGGGCTGGAAGGGTCTGGGCCCCCCTAATCAGGCCTCATCCCACCTACACCCACAGTGGCCTGGGGGAACCTCCTGCAGGTCACAGACTGAAATCTGCCAATCATCTCTGACCATCGTTTTAAGATGACACTTTCTCCTGCTCAATGTGGCAAAGCCTGGTGGGATTATAGGCCAACAAGGAATCAGATGAGCCAAAAAGACCCCTCTTTTTGGTCAACTTATAGTTAGAGAAGTTAAAACATGAAAGGTCCTTGAGTACTTGACCCCTAAGAGAATGGAACCCAGGATCGGAGTCACAAAGTCACACTGCTCCCAACTCTTCAGCCACCTTGTACAAGACCTTAGCCAAGCCCTGGTCACCCAAGGTCATCTGCTTCTTCATCTTCTCAAACAAGGGGACAGAACTGATTCCAGAAGCTTCTTCAAGTTCTAAACTGTTACAGTCCTACAGCAGCTCATCTTAATTAATCCCAAAAAGTTGATGTTTCTGGCCTAAGGAATTTGATTATATATTTGGAACAAACAAAATAACCCAGCATAGACCACTGAGAAGACAGTATGTTTTATTAAAGAGCTGCACAGTGATCATTTCATTTATAGGATATCCGTTTTGACTCTGGGATACCCTGGGGATTAATCGAAACAAGCAGATAAAAAGTCTCTCATATTTCAAGACCTGATCAACTCCCCACCCCAAGGGCTATTTCAGAATCCGTGATTAGAACTGATGGAAAATTCCATTCCCAAACAACACCTTAAATTCTAACCACCCAAGGCCATGAAGAAAAAAAATTATTACCAGTAAGAATTGCTACACAACCCTTGGCCAGACCCCAGATGAGGGGCCATGGAGATGAGTGCTGGGCTGGCTACTCAATCAGGGAAACATGTTAACAGATTGTAATTTGGCTGGGGGGTGGGAGAGGGCTGGAAATCAGACTTAACGAACGCCCAAGTGATTCGGACAGGACTCGGCTAGCTCTGGAAACCACTGCTTAGAAAATAAGCTCTTGAATTGGGAATCAAGTTAACTGACCCTTGGTCCAGCTGTCCCTGCCGTGACCACCCAGGCACAGCACAGCCTGATGACTGCTGGGAAGGCGGACAGGCCTGGACTGACCCAAAGGATGGGAAGGGAGGCGCGACCTCCAGCCCAGCCCAGGGAGTGAGTCCACAGACACAAGGACCCAGTACATGATCGCCAGCCGTGCTCTCCAGGCAGGGAGACTGGCTGCTTGAGAGATGGCTCGTGTCTAAGAGGCAGAAGCTGAAGGGGAACTCTGCTGTTCCCAGACAGGGGCTGCAGCTCACTTACTCTGAGGGCGGAGGCTTGGTCCTGGCCCATACGACAGATCTAAGACGCCCTTTTCTTTGCCAGCCTTGTCCTGCCCTCCAGCTGCTTTCAGCGTCGGAAATTCCTCGGGAGAGAAGGATAACAGTCGGCTTGAGGCCCTTAAACCTGTCAAGAGAATCAGAAAGACTCAGGGGGCAGGTGAGACTGGCGTCCACAGTTCTCTGCTTCAGCCTTGGAGGACACTGGCGGCCCCGCCACCCTGAAGGGCACTGCTTCCCACGGTAACGTCTGTGCTGGCCTCCCGGGCCCACAGAGTGGCACCTGGGTTTCCTGAAGGTGACGAGGGGAGGCTGCCCGCAGACCACAGCAGGCCCCCTGCTGGAGCTGGTCACAGATGGCAGGGGTTGGGTATGGCAGCTACTGTGGTCTGAGTCTCCCTTCCCACTCCTGGAGGAAGGCAGTACCACCCTTTCGGCGGTGGTCCTGGGTGGGGGGGAGACAAGCACGGTCTTTGGGGAAACCTGTCCAGTGAGGTCAGCGGCTTTTGGGTGGAGGTAATGCCCCTCCCCAACACCTTACGGCTCACACTACCTCCTGTACTGTCTGTCCACTCCAGAAAACCATTTCCTACAAAGCTCCTCAAGCCCTGCAAGGCCAAACATTGTAACTCTTATAATCCCGGGAACAACTTCCTTCCTTGTTCTTTCCTTCAGTCCCTGCAGAGAAACAGCCTTTCCTGAGCACTGCTCCCATCACTCAGAGCAAGGAGCACTGGGACCCTGCGATCACCTCTTCAATGAACGGGTGCTGACAAGTGATGCATTTTAGGGCTCGGACTGGGATCTAGTCCCTTCAGTGAACACACAGCACGTGTGCAGCACCACACAAACTTAACAAGAGCAACAGCACAGTATAATATCCAACTGTAACTCACCTTGACCCCCAGGCTATACACCCAAGCCTATCCCTAGGAATTACGGATCAGAGGACCTGCTGACGACAGCAGACTTTGTCAGAAAGAGGCAGCAGGGTGAGTGCAGAAGCTCAAGGTGGCCATCCGTTCACCATTCCCCTTAGTAGAAAGGTCCAAGGGGGTCAAATGAACCCACCACATTACTAACCAATGATTCACTTGAGAAACAACCGCCAGGTGTCACGAAGGAGGACCATTGCTCTCACAGTTGCCTCACTGTATCAAAAGGTACTGGCAGGAGTGAAATATGAAAGTCAATACTTTAAAAAGTATGAATAGACAGAATTCCCTGGTGGTCCAGGGGTTAAGACTCCGAGCTCCCACTGCAGGGGAGCATGGGTTCCATCCCTGGTCAAGGAATGATCTCATGTGTCATGTGGCCACACACACAAAAAAAGGTAGACAGTTTGAAGTTAAAGTAATAACCAAAAAATCAACAAAAGCCTAGTACTTTTTTCCTGTCTTGATAATCATGAAGGTGATATTCTAATCATGAATAAAACTTGCCCTCCATAGATTAAAAAGGACAAAGTGAAGAACTCCAACATTCAGAGCAAAGTCGTATTCCTAGGGTTTCGATGCCCTGTAATGCTCACCCAGCATTCCCTTCTGCCCTCTGTTCTCTGCCAGGAGGCAGCACAATCATGGGCTTCTTGCAAGGCCCCAGAGGGAGCTGCTGGTGGTTCAGGCAGAAGAGCCTGCAGGCCACGTACCTCCGGCCTCTGCCTGAACCACACAGGCAGGCCTGGGCCTGGGCCTGGTCCAGGTGAAACAGGCCCGGGACCACCCTCCACATGCAGATTCTGTCAACTCAGGAAGAACCTCGACAGTTCCAAAGTCGTGAAACTGTCTGTGCACAGCCCTGGAAGCCTCACAGGCTGTAACCCCCGCATAGGAGAGGGTCACAGTCAGCACATGTCTGTTCTTTTCTCTTGGGCCACTGGGTTCTGCCACCTCCCAGACGAGCTACCACATGTTGACAGAATATCTTACTGTGTTTTAGAATTATTTTCTAAACCAAGTTTTATTTCCATAAGTAAATCAAAAGGTTCAAAGGTGAAAAGCCTTAAAGAAGAATCAACAGAAGCCCTCCTCCTACCCAGGTGCCCCATCTTTCCACATCAAAGAAAAAGTGTCAGTCACTCAGTCGTGTAGGACTCTTTGCGACCCCGTGGACTACAGACTGCCAGGCTCCTCTGTCCACGGGATTTTCCAGGCAAGAATACTGGAGTGGGTTGCCATTTCTTTCTCCAGGGGATCTTCCCAACCCAGGGATCGAACCTGGGGTCTCCAGCTTTCCAGGCAGATTCTTTACTGTCTGAGCCACCGGGGAAGCCCTGATCTACATCAAATGTCCTCACAAAATATGCACTTTTCTGTTTTGTTCCCTCCCTTCCTTCCTCTTATGTTTCTCCACAGAGATTTTTTTTTTTAAATGTACATACAACATTTTTTAGAAACTTATTTTCTCTCATCCTGATTTTTTGCACAAATGGTAAAATACTCTATGTACTATTCTACACTTTTTTCACTTAAGAATACGTCCTGGAAAGCTTGCCAGATCAGTAGAAAACTACATTTTTTTTCCTTCTAGACAAACAGCATTTCATTAAAGTACCATCATTTGATGGACACGACAAGCGGCTGCTTCCAATCATTTGCAGTTACAACGTGGCAGTGAATCATCTTGCGTCACACAGCTGTAACAGGCATCACTCGCAGGGTGATCGCCCCACAGTGGAACTGTCAGGTCAGAGGGTATCAGGCTGGTACTGACAGGCAGTGCCAGGCAGCCCTCCGTAAGAGCCGTGCCAACTTTAATTCAAATAACCTCTATCATTCCTGTTAATTTAAAAACAAGTACATCGAATTTACTTAAGAGTATTTCAACCTCACAGGAATAAGAGGCTATAGAAAGCAAAGTCCCACTGTGAACAGCCCAGTGAACAGTCTCCACAAAGCCTCTGGAAGGACCTCGTCTAGGTCTGAAAGACCCTGTCACACCCCCACCCACCCCTCTCTGCTTGTCTGGCTCCCTCCACCTCGCCCTCCCAGCTGGAGCTGTGTGTCCCCCGCCACACCAGCTGACTGACATTCCTACTGGAGACGGAGGAAAGGGTGAGTCTTCACCCGCATGGCAACCCGACCCAGAAGGGCCCGTGCTCAAGGCGTCAGAGCAGCCAGGCGTGCAGGGCAGCTGGTGTGTGGAGCTGGTGTCTACTCTCAGCCATGACACATGAGGCCTGCCTCGGCCGGCAGGGATGCGCACAAAACAGCGGCAACTCCAGGATAGGGCTGAGAGTAAAGACGGTGGCCTGTGCTGGTCACGGAGGAAAGGGCAGCTGTGGTCAAGCCGCTCACACCTCCGTCACTCTCCTTCCAGCTTGGGGCGCTGCCTGGAGCTGTCTACGCATCGTGTTAGAAACATGTCCCCAACACTGGAAAACCAGGAGAGTCCAGAAAGAAATCCAGATGTTTGGCTCCTTTCAAAAACACCTGCTGACCCTGGGCCCACAGACCCAAGGGAGCTGGGTTCTCCTGACCCCTGCCCCACCACACATCCACTATACCCAGGCCTGCCCTGGAGCCACCACAGTGTGCCGCTTGGCACTGACCTAAGGCTCTGGACACTTCCCCCCGCCACGCGCCCTCCACTGTCCCTGGGCTGAACAGCCATCTGAGAGCGTCTCCCTGTGTCAGGAGTGACACCATGGTAACAAACCCCACGTAACCTCTGCCTGCTCTGGTGCCACTGTCCAAAAGCAAGCAGCTCAGCTCCCAGGGCTGCTGATTAACAAACCCGGGCCACAAGCCAGGGCCCCGCACACGACACCTCACCCCACCAGGGAGGAGGCTGGTGCTCACTGAGCGAGGACTTGTTCCTTTAGCAGCTCCGCCAACCAGGGTGTGCAGGGCCAGCGCTGGGGTCTCCTCCGCACACCCTGGGTACCGTCTTCAGTGATAATGTTCAATGAGACCAGAGAGCCGACGTGGTCCACAGAATCAGCGCCTCCACGCCAGGCAAAGGCAGTATCTCGCTCAGCGAGGAGAGTCCACAAAGCTTCAGGCTAAAGACTGCCTGGACTGAACTGAGACAGTCCAGAAAAGGCACTCGTCCCTCCCACGACCAAGTGCGACACCACACGTGCACTTACCACCTTCGTGTCCTGCTGGCTTTCCATTCAGCTGTGCCCATGACTTTGGTCCACCTGGAGCTGAATTTGTATTCTGAAAGAAGGAAGAGAATGAGAACAGGGCCAGCCCAGCGGGCTGCTGTCCACGCCCCGACCATGTCACAACAAGGTGCCCCGAGACTACATCGCTGAACCCACTACAACCAGCTGGGCAGGACCCAAGCACACGTGCTTCCCACATAGCCTTCCACTCAGGAAGCAGCCCAGGCTCAGGAAGCACTGGCCACATGACAGATGCTGAGCAGGCCGGAGGGCAAGTGGCCAGCCCAGGGTCACAGAGCAGAGCCGGAGCCACACCCTGGAACACGTGCTTACACAGAGCTCCTCTGTTTTGCTCCAGGGACAAAACCAAACCCAACTCCAGTGCGTGCCTTAAAAACTGTGCCACTGCTAAGAGAACAAACGCGTGTAAAAGCTGACGTGCCTGCTGTGTTGCTGGCCAGCCCAGCACCACTTCCCACAGCTACTGTCATCCTCCAAGGCCCGACTCCCCAAGCCCAGCCTTCTGCTCCTGCCTCATCTGGGCTCGCCAGCTCGGCGCACCTTTGCTGAAAGCTCCCTACGTGCAGGCCAGGTGCCAGGCACACCGGGGTCACCTGGGTTAGACACCCAACGAGGGAGGGAGGACCAGGACTTGTTCCCACCCTGCCAGGGTCCAAAGCCCCTTCAGGTCCTCAACCACTGAGTTCAGCTGCCTCTCCCAGCAACATGCCTTAACAACTGAAGGTAAAGATACATAAAATCGAGCTGACGCAGCGTGACTTCTCATCACCCACTGGATTGGATCCCAGATCAAATAATTCCCTCCTCCCATCCTCCTCTGCTGCCACCTCCATACACGCTCAGGGCAGACGGCAGTCTCTCCAGCCTCCAAGGCAGAGCTGACCAGGTGCAACAACCCATTTATCACAGACCTGCCCCGAGTGACCTGGAATGCCCACAGGCCCTGGGGGGTATGAACAGCTGGGGGCGGGGGGTTGGCCTCCAGACCAGGAGGCAGAGGCCCCAGGTCACTGCTATCCCACAGCCACCCCCTTGGGGTCTGCAGTCACAGGGCCCCTGGCCCTCGCCCACCAAGGGTACCAAACTGGAAGGGAAGGCCTATGGGGCCGGCCGAGGAAGGGTTACTAACACTGCAGCAAATTGCGTGCCCAGAGTCGAACTGCCTCTGAGATGAGGTTTCAAAGCCAGAAAACACTGGGGGTCTCTTCCTCTCACCATCTCTGCAGGAGAGGAAAGCCAGGAAGCACCAGACAGCAAGACCGCAGGCTGGCTCCAGGGCAGGGCCTGACCCGACCCCAACAGTCCCACAGCACCCATTCTCCATGGGATCCCAGGCCCCACATGGCAGGGATGCAGCAAGCTCATCTCCAACAGGCTCGTAGAGTCAGCTCTGACATAGAGCCAGGGCTGCAGAAACAACCAAGGCCCCTGAACCACACTCAGTCTCAAATCTGGGAAAGAGACAAGAACTCCACACTACCCACTGTTCAACAGGCCTCAGTGGACTTAGGCTGGTGAACATGGAGTCTCACATGAATGTAGATTTTTTTTTCTTCTTTTCCTTTGGTTTAAAAGCACAGTTCAATGTTGGCTGGAGGAGGGTGTCCCTCTGGCAAAGCCATGAATGTTCCCCACAGAGTGGTTCTTTTCAAGAAAGCCAGCGAGTGCCAGCTATCTGTCCAGATTTCCAGCTACCAGCTGCTGGCCTCTGTAACCCACAGACGCTGACGGACCAAATACAATACGAGCTCTCGATTAATCATGACTTTCTGTTTAGAGAGGTGTCTGAAATGCATCGACAAATGAAGGATTATAGTTCATTATTCCACAAAGCGTTTTCTGAGAAACACTAGTCCCCAGAGACAGTCTGCTAAAAGACATTTCCAAGGACAAGTAAACTCGGGGACTGCTGTCCACAATGTCCTTCACCCGGAGACCCAGGACACATCAGCATGCTGAAGACACCGAGAGAAAGGCTGACACAAAGAAAACCCAGTGAAGGCGACTGCTTTGTTTTGTTTTCCACACTCACCAGACTGTTGAACCTCCTGTGGCCTAACGCTTGCTGTCTCCTTATGGCTCTCACTTCCGGGGAGACACTGGGGGACCCCGATCTAGCATGCAGCTGCCCAGGTGACTCACCTCGAGCTAAGCCAACAGGAATCCAACAAGGTATCTACATACTATCCTGAATCTGGGGTCTTTCTTGAAAGTCACTCTTCAGGTTGGCCTCTGGAATGGGCAAGTCACACAGAAAAACCCTTCTCGGTGACAGGGTCCCCAGCACCTACCTCCTGACTGATCGACTGTGTCGGCTTCTGTAAATTGGAGACAGATTTCTGCAAACCCGGCTGCGGCAGCAACTCCAGCGGCTGAGAGGCCGTTGCACTGGAACTGGACAAAGGCAGGACACACATGAGGATGAGACAAGCCATCGCCTCAGGGTCCCTTCACATTCCGACCTCCTCTGGCAGATAAAAATACCTCCCCCCGGCAGACTCCTAGGCTGGCCAAGAGAACGAGGCATTGGACCACATGTGAGGTCTGCTCACGAACCCCTAACAGGACGGCCAGTCCTCTGCCTTCCAGCAGAGCCTTCTGCCTGCAAAGACTGGAAGCCCGCTGTGAACAGCAAAGGGGCAAACAACAGAGAGACAGAGGATCTGCCCCGACGGCAGCTACAGTGGTGGGTGGAGGGGCCCCCAACTCTCACTCCTGACCAAGGGTTCACAGCTCCTCAGGGGCTGACCACTCAGAAAGAGGAAATTTTTTTTTTAACCTATTGGTTGATGAAAAAAATATATGCTCAAGGTAAAAATAAATACATATGATACAAAATGTGTCACCATCTCATCCTCTGGAGAGAAACTCTAGCAGAGTTTTCTACACATGTCAGCATAGTACTTTTTAACACAGTGGTATAACACCACACACACCCCTCAGTAACTTGTGTTCTACTCAGTCCCCGACATCTTTCTGTGACAACACACGTGGATGCACCGCTTTCTTCTCACGACACAGGTGGAAGGCCTGGGATGTGCCAATCTCCAGATTCTCTTCCGACAGCTAAAACCACAACGAACTTCTCTGTGTACTCCAAACACCGAGTTCCAGCAGGTGTGGCCCTCCCCACTTGGCCACCTCCCTGACCTGCCAGGGAGGGGGCAGCAGAGATGCAGCGCCGGCATCTGCTGCCACCAGCAATGCTCTCCACCTCTCGCTAGCAAACATGCTTCAGTACACCGGCCCCGTTCAAGCTGCCTGATGCTATGCCGACAGTGTGTTAAGACTTGGATAAGGTTTTGTCCTCTCTCTCTAGAACCAGCAGTAGCAGAGGCATTTCACTGCTTACACTGAAACGTGTAGCATCAGTTTCATTAGAGGCTGCAGTGTCTATGATTGACAGGAAGAGTAACATTGACATCTGCCACCCACCAGGCCCTGTGCCAAGCATGTGACCCGTGTCCTCTCACCCCTCTCCTGTAGCCGCCCCTGGAGCCAGGGGTTATTTGTACTTCACAGGAGGACACTGATGGTCAGAAGTCAAATGGTTCCCCAGTTTCCACAAAGCTAATAAATGGCCTGGCTAGAAATCACACAGCAGTGTCTGATTCTACAAGTCACACTATACCATGAATCGGGACGATCCCTATTCAGACTGTTAGGAAATGTTCACAATATCTGGTTATTAAACTGATCGATCACCTGGCCAAATAATCTGTTCACTCTCTACGTCTTGTCTGAAGTAACTACAGGAAGCTTTGGGCCATTTTCAATTAGAGAAAAGGACCCTGGTTGGCAGGCCGTGATCTTGGCCACCATTACTTTCTGGGTCCAGAGTATCAGCAGCCAGACCTCAGGGACACAGTGCACAAAGGTGGATGAGGCCAAACTGCTTCGTTTCCACTGCCTGACACGCAAACCCCAGCATCCGGGCTCTGCCTGCCAGCCTTAGTGAGGCCCTGATGCCTTCCTGCCCGGCCCTGATGCACGGCCACTGCGCACTGACCTGGAGTGTCTTGACGCGGCATGGCTCTCCTCAATGACTGGGTCGTGGGGAGCAGGGCAGCCGCCTGTGTGGGGCGCTGCAATCCCACAACACGGAAGGTTCCTCCTTCTCCACCTGGGGCCCAGCACCCAGGGACCCCACCCAAAATCAAGCGCTCAGCTCCGTCCACAGTGGCTTGTGCAGGAACTGGCTCGAGTCATTGCATAAGCTCCTCTGGGAGTGATGAGGGCTTTCTTAATAAGGCACAAGGGACACTGATCACTGCGGACTAGGTGGCTCACAGAAACCCTGCTGCTTTGGTTCCAGGAGCCAGGAAGCGAGAAACAACTCAGGAGCAGGAGGAGAGGTGGAAGAGGCGTCCTCCAACTCCCGCCTACTGCCCACCCCTCGCTCTCACCTCTTTGGGTCTTGCTGGTCCTGCTTGTTTGCCCATCCTGTTCCGTCCTTGGGTACTATCACGATGTTAGGGTCGTTTCCTTTGTTTTCAGACTTCAGGCTTGGCAGGTTTGCAGGTGGTGGCATGCGCCGGGCCGTAGCAACTTTCCCAAGACTTTGTAAGCCATGTCGAGGAATAACTGTAGGGGTAGGGATGGAAAGAGATGTTGCACAGGAAGTCACGGAAGCAGAGATGCTGGGCTCACTCAGCTGCTCTTCTAAACTCTAAGTGACGATGACAATGGTAACCAAATGAAAAACAAGGGGCAGATCTGCCATGAAGACACAGAGGGGGCTTCCCTGGTGACCCGGAGACCTAAGACTCTGCAGGGCCGATGCAGGGGGCTGGCTTCAATCTCTGGTCAGGAAACTGACCCCACATGCTACAAGAGCCCGCGTGCTGCAACTGAAGATCCTGCGTGTGGCAACTAACACCCAGTGCAGCCAAATAAATAAATGAAAATATTTTTTAAAAAAACCAAAACACACAAAAGTGCTTGGTCGTAACTGGTAGTCACTTTACAAGCTCTTCACCAAGGACTTCAGAGACACAGGCTGCTGAAGCCACCGCAGAGGCTTTCGGTTACTTGTGGACAAAGTGAAGAGCCAGGCCCCAAAATGTCCATCCCACACAATCACCAGCCCTCTGCAAGGGGAGACTGCTCTGGCCTCATGACAGCAGGACTGCGGGGACTCAGCCAAGCCTAAGCAGCGCCCCCAACATTCAAAAGATTGTCAGGGGGTGTGGACAGAAATCAACAGGAAATTTTCCCACCAAGTTCCGGAATAGCAGAACCACGAAAGCTAAAAAGGGTAACTCTAGTGCAAATTAAATTCCATTCTACCCATCAGGCTCAAAATAGCCAGAGCTTCAATAAGACAAGACAGATGAGGAAATAATCCTGCTACAGCAGTCAGGAATACTCCAGGGTCTGAAATAGGACATCACATAGAAGTAGAGGGTAATGGGCTCCCCCAGAACTACGGGGGTGACCCCATGGGCCCAGAAGACTGGCTTGTGTGGACCACATCTGTCTGACCAGACAGACGACCCTAGGTTTTCCTGGTCCTAGACCCAAAAGTCTCACCTAAGGGAAAGCATAAGGTACTGGGCCCCCACCCGCTCTTACCTGAGGATCTGATTGAATCTACTGATTTTCCTTTATACTTGTCAAACAGGCTGAGAGTCGAATACTTGCTTTTCCCATCCTTGCCCTTGGTTATTTGCCCCAAACGATCGGACATTGCGATGAAATGTCATCTAGTAAGGAAATTTTTCTCGGCACCGCTTCCGATCTGCCTTTGAAATGGGGGGGGAAAAGTGTTAATCCACCAGAACCTCTGATCCAGTGAACTGAATCCTTAGGGATCATGGATCTCCTTGAAGATGTGAAGAAAGCTGCGGACTCTGGCCCTAGAAAGATGCCCTTCCCACGCATAGGCAGCCTTTCTCACATTTAAAGAGCATCTTGTAGACACCACCCCACCTCCAATGATAGGAGCTCTCCCTGCCTGAAAATCAGCTGCACTCTCTCACTCACCAGCCACAATGAGAGGTAAACTCCACACATCAGGCCCTCTGAATCAAGGACAGCTCCTCAAGGTGGAAAAGCAAAGGCTCATTCCCATGTAGCACAACAATGTAACATCACAAATAATGCCTTCCTCATGGAAAGCTGTCCATTCCCAGGATGAGAAAAACAAACCAGAAGGAAGTACACAGCCAGGACATCACCCAAGCAGCTGGTATGGGCGCTTTTCAAACCAAAGAACCAGCGCCCAGAGGGAAACACCTGTTCAGGCACCAAGAGCAGGGCTCTCTGAGGCATGGAAGGGAGAGAGCAGGCCCCCTTGGGGAGAGGAGTCCACGCGGGCAGTACTGTCCACGCCTGCCCTCCACTGGGAGAAAACCTTGAAAGTCCAGCCAAAGAAACAGCATCTCCCAAGTGCCACCTTCTACCTTTCCACTGGCTCCTCCAGAAGCACCTTCCTCGTTCACTTTGGCATTCATTGATTTAAACAGCCAGTGAGGCCACGTGCCAGGCACTGAGGACCAGCAGCTCCAGTGCTTTCATTCTACGCTCACCATTGGCTTTAGGTTCTAAATTTGATCGTGGGAGAACAAAAACTTGTACAAGTGACTGTTACTTCCCACTGGAATTAACGTATGGGGAAAAAAACCTAAAGCATCAACTTAGGCCTACTTATAAAATGTTTTCAATGACAAAACACAAGTAAAAATATCCATGACTCACAAGAGGCACCTGGCGTAGCTGCTGCGGGAAGGTCAGTCATCTCCCCCTATTCTGAAGCCGCCTCGGCCGAGCAGCACACCTAGTGAGCTGGGTGCACCTGTCCTCTCATGCATGTCACATGAGACGCGACACTCAAGCCCTGCCAGTCACTGTCTCGGGTGCAGGAACAGATAAGCACGCAATCTGTATCGGGAAACACTCCAGCACCTCGATGGACACCCACGGCTGAGCATCCTGAGGTGCATACGATGTGCAGGGGTCACCTACCCAGCGGTCGCCCTCCTTCATGGGAGTGCCCCTCTCCTCCCCACAGGGCTTCAGCCACCCAGGTGCGGTGTGGTATGGTTTAATTACTAAGTCGTGTCTGACTCTTAGGACCCCATGAACTGTAGCCCGCCAGGCTCTTCTGTCCACGGGATTCTCCAGGCAAGAATACTGTAGTGGGTTGCCGTTTCCTCCTCCAGAGGATCTATCCAACCCAGGAATAGAACCCGCATCCCCTGCATTAGCAGATGGGTGGGTTCTTTATCACTGAGCCACCAGGACAGAGCCACCCAGGATGGGTACTTAACTCCCTTCCTCACTCAGATCCCGGTTTAGGCAGCCACAGCCAGCCAGGGAGAGGACCCACGCAGTGCAGCGCTCAGGCCCCAGGATGCCAAGAGCACGGCAGTGGCCAGAAGAGGAGAGAGGGCTCCATGAAGGAACAAATTAGGAGCAATAACCTCAAGCGCTCACCAAGATGACCCATCAGAGCGCTCCACGCCAGCTCCCTCTCTGGTGCCTGCCCACATGCCAGGGGCTACACACACCCTCTATCTTTAAATCCCTATCCCCAAAGCTGCACACAGGGAGTTTCTGCCACAGTCAGAACTGGTAATAACCTCCCCAGGCTGCTTCCCAACACTGGGCTGCAAGGCCCTGCAGGAAAGAGACTGGATCTTGTCCCACGTCAGAATGACCAGTAATTAACAGGCTTTCAAACGGAAAACCACCTGAAATTCTCCATTAAGATGAGATGAGATCTAACTTTCAGATGTTTCTGTCAGACAGAAGAAACAACAGAAAAGTTCACTAGGACAGGAACATGAACCCCTCCCAATACACTCACGAGTGCACATCGCACTATTAAAAAAAGCCCTTGAAAACTGCCCCCAAGGTGACAGCCACAGGCAGCCCCACCTGCAGGGCTCAGTCCAAAACATGGGTTGGCAAAATACTAGTCAGGTCCCAGTCAATGGCTCATTTTGTTAGGCCCTCAAGGTAGAGATGATTTGTTCCCCACATTTTCACACTTGTCTTTAAAAAACAAAGAATATGCAACAGGACATGTGGCTGGCAAAATCTGCTGACTCTGGGTCTAAAAGGAAAAGCCCTGAACATGGACCCCTGAGGAGGCCCTACAGCTCCAGCAGGGGTCCAAGCCGGGGGCCCCCCAAAGTGGGAGCAGCCCAGGCAGAGGGATGGAATCTCTTATTCATCAGTAGGGGACTACTCCACTGAGGACTCTGAGCACTCTTCACAAACTCCCGCGGCCTGCTGAGTAATGGAAGTGTGGATGCCCTAATTCCCAGAACCTGTGAGTCTGTTACCTTCCCAGCCAACAGGGACTTTGCAGGTGTGATTAAATTGAGGATCCTGAAATGGACAGATTATCCTGGATTATCCCGGTGGGCTTAATGTAATCACAAGGGTCTTAGAGAGGGAGGCAGGAGGGTCAGAGTCTGGGTGGTTAACAGGAGCACAGGTTGGAGTAAGGCTCTTTAAAGCTCGAAGAGGACTAAGAGCAGAGGGGTGCATGCCGCCCAGAAAAGCTGAACAGGCCAGGAAAGCCCCCAGGAGGAACGCAGCCCTGCCGCTGCTTTGATTTCAGCCCAGCAGCATCACTGAAGACTTCCAACATCCAGAACCAGGAAAGAATGTGTCTGTTTTGTTTACAGCCACTGGAGTTTTATGGTCATCAATCACAGCAACAACAGAAAACTAATATATTCATTCATTCAACATGTCTTTACTAGGCAGGCACTGCCATGTGTCCAAGCCCTAAGCTGGGCCTGGAACACAACCTCCGCCCCACGTCCAGCCTACATGTCTGCAGTCACACAGCTGATTAATAAGAAGCATGTTCCAGAATGTCTCACTTTAGCACAGTCATGGGAAATGCTAAGTCACAGCCACATCTCTGCTGCCCCTGAACCTACAAACACTTCTGAACAAAGCCAGAGGTGCCTTCCTCCCAGCCACACGACTTGCAAGACTACAGATGCAACATCACCCATTTAAATCCAGATACACTATTCCTTACTGAACTAAAAACCAAACCAACAAAGACAAGTGAAATAAAAATTATTCATCAGACATTCTGGGCAATCAAAAAAATTAAAAGACTTGAACTATCACATAATCTGACAATCCCACTCTGGGAATTTATGCAAAGAATACAAAAATATTAATTTGAAAAGATGTATGTACCCCAACGTTCATCACAGCATTATTTACAATAGCAAAAAGGATAAATGAATAAAGAAGTTGTGAAACATATACACAATGAAATACTACCCGGCCATTTAAAAAGACAAAACTTTGCCATTTGTGACAACAAGGATGAACCTTTAGGGTATTATGATAAGTGAAATATGTCAGATGGAGAAAGACAAGTATTGTATGAATTCAACTCACAGGTGGAATATAAAAATCAAACCAACAAACAAAAAATAAATGAAACCAAAGCAAACAAGAACACACAGATACAGAGAACAGTGGTGAGCAGAAAGGGAGGGACAAGGAGAGAAGAAATGGCAAAAGGATCATCTGTAAGATGAAGGATGGAAACTCAATGTTTTGTGGTCCACATGCTCTGGGGCACAAGAAATAGAAACACAAAGTTGTGCAGATAAAACATACAATGTTATAAACCAGTGCTACCTCGATAAAAAGGAAATCTTAAGTAAATATTCATTAGTCCAAATTTCCATCAGTTCACTGATACGAACAGATCTCCCTGATTCTACACTGCCTGGGCCCGCGGGCAGAGGTCAGAGTGCACACAGGTCAGAGTGGACACAGAGCACTCAGTGGGTCTCCTGGTGACACCACACCACTCAGAACTAACCAGTCCCACACTCACCCCCAAGAAGCACTAGAGAACCAGAGCCTGACCACACCCCCACTCTTGGCATCCTGGAAAAAAATAAGGAAAAAATCTGAGCCAATTGGAGCTAAGAAGTGTTAAATTGGTCAACAATTGTTGCTTGAATTATGTCCTCTAAATAAACTCAACCCCTCAGCAAATGCTAATTGAGCACCTACCACATTCAGGGAATATGCTTTCTCCTCCTTTAAAAAGCCCCTCAGTGAAGCCAAGACAGGAACGCGCTGGACCAACATTTGCTCTGAACCCACAGACGTACTTTTTGGAAGGCCCTTTTCCCACTTTTTAACCAAGTTATGCACTCGAGAACACTACCAGCCGCTCTAGACCTCAGTTTTCCCACACAGACTGAGGGACCACGGCCAGATTTCACAAATGCCAACAGGTTCTAAAATCAAACATACCCAATGTTAATAACCCACAGCCATGGAATTACATGGTTTACTGTCAAAGCAGCATCTCACCACACATCGGACTCTGCATTCCTACAGAAATCTGGGGTGCTAACAGGCAATGTGACTGAGTCCCCATTGCTATGGAAACAGCCCCTGTGGGGAAGGGGGCCTGATACTTGCTCACCATAAGGCTCCACGTCAGAGTGCACAGATGGACGTCCTGCAGGCCCAATTCTCCCTTCCAGCAGGGCGGGCCAGTTACATACAGCCAGCGTGGGGAAACTGCAAGAGGCCGCACAGGGCCCATAGAGCAACAACTACTGGTATTTACCTGGCCCTTTACAAAGCAAGGTTACAGACACCAGCCTTGGGGCATGCAAGAGTTCTTTTAAGCCAGACTTCACTGAACAAACACCAAATACAAATAAAATCATTCTGGTTTCCCCACCAGCACGCAGGTATCCATCTCCTCCAAGAATCGGGGTCACGTCTAGGGCCCAGCTCTGCCCCACTTGGGTCTCTGGCTGCTCTGCCTACCCTGGGTTTTCGCAAACATCAGGCCCAGAATACTGTTAGTACGGCTTTACTCAGCTTATCTGCTGAGTTTCTGGTCTGTCAATACACACGCAAAGATTACACAAGGGCTCGACTAGCCTGTCAGATGGCAGAGACGTACAGGCAAACGTGGGTGTGGCTCATGGCTGGGAGGCAAGAGAACACGCTTCTGGTGGGTCAGGGGCATGTCCGTTCAGCCTGGCTCTTTGGGGACAAACCAGTGGTGTCTCCAGGCTCTGCAGGCGGCACAAAGCAAGCCTGGAGCCCAGCCAGGGCTCTCACTCTGCACGCGCTCCCTTTTGTAGGAAGCAGAATTCTTTTCTAGGGCGTTGCTTTTTTTTTCTAAACAAGATCTAATTTGGATCCTCAGTACTCCATCTACAGCAACTACAAGACATGGGAGCCCCGTCCTGCCCTCCTGCTGGAAGCCCTCCCCACCACCCAGGCCCGCCCCCTACCTGGGCATTCTCACCTAGAAAGAAAGAAGCAAAAAGCACCCAAAATCCATGTGAAGACAACTTTAGGGGAATGAAGAAAAGGACATCTTAAATCCAGGTCTGCCTATTTTGGCAACCTTCCTAAAAGTGCCGAGAGGCCAGACTCTGTAAGAACAAAGAACCAGAAAGATTCGCCAAAAGAGACAACTTAGTCCAGGCCCCACCCCTCCAGACAGTAGTCCCAGACTTCAGGTCACCAGAAGACGCCTGCTCTCGTCCACTAGAGAGAGGACCTCCCAGCTTCCAGCTTATAAAAAGCCATTTCCAAGTAATAGGATTCATTTCACTTCCACTTGGGTACAAGCCAGTGGCAGACGCCCGCCCAGCCAGGGACTCCCCGGGGTAGCACTCAGGGCGAGCTGGGTACCCGCTGATACTCACTGTCCTCCATGCTCAGAAAACACTACGGTCATCAGCCTGCTTTACAGAGAAGGACACTACATTATGGTCAGGACAGAGGAGTAAACCGTCCAGGGTCACAGGCCACTGAGTGCTGAGGCAGGCTGGAGCCTGGGCGGGGACACCTGGCTGCAGACTCCCTGCCCAGGGACCCTGACCCCAGGCTGCTGGGGCTCGGCCTGGGGGACAGCAAGCGCCCTGGCTCAGACATGTGGCAACCGTGGCTCAAAGGGTGCCTCCTGGGCAACTGCACAGATGGCAGGACTGGGCAAGGTGCTTAAACACACAGCATTTTCTACATGCCAGTGCTGCTGACCAACAACAGCCAGGTTTACATTGGGGCAAACCCAGGCTTTTCACAGGTCTCCCTCAGTCTGGCAACACTTGGGCTAATCATCTGCTTTCCTAAGCAGTCCTAAATCCTGAGGACACCTGCGGCCAGCACCACGTGGCTCTCTCCTCCGGTCACTGACACTGAAGGGCCCACTGCGTGCGCAGAGCAGAGGGATCCCGGGGAAGAGCCACAAGCCTCACCAAAATGCGTTCAGCCCCGGCGCCACTGCCACCAGGCACAAGCAGAAGCCCCCAACCTGGGGTGAGGAGAAAGGAAGGAAAGATCCCACTGCCACACAGAACACACCAAAAAGCATGAACCGTTCAGGAATGGGAGCAGAGAGCGGGGCTGGATAAACAGGTCAGGAAATAAGCAGGTCTGGAAAGGACATGGTCACCGGACAGTGTGCTTGCCCAGTCTCAGAACATAAAGAACCATCACCACACAATCCGGGATGAGATGAATAAATAATCCCATTCTTCTCCAACATGTCAGGGTCTGAGGAAAAAGAACGCTAACACGGGGGTAGGTGCCAACCACCGAGTTCAAGTTCTCAGACGTGTGCTGCCCACTCTGTAGCTGACGAGGGGTTACTCAGTGCTGGGCACGTGGAGGCAACAAAGACCCCAGCCCGCCCTCCAGAGCAGGCTCCACAGTGCCTTCTGTGGAGGGCCAGACTGAGCATCTCCATCATACATCAACCACCCTGCCCTGCACTGCTGCAACCAGACAACAGAAAGCAGCAGAGCTGGGTTCCAGCAAACTCCATTCACCAAAACAGGAAGGGGGCCGGAGTTGGGGGCTGCAGCCAGCTGACCCCTAGTCTAAAGGGAGAAGTAGATATGGAAATGGACTCAACAAAAAGGGGTTCACATATGCCCCAGATGTGGTGAGGGGTGGAGAGTGGGGAACCCCACCGAGGTTTGCAGGGGAGCTTCTGCTGTCTCACCCAGCGACAGAACCACCAACTCCACACCTCCAGCTTTCAGTGGCTCCCTTCAGGGCCCCAATCAGAAAATCAGGTTGATCTGCCGGAAGCAGGGGACCCCCCCATCTCTCCAGGCCCTAACAGGCAGCAGCTGGCCCACCTGCAAAGCTGGAGCTTGGGCTCAATCATTCCACCTGCAGGAGCCCCAGGCAGGTGAGGTTTCTCCAGGACAGGCGTGAGGCATGACTGCAGAACACAGCACAAACCTCCACAGGGAAGGAGAACAAGCATAAGGAAAGTAAAGGCCTGAGGGAACAAAGGGATGGGAACGATGCGAGAAGAGGGATGCACAGAGGGCCACACCCCCAGGAGACAGCACACTTGGGAAGCTGCAGCAGTCAAACATAAAGGCAGTAAGGGCGAAGGCCCACGCTGCAGGGACTAGAGTCCTTCCCCACCCCCTCTTCTCCGGCACACTTTGGGGTCTGCAAGCCCCGCCCCTACTTCCCTGAACCCCGTCCAGCCCTAACCACCCCCCACAGGAACCAAACCAGGTCACGGGCACCTGCTCAGATACCTTCAACCTCATTCCAACGCTCGCTGGAGGGTCAAATTCAGGGCCAACAGGTGAGCCCACACCCCAACCACTCTCGTCCCCACCCCACTCCCACCGCTCTCCTCTCTCCAAACTCAGGTCAGTATGTCACCTCCACGCTGGCCGGTTTCCCTGTGGATTTACTGAGATGAACACCCTGCTATGCACCTCAAAGGTCTGGCATAATGAATAAATAAATGAAGAACACAACACATGCGACCCAGGGCTCTCCCACAGGTCGGGCCCCAGGCTCAGCACCACCACTGGCCCTGCAACACTACTCAATCCTCCAACTCCCCTGCGGCCAGTGACGCCTTCAGCTTCCTGCCTACCTCCAGGCTCCAGGGACCTGACCCCTCTGTGGTCTCACAGCCCAAGGACCCTGACGGCAGAAAGCAGACCTTCAAACCAAGACCGAAAATTCACGGGGGTTCAGGATCTGCCTGTGGATGCCTTTAATTAATTCTTAGGAGACAGAGATGTGCTTTAAAGCTCAGAAACCCTCGAGATCAACACTCCACTGTGACTACATTTTGAACAGCACTGAACTGCCCCGGTTTCAAGGTTTCCCACGTGAGGGCAGTAAGCAGGGGTATTCAAGGCAACCACACGCTGGGGTAAGGACAGACTTGAGGTGGACAGCCCTGGTCCTACTCATTCATTTACTTCTAACATGTTTTAGTAACAAGGAATATATGCTTGATACAGAAAAACTGTAAATCTTAAAAAACAAAATGAAAAATGATCACCCGTCAACCAGCTCCCAGTCACACTGCTGGACCTCTTTACCAGCACAAGTCACTGGAAGGCAGGGGCCACTGGGCTGCAATGCTAATTATCTGCCTCCCGCTACTCTTCTGTTGTGGTTTTGTTTCCTATTTCAAGAGAGTTCAGCAACGGAAGTCAAAAACTACTATCTAAATTCTAAACAGATCTGTTTAAAAAAATTATGAATGCGATTTTAAGGAAAGCTTAGAGAATATTGCAGACAAGCTGAGCACAAACACCGAAGGCCGTTGTCCCAGCCAGCCACGCGTCACTCTCCCCACCCGAAGCAGCCAGAAGCAGCCAGCAGCGACTGTGTTTACACCCAAAGCCCTTCCTGTTGGAGTGATGTCACCTGCAGCAGCTGGAGTCTGGGCACTGGACGCAAGCCAAGCGAGAGGACTAACTGGCAGGAAGTGCTTTTCTTTAGCCCAGGAGACAGCACGCCTTCCAACCTTCCCAAACCCCAGGACCTCACAGATCCACTGCTGAAAACAGAGGACGGTAGAGACAGACAGAGAGACTGGCTCTATCACCAGGGAGCAGCCACTGCTGCCACACGAGCTCTGGGGGCGAGCCCTCCCCACGAGGACCAATTCCCTCCAGCAGGCAGCAGGTCTCTCCACACAGACCGCCAGGACGGAAGGAGCCTGTGAGCCCAAACCCCGCCGTGGGGACAGATCTACTTGCAAGGCTGTTGCAGAGACTAGAGACAGTGGTCCCAAGGTGCGATGGAGACCTCCGTGGCAGAGCAGGAATCCACCAACAGGCCTAGTCACTCCCTTACTCCCACCCACCCTGCACCTTCAGGCTCCCTCCCTTCTCAAGAGAGCAGAGAGCTCTGTAAGCACGTGGTGCCAAATGGACATCCCAACCCACCCTTTCTTCACGGTCTTGCAAACCTCTGCAGCCACAACTGCAAACAGCAGCTCTAGATGTCCTGACACTAAGAGACAACCACCACTGATCATGTGGAAAAAAGCAGCTGAGTGGTGTCATCAACAAACAGACACACACAATTACACATACAAACGTAAAGGTGACTGTATACCTATCTACATGTGCACACACATCCCAGAAATGACCTTCATTCAATTTCACTTGATTCACAGAAACTTTAAAAAGCAGGGGTGTTCTGGCTAAACATGGTATAAGGACCACAGGCATTTATGACTCATCCTTCCAAAACCCTCTAAAAAACGACAACAAAGAGAACCCAAAAGACACGGACAACTTTAGCAAAGAACAGACAGGAGTTAGTAACAAACTTAGGAGATTAAAGGATCCTAGAAACTGAGGACTCCAGAGAGCTCAGGAAGTCCTAGGAGCAGTGGGTGCCCTGTAAGACTGCAGGGCTAGGGCTGGGGTGGGAGCAGGGTAGAGGATGTTAGAGCTGGGAGCACTTGCAGAAAGGCTGTCTGTACAACAGCCAGCCTCCCACATCAGCCCCCTCTTCCCCTCCCCTCTGGATAAATTAAGAGAAGTCTAGATTTGAGAACCAGAGAAGGCAATGGCAAGCCACTCCAGTACTCTTGCCTAGAAAATCCCATGGATGGAGGAGCCTGGTGGGCTGCAGTCCATGGGGTCGCTAAGGGTCGGACACGACTGAGCGACTTCACTTTCACTTTTCACTTTCACACATTGGAGAAGAAAATGGCAACCCACTCCAGTGTTCTTGCTTGGAGAATCCCAGGGACGGGGGAGCCTGGTGGGCTTCCGTCTATGGGGTCACACAGAGTTGGACACGACTGAAGTGACGCAGCAGCAGCAGACTTGAGAACACCAGGGTCAGAGAGGGTGGTGGGAGTGAAGAAAGGAGCTAAAAACAGAAGCGGAGTGAAAACCTGAGGCACAGACCCTGAGGGCCTGAGACTCCCTCTGCTGTTGGCCTCACAGGAGAGAGGGAGACAAACAAGACTGCCTCCCTAGAGGTCTCCACTCTGCTGGCAAAGAAGGGGTCTTAAAAAAGGCAGGCACCTTGGGGCTCAAGAATAAAAGGATGGCTTATCACTCACCCACCCCACCCCCAAGAGCTCCTTCTGACCCACCCACCAGGTTTTCCAATCAGCTGTGTTCATCTGAGACCTCAACTGAAAGACAGAAATCAAATAAACAGACAAAAGAACCTAGAGGAAACAGACAATGCACCAGGAACCAAAGACTTTTTTTTAAATTAATGTCCTGAGGAAATTAAGAGAAGATGCTGCATGCACGCAACAGGATTTTTTTTTTCTCTTAAGGGGCAATCAGAAAACAGGAAAAAGCCCGAGGAAGAATTAAAGACATGACAGCCAAAACCCCATAATGTCAGGTTAATCATGAGAAAAGTACCAGACAAATCACAACTAGGAGCATTCTACAAAACATCTCTTCAAAACTCTCAAGGTCACTGGAAACAAGGAAAATCTGGTAATTGTCACAATCTAAAAGAACCTAAAGGTGACAACTAAATGTTGTATCCTAGAACAGAAAAAGGACGTTAGGCAAAAATCAAAGAAATGTGAATAAAACAGACTTCGATGTATAAATACTGGTTAAGTAGCCAGGACAAATGGACCATAATAATGGAAGATCTTTTTAAGAGAAACTGGGAGCAGAATATACAGAACCTCCAACTTTTCTATAACTCCAAACTATTCTTACAAATTTTTAACTTCCACGTCAGTAGAAGAAATGCAAGACAAAGGATCTCCCAGAAAAATTAACAAGGGGAATAAATGAATACTAGTCTCTACTCCTACCCCAAATCAGATTAATCCAAGGGTCCAAATTTAACCAAGATTTCCAGAGACACAAGAGGAGGGAAATTATCAAATAAAAATTACATGAGAAATTCCCAGAAATGAACTACACAAGACTGCAAGGACCTGCCAATTGCTTAGAGAAATGGATGTAAAAAGAACACAGGGTACAACAGGAAATTTCAGTACATTAGGGATAAAGACAAGAACCCCAGAGCTGCCAAAAGCCAACCATCACCCGCAAAAAAGGTCCCAGGGAAGAACAAAGGGAATGGCAGTGAGTCCTCATGAGCCAGTGACTTGACTCTCACAAGCATCATTAACCCTCCTTTCCAGCTGACCGAGCCAAGTGTGGGGATGGAAGGACATTTTCAATTCACACAAGGCCACAAAACATTTACATTCTTAGAAAGTTGCAGGGAAAGACACTCTAGTGAACAAGAGGCAAATAAATGCAGTAGCCATTCCTGCCTGGAAGCCAGTTCTCCCTTCTTCCTTTCTAGAGGAAGTGACCTAGTCCTCCCCCAGGCAGACAAGAGGCCTGAGAGGCTGACCCATACCCAGCTGGGTGAGAGGCATGCCTGGTCTAAGGGAAAAACTCAGCCCCTTTGCCAGTGACCCACCTGGTTCCTTAGGGACACCCCACATAGGGCCAACACCCAGAACCTGCCCACCTCTGGAGTTCTACATACTTGAGCCAATAAATGTCCTTATCATTTACGACAGCTTAAGACAGTTGCTGTTACTCGATGCTCACATTCTCCAACCGATGATGCACACAGGATGCAAGAAACAAGGGATACAGCACAGAGGGACAAGACCCAGAGGGACCACCACCCAAGGCCAAAGATGGCAGCTGCACTACTGCAAGAGCGGACCAGCACTGACGAGAGCAGGGCAGGGTTCCCCAGGCCAGATGGAACTGACAGACCTTCTAAGGTATCTGGGCAATTACAAAACAGTATGTGTTGCATTTTATTGGAGCACTTGTAATCAAATGCTCCAGAATATAGGAAGTTTAAAGTACACTTCAATTTATAACTCTTCCCTATGCTTCTGTATCCTATTTAAAGAATTTTGTCTTCTCCAAGATCAAAAAGCTAATTCTCCTGTTTTATTCTAGAAGCTGTTTTCTCTTTCATGTTGAGCTCTGTAATCTACCTGAAACTGATCCTGGATATGATTTTGGGTAGAAAAATTCTCCTCCCGCCCCCATACAGAGAATCCAACTTTCCCAGTACTTTTTATTTAATATTATGTTTTCAAAAAAATGTTGACCGCACCCATGGCATGTGGAACCTTAGTTCCCCAACCAGATATTGAACCCACACCCCCTGCATCAGAAGGCCGAGACTTAGCCCCGGACACTGAGGAAGTCTCCTCCCAGGACTTTTGAAAGGTCACCGTTCCCATTTGTCATGTGTCACCTTTTCACAAATTAAGTGACTGTTCATGCGCAGTCTGTTTCAAGATCAGTTCTATTCTATCCATCTATCTGTCCATCCTTCTGCCAACACTGCAATGCCTTTCTTACTGTAGTTCTTACCAAGTCCTCACATCTAGCACTGTGTTCTTCAGTACATCAGCTGTGTTCTTCGAGGATGCTGTGATTATCCTTGGCCTTTGATTTTCACATAAATTTCAGAAATCGGTCTGGAACTGGAATGACATGGAATCCGGAGACCAGTGTGGGGAGAGCTGACACAACCCGAGGACAAGCGCTGCAGTGGGGAGGAGGGACACTGCTCCTGCCCTGCGGCGGGCACGCCAACCGCACACATCTCTGAAAACAGGCAGCCATCCACTCAAGCCGAGAACGCATCTCCCCTGTGACCTGGCAGTTCCACTCTTAGGTATGAACCCAAGAGAACACATACTCACACGCATAAAAGAGGTGTCATAGAGTGTTAATGGCAGCCACAACTATTCGGAATAGCTCAAAATGGAAACAAGCTAAAAAATCTATCACTACTAGAATCAACAAATACTATATTCACATGAAAGTGAAAGTGAAGTCACTCAGTCACATCCGACTCTTTGTAACCCCATGGACCGTAGCTACCAGACTCCTCCATCCATGGGATTTTCCAGGCCAGAGTACTGAAGTGGGGTGCCATTTCCTTCTCCAGGGGATCTTCCCAAGCCAAGGATTGAACCCAGGTCTCCCGCAATGCAGGCAGACACTTTACTGTCTGAGCCACCAAAGAGTATATTCACATAACAGAATACTATATTCACTATAACAGAATACTATTTAACAATGAGAAGGAATAGACTGATGGTAACCAGGCTTACCGTGGTGATCATTTTGAAACGTGGAAAAGTACTGAATCACTATGCTGTGTACCAAGAACCAATATAGTGCTGTGGGTCAATTAAACAAAGTACTAGTCATTAAGTAACTAACTCACAGAAACTTACTTACATTAAGTAAATAACTCACTCACAGAAAAAGAGAGCAGATATGTGCCTACCAAAGGGGAGTGGAGAGGGAAAGGAAGAAGGTGGTCAAAAGGTACAAATTTCCAGTCACAGGATAAGTAAGTACCAGGGATGCAATGTACAACACGTAAACATAATTAACACTACTATATGTTATATATGAAAATCTGTTAGTAAATCCTAGGAGTTCTAATCAGGAGGAAAAAAAGTTTTTTCTATTTCTTTAATTTTGTTATCTGTATGAGATGACGTTTGCTAAACTTACTGTGGTAAACATTTCACAGTGTGTGAAAGTCAAGTCACTATCCTGTACACTTTGTCAATTATATCTAAAAAAAACTGGAAAAAAGATAAGTGAGAAGGAATAAACACACACAACCACACAGGTGAAACTGACAAATACATGTAACAACACTGATGAAAGAAGCCAGACACAAAAGCATAATGAAGAGTCATTTTTACATGGGTAGGAAGTACACTCCCCAATGAAAATACAACTGTCATGAACCTATATTTATAGAATAATTTAAAAATTAAGTAGAGAACACTGGAAAACACAGAAATCTCTACAACTTGGTCTTAAGTAAGATTTGATCTAAAGCCCACTCAAAACAGAAACTAATGAATCATGTGAAAAGGTACATCAGCAAACATGTTCAAAAAGTTACTCTATATGTGTGACTTTAAGGAAAGCCCCAAATCCTGAAAAAGCAAAGTCTCTGACCACGGTGCAATAAAACAAGATGTAATAAAAGCAGAGTAAAAATAACATTATCAGTTGGAAAACCTAAAACTCCCTCTTAAAAAACTTTTGACTCAAAGGGGAATTCAAAACCATAGCTGCAGAATACCTAGAAAATAGCACAGATGGAGAAAAGAACACCACACATGAAACAAAGACAAATTTGTACTCAGAGGAGATTTAATCATCTAAAAACTTAAAATTCCTAACAGAAAAGAATGAAATTAAGCATCTGATAAGAAGTCAGAAAAAAGACACAACTGAATGCAAAGGCAAGCTGAAACAATTAACAAAGAAAACAGCCAAAAGTAACTTAATGAGCACATCTGAATAAAGCTGAAATTTAAAACAGGCGTTCTTTCAAACAAAAAATAAAATAGAAACTTAGAGAAAAGTACTTGTACCCTCAATTACAGACAAGACACCAAAGCTCAGGGAGGTTAAATGACTGGCCCAAGGTCACTAGCTTCAGGTAGGGCACAGCAAAACCTGAACTTGAACCCAGTCAAGTCTGACATCCAGGCACTGCTCCAGGAGTGCTGGGCACTGGAGAAACACCTGCTTCTGTGATCACATGGTCCACGCTGGCCACCAAGGGGCCCTGAGGCCCAAAATAAAATGCCCACAGTTCTCCCAGGCTCTGTCCGTACCCCTGGGGCCATGGTGACTGTGCAAGAAGAGTCTGGCCCAGGGTGGAGTGGGGTCTGAGCAGGGAAGCATCAGGTAAAGAACCCCACTCTTAACTTAGGGTCCAATGGGCACATGGTATGCACCAGCTACAAGCTCCTCACCCACTGGGGTCTGCCTTGCGTCTCCCCAAGCACAGTCCTTGCTCAATGGTTCCGGTGACCATCGTCATCATTGCTGAGCAACTTAAAACTCTTACAGCTCCTTCTTTCACGGGCAGTGGGGTCAGTCCCTGTTCACCTAGCTTAGCAGCACACTGGCTTGAGCTGAAGCCTGAGAGAGGACTCAGCTAGAAATCCATTTGCAATCTGCAGAAAGCTACTGGCCTATCTCACCTTTTCAACATGCAGTTAACTTAGCAAGTAGAAAAAAAATTTTAAAGAAAACACTTAAGGCAATTTTAACATACAGCCAGGAATGGACAGCTGGACGGATTTGCCACACAAAGGTCTCCCTGCCCAGGGTCAAAACTTACCAAGGACCCGGCAAAAAAAAGAAACACAGGACACATAAGCTCTATTTCCGTTCCTCCTTCCTTTTCCGCCTCCAAATAATGACAAATTATCAAGTGAGAAGCACTCTGCAAATGCCATCCCAATCTATATTGTAAAATCTGATTTAGTAGAGAACAGAAGTTGGAGATGGCATTTGTATTGGATTGTTCCTTCTAACCAGCTCAACACAGCAATTTCTGAGGACCAGTGATATATAAACAGACGTGACTGAATTGGTTGGATTCCTATGACCCCCATCAGGGCCCCGAACCAGGAGGTGAGCCACTTGGGGTGAGCCTAAGCAAAACTCAGAGCCTGGATGATGCTCTTACCAGGAAAGAGCCAGTAAGGCACCAGTCCGCACCAACCCAGGGGTCTGGCCTATAGGTATGTGTCTTTATTTGAATTTATATGGGTTACCTCTGTAATTAGTTATCTCTGTTAATTAACAAGTATTTCTAATACACATTCAGTGTAACAAATTATAATGATCCTAAAATACGCAAAACAAGTCAATCCAACTCAAAAGGTAACAATGTGAACTTGGTAGATGCTGTGTAAAGCTATCAGCAGTTTATGGTCTTGGATTTTTATTCTACAGATCAGGGTTGTTACTGTGTCATGCAGAAACTTGCTTTCTTTTATTAATACACTGTGGTCTTTTTTTTTTTTTTTTTCAAGAAAACGCATACCACCCTGAGACTCTTTTTAATGCCCGCCTAGTGTTTCACTGCACATTTGTGCCACATTTATTTACCCATGCTCTCCAGACATGACTTATTTCCAACTGTGTCCTGTGACAAATAATGCTACAGCCAACATCCTGCTACATGTAACTTTACACGTGGGCCAATACTCCTGTACTGTCTGACATTCTACAAAGCCTATTTTTAGTCTGTGCCCAAAGAACCGCAGGGCAGACAGAGGAGAGGAAGGAAGAGAACTGGGACGCCGTCCAGGGAAACCTGCAGGGCTCAGACCCCAGACCTCTATAATCAGGTTCATCACACGGGAAGCCCTCCAGGAGCTCATGCCCACGGGGATGTGGCACACAGCACAGACCTGTCTTCCTCAGGCAGCCCTCCCCCACCCACCACCCTCCCCAGCTCAGGCTGCACGCGGCCCCAGAGGAGGCTTGTTAGCAACAAAGCATTCCACCTGGAGGGCAACGCCTCCCTCTAATTCGAGCGGGGAATTACTCCACCAGGCTGGCAGAATAGTAATTACAGCTATGCAGAGGATCCTGCCAACAACGCTGGGGTGGCCGTCCTCACTGTTGCCCCCGTAGATGAGGGAGTGGAGGCTGAGAGGTGAAGGACCAGGCCATGGTTGCACCACGCCGTCTCTCACTCTAGCATGCCCATTCAGAGCTAAGCTGCGGGCAGCAGGGTGTGTACTGTGACAGAGATGGTCCACCAATAACTAAACACCCCAAGCCACTCCTCTTTGAAGAAAATAAAATCCCAATACACTGAAGGCAGGGCTTCCCTGGTGGCTCAGATGGTAAAGAATCTGCCTGCAATGCAGGAGACCCTGGGTTTGATCCCTGGGTCGGGAAGATCCCCCTGGAGAAGGGAATGGCAACCCACTCCAGTATTCTTGCCCTGAGAATCCCATAGACAGAGAAGCCTGGTGGGGTCCAGTCCATGGGGTCGCAGAAGAGTCAGACACAACTGAGTGACTAACACACACACATACTGAAGGCAGGGGGCTAAAAGGGCTGGGCTGGTTTCAACGCTCTCCAACAAAGTCCAAAGGACTATGGCCTGGGAACCCGTATGCCATTTATTCTCCAAGCCTCGAACTCCAGAGGAAACCCAGGACGATGACAGTCCTGGGCCACCAATCAGCCAAGACCAGGTCTGAAAAGGAAGAGCCCCAAAAAGGAGGGCCGAGTGTTGCCCAGGGGCTTTCAGGAGGGTGCCAATCTGTCTTTCCGGCACTGGAGAAGAGCAGCCATGCGCCCACGTGCACACAGGCTGACTTCACTCACAGGTTATTAATGAGAATCGGCTATTACAGGACCAGCCCCCTCCAGACTGAGCTCTGCTCTCACAGCCCCCATTCCCCAACTACCACAGACTGTGCTGCCCTTTCCCGACAAGGCCACGTCACAGAGCACACACCCATCTTGCCCCCGCTCCCCGGACTCCCCATACCAACACCAGACCACTCACCTGATACTCTGTAGAGAGCAGCACCTGGCGAACCCTACTCTCTGCTGCTGCCAGACACGACCAACACAGCGTGAGGATTCACCCAGGTGGACAGAGTGACCACGGCCCTTTCTAGACAGGAACGGACCGAAGTGACAGTGCTGGGGAACCACATGCAGGATGTCTTAAGTATATAAACATAAAGGTAGGTTCCTATCTCCTGCTTCCCGGTGGTCACGTCAGAGTAAGAACTCACAGGTGGTTAAAACATTCCCATTACTAGAAAACGAAATTAAGACAGCACTCATCTCTCAATCTGAGAGAGCGCAACTGCAAGGAATGACTTATTTTCTACTCCGTGTACTTTCTGGAGTGTTTGTGGTTTGTGTAACAGGCCTGTCCTGTCATTTCACTGCATTCTATTATTGTTTAGGTAAACTGAGCTGTGAGAATCCCTGGTGGCTCAGTCAATAAGGAATCTGCCTCCAATGCAGGAGACCCGGGATTGACCCCTGGGTGGGAAAGATCCCCTAGGGAAGGAAATGGCAACCCACTTCAGTATTCTTGTGGGGATAATCCCACGGACAGAGGAACCTGGTGGGCTACAGTCCATGGGGTCGCAAGGGTCGGACACGACTGAGCGACTTCACCATCACCACCAAACCTAGCAGCACAGAATCAACATGGCGCCCTGCTTCTGAGCTGAGCAGGCGCCATCAGCACAGCAACACTGGGAGGCAGGCTCCAGCCCCTCCCGGCAGACAGAGAACAGAGGCTCGCATATGGAGACAGGGTGAAGGAGGGCTGTTTAAGGTCCGGAAGGTCTGTCTGCCTGAAGCCATCAACTTCAACAAACCTCGTCTTTATTCTTTTCAAGACATTTACCGAAAACTCTCCAAGAAAAGAACAAACTCAGTGAAGGGCAGCAGGCAGTGATCAGATGCTCCTGTTGAGGGTGTTTACCTTGGAAAGAGTAGACAGTAGGAAGAGCGCCAATGCCCCAAGGGAGGCCCTTGGTTACACTGTCTGAGCTCCTGCAGGTGAAGGCAGGGGCTGTGAGACTTGGGTTTAAATCTTCAGCACAGGGCTGAGCACACAATTAGAAACCCCAACCTCTAGCAAACTAAAGAGCCCCAAGTGTATAAGTCTGCCTGCTCCAAACCCCCAGGCCCTCAGCTAGTGCTGGATCCAGGAGCCATTAATAGCTATTGTTTACTGAGCACCTGCCCACCTGTGCCAGGCACCTTAGAAACACTTCAGCGGAGGACCCACTGAATCCTCCCCCAATGCTAGGAGGCAGGTGTCACTGTGACATTTTGCAGACAAAGAGAATGGAGACTCCAGAAGATTAAATCATCTTAATCACCCAGCTCACAAGTGGAAGAACCTGGATATGAAGGCAGCTGACCAAAGCCAAGGGTTACTCTCCCTCAGGAAAAGGAATTTGATGGATTCTCTAACAGTCACAAGCGCAAGGGCTGGCACTCTGCATTCCCCACGGCACCCGGCCCTGGGCACTCGTCTTGCGGAGCACCTGGCCTGATGAAATCCCACCCAGGCATCTGCAGGGGCTTCATTTCCGTAGTCACTTCGCCCACTAGGTGTGAGCTCCTAGGACAGACAGGTGGGGAAAGTGGGGGCCAGAGGCCAAGTTCATAAGGAAAGAACTGGCAACAAGAGAGCAGAGGCCTCCAGATAAACCCCTCCACACAGTCAGACGCATCAACAGCAGCAAGACCACCGAGGGCTGTAATGCGAGCCTCAGAAACCCCCAGAAGGGCTCCTGTGAGAACTCCAAACGGGGCGGTCTCCGAATACACAAAGGCTAGAAGAAAACACCTGTGCCGAGTACCATGACTTTAACTGAAAAGGAAAATCAAAGGAAACCTGGCTACCTGTGCCTCTCCCCACAACACCCCCACCAGCCCCCCACCAGCCTCATCTGAGCAGATGCCCAGGCACCTGCACTGGGAGTCCTCAGGGAATGCCACTTCTGCTGTGCCTGTCAATGCCAATCAAAGGCTGAGATCCTACACCAGATAACAGGAAGCCTTCAACAGTCACTGCTTTTAATTTGGGAAACGTGCGCGCCCAAAATGACCCCAAATGATGATTCATTTAGAAAAGCCCCCAGTTCAGAAACACCCACTTTCATATATTACTTTATGTAAATTGGCACAACATTTTTTGAAAAAAGAGTTTAACGGAACTCTTACCGAAACGCTACTCAATGGGAAGACCCCACACTACAGAAACATACTCTCCTGTGCTATCACATACAAGTTATATGTTTATGAAGACAAATTTGACTGAATTTCACCAAAATTGTATTATCCAAAAATTAGAAATAGCCCAATGTCCACCGATAGGAAACAGGGTAAAATCACGAGAATCCACAGATCATTCTCTGTAGTCGCTAAAATAAATGATGTAATCGGTCTACACAGGTGTCACAGAGCACACCCAGACATTAAGTGAGGGCAGCCTGCTGTAGGTCTACACACACACACACCATGAAGTGAGAAGGGCAGCCAAAAAAACTTTAAACAACAGTCTCCTTTCAGAGAAACTGGGGACGAACCCTTATGTTTTTCAACATAGATTTAATTTTCCTAAGTACTTTCCCAAACAAGTCAACTGGGACTATCTGGGCCAAGCTTAAGAGTAAGACCTATTTTTGTTTTCTTCTTCCATACACACGCATATTAAAAAAAAACCTTACAGATACTATTTTTAAAACATTAACAGTATGATAGACCTGTATATATTAGGGGGGGGAAGCTAATGATTAAGTTTGAAAATGAAGAAAAGAACAGCATGAGCCCATCTTTGCTCTTTAGTATGAGAAGGATAAACACACCAAACCATAAATGATGCCTATTGCCTTGGAAGCTGAAGAGAAGAGCATTCATTTTTCTACACATACTTGCTTTCCCCCCCGCCAGTAAGTATATTTTTGCAATTAATTTTATATCAGAAAGAATTCCACTTTATGCTTCAGGGCAGTGTTCCACTCTCCCCAACTATTTCTTGAACACTCAGCCCATTCAGACCCACGGACAGGTTGGCCCTCCCAGACCAGCCTGTGTGTTCTGCACGCCCTGGAACAGAGCAGTTCTTTAAGCTCTGAACTGGATGTAAACAACACCTGCCAAAAAAAGCTCTAAAGAAACAAAGGAACCGTGCAGAGAGTGCTGGAGGTGACCTCCTTTTTCCAGTTGGTGCGGCAGTGAGATCCACCCCCCAATCCCACACAGAGATGAGCTCAAAGCACACTGGGAAAATCAACTCAAGGGCTGGCGCTGAAGTCCTACCTGCCCCCCGCCCTGCCCAGAGCACTCTCACCACGTCCACACTGAAGGGCCTAGAGCTCTGGGAAGCAAGCTGACTCACCAGCTTTCTTCTGCAGCCCGGGCAGTTCAACTCAGAAACATGTTTAATACTCCAGGGCTCCCTATTTTCAAGAGGTGCTTACTTCCAAGTCGGCTACGTTCTCCAGAAGGCCTTCCCTGACCGCCTGAACCCAGGCCGAGCTGGGCTCAACTTCTCACACGACGTGGGCGGATGGAGGGACGTCTGCGTGAGACGCAGATCACCGGGAGGTGGGGAGCAAAGAATCCGCTTCAGTGACACGCATTTCACTGGGGCATAAGGGCGAGTCAAAGAACAAAACAAAAACGCTGGGCAGCTCCCAGGCAGTCCAGTGGTTAGGATTTTGCGCTACCACTGCAGGGGGCCCAGGATGGATCCCTAGTGGGGAAACTAAGATCTGGCATGCAGGGCAGCACAGAAACAAACAAACAACCCAAAGTATTTCTAAGTTGTAGGCCATCTACAGACAAAGGGATAAACAAAATGTGGTTGCTGTGTGTATAATATAGACAGCTGCTGCTGTTTAGTCGCTTCAGTCGTGTTCAACTCTGTGCGAGCCCGCCAGGCTCCTCTGTTCATGGGATTATCCAGGAGTGGGTTGCCAGGCCCTCCTCCAGGGGATCTTCCCGACCTGGAGATCAAACCCAGGTCTTCTGCATTGCAGGCAGATTCTTTTACAGCTGAGCCACCAGGGAAGTCTGTAAGAGACTCCTGTTCGCCTTAAAAAGGAATGGAATTCAGACACATGCCACAACAACACAGATAGATGAACCTTGAAAAACTATGCTAAGTAAAAGAAGCCATTCACTAAAGGACAAATATTGCATAATTCACTTATCTGAGGGACCTAGACTAATCAAACTCATAGAGACAAAAAGTAAAATGGAAGTTGCCAGGGCCTGAGGCAGGGGGAATGGCTGGTAGAGGGGGGGCATGTTAATCAGTGCAGAGTTTCAATGTGCGGAGACGATCAAGTTCTGAAGACAGACAGTGGCTGCACAACACTGGGCAGGTACTTAATGTCACTAGACTGCACACTTAAAAATGGTTACAATAGTAAATCTTATGTCATTTCTATTCCACAATAATTTAAAACAACAACAAAATAAAAATCCTGTATTTAAAGTTGTGAAAAGAAAAGCAAGAGCAGAAAAGCAGCAGGGGCTAGGGAAGAATCACGGAGGGTGATGATGGAGATGGGCTGAGTGGCTTGGAAGGCCTCTCTAAGGAGGTGCTGTCTCCTCCCACTGGACACGAGCTCCTGAGGAACATGAGCGGGGCATCCACTTCTAAGTCCCAGAACAGTAAATGTCTAAATCGAGACCTTTGTCCACACCCAAGCCAGGAAACAGAGTAAGACCCCAACTCGGCTCATCAAAGGACTTCGCCAGGACTGAGACACCCAGAATTCAGTGGTCTAAGAAGGAAGCCACCTTGTGACCGAGGCTGGACATAGAGGTAGCCAAAGGCTGCAGAAGACACTGTTGCTGAGCCAAAGCAGGAGCCTGCACACCCTCCAACTGGAATTCCACCTACAGGAAACAGCAGTGTGGACCCAAGGCTTTGTAAGCAAGGATGCTCCCTAGTCTTGTTTGTAAGAACAAAAAGTGGGTAACAACAATCTAATAATGGAGGATTAAGTAAATCAAGACATATCCATGTAACAGCAATTACACAATTATTAAAAAACCATGTTTTCAATAACTCGGGGAAATATACTATAACGTTAAGAGGATCTATAATCCCTGAACAGTGTGCTGCTGCTGCTGCTAAGTCACTTCAGTCGTATTCGACTCTGTGTGACCCCATAGACGGAAGCCCACCAGGCTCCCCTCTCCCTGGGATTCTCTAGGCAAGAACACTGGAGTGGGTTGCCATTTCCTTCTCCACTGAATAGTGTATATAGCAGTATTTTCTAATTTTGAAAAAAAAATATAATCAAAGTAAAGAAATACATGAGTCTTAAGGCAGTTATCTCTGGATGGTGAAGTTAGAGATGATTTGTGTTTTTATTTTTGCCTTCATTCTTTTCAGTATTTCACAGTCCCCCCACCCCTCAGGGAAAAGGTTGCTTTAGGGGGAAAAGTACTTAAAGGGCCTTGCACCATGCCTGGCCGAAGTCCAGCAGTGACTTCTAAAAGCAACACATACTGTTTCTGCATTACCACAAGGAGGAAAAGGCTGGCAGCTTTCTTGAAAGGAGGAAGGATACACAGCAGAGCTACAAAACCAGCTGCAGAGGTGGGAGCGGAAGGAAGTCACCTGGGAGAATGTGAGGGACTGCCAGCAACTCAAGATAGACCACGCTCTGCCCACAGACACCTCCCCACCTGCACAGCTTCACAAGCCAACACCCTTACAGGAGCAACCCAGCCCTGAGCTCAGGCCACACAGAAAACCACCACCAAAAAAAAAAAATCAAGCACAGCTAAGAACAAGCCCAACCAAGACTTTTGGCTCAACTCAGGAAGCCAGGCCTCCCTCCCAGAGCAGATTCCCACGTGCCACCCAAAGAGACACAGCGACATCACCTACAGCAAAGCCCAGGTGAAGACACCAGTTCCCAGGGGAAGACACCAGTCCAAATGGCACCTTGTTCACCCAAAAGCCTGTCTAAACAATTTTATTCCATCAGAAAGCTCACCATCTCCCACCTCTCTCTCATCTCCAGCACCACAGGCCATGCCTTTTCTTTTATTTTTTGGTTGTGCCACAAGGCACGTGGGATCTTAGTTCCCTGACCAGGAATCAAACCCTCACCCCCTCTGTTGGAAGCACAGAGTCTTCTAGTGGTCTTAACCACTAGACCCTCAGAGACGTCCTTTCTTTTATCTAATTGAAGTACAGTTGATTTACAACACGTTTAAGGTGTACAGCAAAATTATCTAGTTACATATATTTTTCTTTTTCAGATTATTTTCCTCTATACACTATTACAAGATACTCAATATAGTCCTGTGACATACCTCGTTGCCTTTTCCCACTGAATTTTATAGCTGATTTACAACACTGAGTTTCAAGTGTACAGGAAAATTACTCAGTTCTATGTACATGTATTTTCCAAATTATGCCTTTATTTCTTTGTTCAAAGGACAAATCCAAGGTTCCCAAGTCTGTATAAGCCCCAAGAAAAAATCTTAAGAAAGAAATCAAGCTATGATTGGAAAAGAAGCCAGTCTAGTTTGCCCTGACAAAAATATGAAATTCAGGACACAAACCCCAACATCTCTCTGTTAGAAATTTTCTTTTTCACAGAGAAATGCACTGCTTTAAAATCTAGTGTAGACAGGCCCTATTTAATACCTGCCCACCCATAGCAAGATACACACCTTTGACAAAAGAGAAGCCTCATTATTAAATTTAGAAATACATGCACTGGCCCAACTGGCCTATTCTGGTTTGAAATAGAAACAAATATAGAAATGAGCAATCTTAAAGCAGTAGAATAATGAGACATACAACCAGCATACAGCCATTAGCAACATGAGTCAGTACTTTGTGCAATAAAAAAAAAAAAAAAACTTGAAAGCACAATAAAATAATCCTTCAGGAAAAAAAACCCTGAAATTTAAAAGGGAATGGGGGATGGGCCAAGCAAAAGGCATAACAAAAATCCCTGGGCCAGGCTCCAGGCAACTAGACCGGGCAGGAACTAGTTCTGACTTGCCATTCCTGAAATTCCTCTCTCCCAAGGTTTTCTTGCTCTTCCTTCCCCAGACTCTCTTTTTAACCATTTGGGCTTGAAGGAGACTGGAGAGGACCCAGAATGTTTAACGAGAGACAAGCACTCACAACTGGCTGAAACAAGCCCCTCCACCATCCAGGCAGCATTAGGGTGCCAGTCAGAGCTGAAATTCAAAAAAGGTTGTGGAAGGAGCAATGAATTCATCACATCACCAACCAGCTAACCTCCACAGTGCTGGGCCAGACTGAAATCAGACAGAAAGGATGGGCCAAGAGGCAGGAAGTAGGGAAAATTGAAAGGATGACTTGACCCACTAGAACGTCTCAGTCACACAGCCAGGAGGCCAGAAGGTTCCAAGGAGGTTTTTAAAAAAAAAAAAAACCACACACACAGAGAACAAAACAAAACCAAGGTGGCTGTGGGAATGCCAAAATGAACTGAAACAAATTCCCCACTGACTGCAGAACCACCTTATGTTCAAGCAGTCTCCAGGGCCCTTTAGACAAGCTATAGGTTTGGTCCAGAGGTAACTGGGGTCGGTCTCCCCAAACTAGCCTCAGTCCTTTCTATGGTCTCCCATAAACAGCACAAACCTCAGACTTGGCTGAGCAGCCTAGCTCTTTTGGCCTTTCTGGTGCTACCAGGCAAAATCAAAACATCATCTGTGGACAGAATTTGGGGTGGTTCCATCCACCAAAATGACAGGAGCAAAAGATCAGGAATTAAAAAGACACCAGAAAACCAGGTAACCAGCAAAAACATACATACATACCTTTTCATCACCCTCCCATGGATGGAAGTGCTTTGCTGCAAATAGTATGTGAGGCTCCCAAGAGCCCCAGCAGATACCCAAAGCAAGGCATAATTATTCCCATTTTACAGATGAAGGAGCTGAGGCTGAGACTTGCGTAAGCTAACCCAAAGAGGACCAGAATCCAAGCTCCAAGGGACACATGTATCCAAGCAAATGTTTATTTGCCATTCCCGACGGAAAACAGTTACCCTCAAGAGGCAGGACTCCCTGGGCCTCTACTTGTTGTCCTCAGCCTCGAGCATCTCGTGTTTTCTGCTGTGCCTTAAACCCAGTTGCGGGAACAGCCTCAGAAAGGGCAGGAACCCCGATCCCAGGGCAGAAACCCACCACCACACAGCCCAGGTCGATGGAGTTCCCGAGGGCTCCAAAGCCTGCTCTTCTCCAGCCTGCTCTCCCCACTGAGCCCCAGCGCTGAACAAGCAAGAGCCCAGTGATGTTCTGCACCCTGCAGTCCTTCGCTCTGGCCATGCCTCGGCCTAGCACCTGTGGCATCTGCCTGACTGCTCAGCACGAAGGGTGGCATCACCAGTGGCTCAGCTTCCACCCTAGGACTTGATGGCAGGTGCACAGCCACAGGAGAAACCACCATTAAGCACCAACTGTGTGCCAGGCCTTATGAGGAAGAGAATGCAATGTCTCTAGGTGTGTCAACGAAGGTTCTGGGAATCTGAGCTGTTTGACACAAGCAGGGCTTGCACCTCAAAGTCAGGGCCTCCCCAGGCCCACCTAACACCCCAGCACTGCGCAAACAGGGCTAGATGGCTGCAAGTGCATTCTGAGAAACCATGCTGAGACTTCAAACGGACGGTTACAGGAATCAAAACTGGATGATGTACAAAGCCACTTAAAATGCACACAAAACCTTACAGAAAAACAACAATCTCAGGGACAATTGAACAATCCTGTGAACCAAAGCCTTCTAAAGGTTTCTCTCGGGCAGCCATGTAGCAAATGACACACTCCGGAGAGCTCCCAGCCCCCCCTTCCCCACCCCCACCACCCCCCCCGCGCGCGCTTCCTTCAAGCGACCATTCCGCTGAAAAACACCTCCTCGGCTCGCCTCAAGGTGGGCTTGGACCTCCCCCGGTATTTCGAAAGAGGGAGAAAACGGTTAAAAAAAAAAACAAACGCCTTCCAATTTCGCGAAGGTAAATCCACTCTTCAGAGGCCCGCGATTTCAACAGTGCTGGGTTTTACTTGGGGGTGGGGGGCGGGGAGGAGAAAGGAGAGGGGAAAAAAAAAAACCCATCTGGCAGGCCCTGAGCGGAGAGACATCCTGTTTATTATTAAACATTTTCAGCAACAGAGCATTTGAGTGTTTTGAAAATAATGTTCTCGTTCCCCCACTCAAAGCGCGGCCGTCTGGGCGACTGTGAGCCCCCGGGCCCGCGCACCCAGGCAGGCAACCCTGATCACCAACTTCGGGGACACCCGGCGGGGGTCGAGGGGCTCCGCCCCCCCGGCCCCGAGGGTCGGCCCCGGGCCCCGAGCCTGCATCCCGCGGCCGCTCTCAGGAGGAAGCAAGATGGGGGGGCCGGGCGGCAGGAAACAAGCCCAGACTCCTCGGGCCGCCGAGACACCCGCGGCCGCCGGAATCTGGGCCGGAAAGGCGACTCCCCGGGCGCTCCGCGGCCTCGGCAGCCCCGCGGCCCCTCCCTCGGAGGCCCCCCGGCCTCTGGGGCGCCGCGACCCCGCCGCGCGCCCGAGCCCAGGCCGCTCGACGCCGCCACAACAATGGGGAGAGGGCCGCCCGCCGCAACCCCCGCCCCACGGTCGCCCCCAGCCCGGCCCCGCGGGCCGACGGCGGCGGCGCGGGGCGGGCCGAACCCCCGCGCTCGTGGACAAAGGTCGGCCCGGCCCGAGCGCCGCTGTCAAGTCAGCCGCCACCGAGAGACAAAAGCCGGCCCGGGCCGCGCCGCCTCCATCTTTTAGCGCCGCGCCCGCCGCCGCCGCCCCGGCCGCGCGCCGCCCTCCGCCGCCCCGCGCCCCGGGCCCACCTGGTCTAGTTCCGCGGGCGCGACTGGGCCGGGCGATGGCGGTCGGGCGGCGGCCAGGCGGCGGGATGGCGGCGGATTGCGAAGCGGCGGCGCGGCTGCTCGCTCGCTCGCTCGCTCCCTCCCTCCCGGGCTCGCTCGTCGCTCGCTCGCTCGCTGGAGCCTGGGAGCCTGTGTCTCGCCGCTCGCCTCCCTCCAGCTCTCGGCTCCCCGCCCCCCCGCCTGCCGCCGCCCCCGCCTCCGCCCGCCTCCTCCTCACGCCGCCGCCGCCGCCTCAGCCCGCGAAGCGCCTCAGCCCGCGTAGCGCCTCAGCCCGCGCAGCGCCCCCTGCCGCGCCCCCGGGGACCTGCGGTCGCCTCCCGCCTCCGGGCCCGAAGAGGGGGGCTGGGGTCCCGGGAGAGGGGCGTGGAGCTCGCGCGAGGGGCCCAGGGAAGGGCCTGCAGGGCCTTGGAGACGAAGCCGGGAGCAGGGGGCCTGGCAGAGGGGGAATCTGGCATGGGGGCCCCCTGACGCAGCCCGGGGAGCGAGGGGGCGGGGTGCCTGAGGGGCGGGGCTGAGGGAAAGGGAAGGAGGCTCTGAGGCGGGGTTGGCTCGGGAGGCGGGCAGAGCGGGCCGGAAGAGGGGGGGCTGGGCTGGCGGGGGCCCGGGGCGGGCGAGGCCCTGGCGCAGGGCGGCTTGGGAAGTGGGGGGGAGCTGGGGGGGCGCGCGGAGGGCGGTGAGAGCCCGGATCCCCGCCCCCCCCGCAGAACTGCGGCGCCCGCCGCGAGACGGCGAGCCCGGCTGTTGTTACAACACGTAGAAGCCCGGAAAGGGAACCGCAGGCATCATACATTGTTAATTCAAAAGCAAGGTTGTCGTATGGCAAAACCAACCAATATAATATTGTAAAATAATTAGCCTCCAATAAAAAATATATAAATAATTTAAAAAAAAAAAAACAAAAGCAAGGTTGTCGCCCAGTCTAGATACTTTATTACATTTTCGTAAGACGGACAATAATAAAACCAGCCTCTTGAGAGTTTGTGTGTGTGTGTGTGTGTGAAGGCCGAACAAAAGGTCAGGGAGAAGGCACGCTGCCCCGGGGACCTCTGCGGTCTGAGGGCTCAGGGGGCATTATCGCTTTTCATTCTGGATGCTTGGGCACTTAGGAAAGCAAGCGATTTGAAAGAGCAAAGACAAAGAAATGTTTCTGGAGCCGGGAATCCAAATCGTCTCTGGCACTTGTCCATACACACCGTCAGCACCGACGGGGAGCGGCCAGCCGCGGGGGAGTGACTGGTCTCGTTTCAGCCCAGCTGCTGGGCGGATATTGATTGTTACAATTCACAGGTGAGACATGGAGACGCTGAGAGGTGAAGGAACTTGTCCAAGGCCACACAGCAAGTCTTGGGAGGAAAGTTAACCCGCTTCAGCTTAACTCGGATCAGGGTGAAGTTTATGCCTGGCACGTAGTAGGCACTCAGTGAATCTTGGTTGGTTTGTGGAATGGAATGAGCATCTGGCCCTTGACTTTCTTGGCTGGGAGGTAAGAGACTCTGAAACTCTTTAAGAATCAAGAGGTTCTCTCTTTTATTATCTGGAGAGAGAGGACCAAAAAAAAAAAAGATGAAAAGTTTGGAGGGTTTTGAGTGCTCTGGAAAACAGGTGAGGAAATACTACAGCTGGCAGGCAGGGAGAAAGTCAAGTGGACAAGTGAAAGGAGAGTGACGCCCTCTGGGGACAGCAAAGGCTGCTAAGTCCCTGGGAGTTGAAATGGCGTGCTTCACGTACACCAGGAAACCCGGCTTTTGTCCCAGACTCAGGAAATCATTTTCATCCTGCACTTCTCTGGGGTGACAACAGCCACAGTGCTAGGTACTGTTTATTGAGCACTTTTCGCGGCTGGGCAGGCTGCTAAGCACTTTACAAGAGATAACTCAATACATGGGAGACAGTTATTATTGTTCCCACTTGATGGATAAGGAAATTGAGGTCATGGGTGGTGGAGCAAGGATTTGACCCCAGATGTGCTGGTCTGTGGGGAAAACAAGGCTAAGATGCTGGAGCAGGGAGAGGGGCTGTTATCCTTGGTCTAACACTGTCAGTTAGGGCTGGTACCTGGGGTTTCTCCAGGACCCTGAAAGTGTCCATCAAGCTCTCCCAGAACTGAAGACCTAGAGAGGACAGAGGTAGGAAAGAGAAAGGAGGGATCAAAGTAGGAGGGCTGGACCAGGGCTGGACTTTGGTGGGGTCATTTATCCCCAAGAGACTGCGGGCAATGCAGAGGGGAACAAGCAATGAGCCAGTTTCATTTTGTTAAAGTTACTGAGAGGGTGACAGAGGATGAGATGGTTGGATGACATCACTGATTCAATGGACATGAACTTGGGCAAACTCCAGGAGATGGTAAGGGACAGGCAAGCCTGGTGTGCTGCCGTCAGTGGGGTCAAGAAGAGTCAGACATGACTTGGCAACTGAACAACAACTCTAAAGTAAACAGCAGTAGTCAGAGCTGGAAGTGTGAACTGAGTGGGCCAAGCAGGGCAAAGCTGGGGAGAGCTGGCGTGAAGCAATGGATAAGAGTAAGTTCAGTTTTTTGTTTTGTTTTTTTGTCATTCAGTCGCTGAGTTGTGTCCTGCTCTTTGCAACCCCGTGGATTGCAGCATGCCATGCTTCCCTGTCCTTCACTATCTCCCAGAGTTTGCCCAACTCATGTCTATTGAGTCAATAATGCTCTCCAAACATCTCATCCTCTGTCACCCTCTCTTCTCCTCTTGCCCTCAATCTCTCCCAGCATCAGGGTCTTTTCCAACAAGTTGACTCTTTGCATCAGGTGCCAAAGTATTGGAGCTTCAGCATCAGTCCTTCCAATGAACATTCAAGATTGATTTCCTTTAAGACTGACTGGTTTGATTTCCTTGCTGTCCAAGGGACTCTCAAGAGTCTTCAGCTCCACAGTTCAAAAACACCAATTCTTTGGCACTCAGCCTTCTTTGTGGTCCAACTCTCACATCCATATATGACTAGTGGAAAAACAATAGCTTGTTCAGTTTAGGGTTTTTTCTTCTTCTTCTTTTAAATACTCAGAAACTATGCTTATGAGTGGAGAAATCTCTTCAAACCCCCAAACTGAGTCAGAGGGAGGATTACATCTATTTTTCACAGCCAATTGCAGATTTTATGAATCCATAATTTTATTTGTCCTGAAATGTGTTCACTGTTTTTGGTTACATTGAAATTTAATATTTTTGTATAACACATGTATATATATATTTCTTTATTCATGGTTTTCTTTTCTAAAACCACGTTATGGGTAGATATTGCTTTCCTTTGCACTAATTTCACATGGACCATGGAAAGCCCATCCTTGGTCATATTCAGGTTTTCGGGTTTTTTTTTTTTTAGTCCTTCGGAAAGTTGCCTCCCTTTCTGCTCCCTCTTCTTCCTCTCTTTCTTTTTTTCCCCCTCTATTTTCTCCTTCTTTAACCCCCAGTGTGCACTCCAACCTTCCCTCTATCAGAGTCCCAGTCTTCCTGGTGGCCTTCATCTCGTATATATCTGTGGCCCCTCCAGGACGAGGAGCTCCTCCAGACAGACTCGCTGAATTGTTCATTTTTTTAATTCCCCTAGCCCACAATCTGGATCACATCGTAGGTGCTTAATGAGAGATGATTGAATGAAAGAAGAAAAAAAATGAAGGGACAGAGAATCTTGAGAGTCAGAATTTGACCTCTGCTGGTGCCCTGTAGTCCTGGCCTCAGTAGGAATCCAGAAAAGCTGCTCCTCATCACTCCACTGCCTGGAGAGTCTAAGACTTTGCCGGGTTTCTTTCATGCCTCCATCAGGAGTATTCACCACTGGGACTCCCCTGGTGGTCCGGTGGCTAAGACTCCGTGCTCCCAATGCAGGGGGCCTGGGCTCCATCCCTGGTCAGGGAACTAGATCCCACATGCTGCACCTTTGAGTTCACATGCTGCAGCTAAGACCCAAACCAGACACACACACACAAAGAAGAGTCACTATTTATTGAGTCCTCTGGGGTAAGGAAACGAAAACACAGATTTGTTGAGTTGCTCGAGTTTCCATAGGGAGCTGGTGGCAGCCTTGAGTAGAAAGGAGAACGCACACTGTTGAGGGCTTGTTGTCACTGCTCCTACTTTCTGTAGGAGCCTCTTCACCGTGATTCTGTGAGTTAGGGTCTATCATCAACTCCGTTTTACAGATCAGTCTATTGAGTCTACTGGACCTTCACCCACCACCACTGCCTGGCTGTGAGATGGACAGGAGAACCTCTCTCGCCCTCCAGACCTCAGAAGGCTCTGGAAAATCAATGTTCCACTGAAGGGAAGTGGAGGACCACTAGACACAGAACACAAACAGGAAGCCAGCCTTAAAGCACTGACCCAGGCATGCAGTCCAGGGACAGCTCTGGAAGCCTCTCCTGGTCGCCCCACCTGGCTTCAAAGCCAAGCCTTCCTTCAGCCTCTCAGAGCCTGAGTCTTGTCCGTGGCATGGCCATGCACACAACCCACAGGTTCTAGAAAGCACAGAGGCCCAGTCAGCTCACCTGAATGCAACCCTGAAGCAGGCACTGAGTCTATGCCCTTCCCCTGGGCTTGCCCCCAGCCTGGAGCCATGGTCTGAAAAGAGTGCAGGATTCGAAGTCAGACAGCTCTGAGTTAGATTCTGTCTGTGTGTCTTTAGATAAGTGGCTCTGATTCACTGAATCTCTGAAAACTGCGGAAGAGGATTGTCGCGAGAATTGAATGAGGTGATGCGCACACTGTATCAGCTGTTAGCACAAACTGGCAACTAGCAGGCATTCAGCACGTGTTGCTTATTACTGCTATTCCTTTTCCACCTCAGACACCTTGGAGCCTGCTTTGTCAGTCATCAGTCATTTTGTAACAAGCAGGCCCCAAAACTTAGTGGCTTAAAACAACAACAGGGAATGCCCTGGTGATCCAGTGGTTAAGAATCCGCCTGCAAATGTAGGAGATACAGGTTCGGTCCTTGCTTCAGGAAGAATCCACATGCCTCAGGAAAAAATAAGCCCATGTGCCGCAACTACTGAGCCTGAGCTCTTGAGTCTGGAACAAGAGAAGCCACTGCAGTGAGAGGTCGGCAACCACAGTTAGAGAGGAGCCCCCGCTAGCCACAGCTGGAGAAAGCCTGCTCACAGCAACAAATACCCAGCACAGCCAGAAATAAGTAAACAAATACATAAGTGTAAACAACAACAAATTGTAATTTCTCACAGTTTGGGGGGTTTTAGATGGGTGAAAAAGTTGGCTTAAAGCTCAACATTCAGAAAACTAAGATCATGGCATCCAGTCCCATCACTTCAGGGCAAATTGATAAGGAAACAGTGGAAACAGTGGCAGACTATTTTTATGGACTCCAAAATCACTGCAGATGGTGACTGCAGCCATGAAATTAAAAGATGCTTAATCCTTGGAAGAAAAGTTATGACCAACCTAGACAGCATATTAAAGAGCAGAGACATTACTTTGCCAACAAAGGTCCATTTAGTCAAGGCTATGGTTTTTCCAGTAGTCATGTATGGATGTGAGAGTTGGACTATAAAGAAAGCTGAGCACTGAAGAATTGATGCTTTTGAACTGTGGTATTGGAGAAGACTCTTGAGAGTCCCTTGGACTGCAGGGAGATCCAACCAGTCCTGGATGTTCATTGGAAGGACTGATGTTGAAGCTGAAACTCCAGTCCTTTGGCCACCTGATGTGAAGAACTGACTGATTTGAAAAGACCCTGATGCTGGGAAAGATTGAGAGCAGGAGGAGAAGGGGACGACAGAGGATGAGATGGTTGGATGGCATCACTAACTCAATGAACATGAGTTTGAGTAAACTCCGGGAGTTGGTGATGGACAGGGAGTCCCGGCATGTTGCAGTCCATGGGGTCACAAAGAGCTGGACACGACTGAGCGGCTGGACTGAACTGAATGGGTCTTCCACTCCGCCTGGTACTGACTGGGGTCACTGAGGCCACTGCACTGTCTCTTCTTCCACGAGGTATGTCGTGCTCCAGGGTTTTCCTTGTGGCCCCTCTCCCCAGAAACAGACTAGGCTTCCTTAGAGCTTGACAGCTGGGTTCCAAAGGAGTGAAAGTGGATGCTGACAGGCCTCTTCCAGTGCATTCTGTCAGTCAGTGAGTCAGTTCTCAGAACCTCTTGTCTTCCCTCACCCCATGTCTTAGCCAAACCTCCACTCATTCTGTCTAGTGAAGACATTCCATCCGACTGAAAAAATTATTTGTGTGTGTGTGCGCACGTGTTAATCACTCAGTCGTGTCCAACTCTTTGCGACCCCATGGACGGTAGCCCGTTAGGCTCCTCTGTCCATGGCATTTCCCAGGCAAGAATACCAGAGTGGGTTGTCATTTCATTCTCCAGGGATTCTTCCTGACCCAGGGATCGAACTCAGGTCTCCTGACCCAGGGATCGAACTCAGGTCTCCTGCATTGCAGGCAGATTCTTTACCATCTGAGCCACGAGGGAAACCAAAAAATATTTACTGAGACCCATCATGGCAAGCCAGTCAGAGTGCTGATAAATGTCAAGGTGAGAAATAACTTATCTCTTCATTCAAGAAACTTTCAAGAGGAATTAAAAAAAAACAACAAAAATAAAAACTGATTCATCAAGCTCTCACTACCTCCAGGTGCCACCGAGTTCAAGCTTGTATTCTTGTGGCAAGACAGGGCAATAAATTGAGACACGATTTGTTGGAGCAAGGAATGGCGATAATTCTGAAAGCTAGCCAACTGAGAAGATGATAGACTCGTGTTCCAAAGAGCCATCTTGCCTGAGTTAGAATCCAGACTTCTTTTATACTAAAAAGAGGGAGTAGTAAAGTCAAATATTTCCTGGTTCCCATCAGCCTCCAGAGGGTTTGTGTTCATTTCTCCCTTCCTGCAGTCATTTACTGGGTGTGCCTGGTCAGGAAGTTTCCTGGTGAGCTAAACAAAGGTATTTTAGCTTAATGCTCATTACCTGAGAGGCAGGGTTCTCAGAGATGGGCCATTATGTATCATTGAAGCCTACAGGCAACATCCCTTTAGTGGTTAACGTGTAATAGATACAAAAGCTCTTCCCTACTACACAGGCATGGACCTGAACTGGGTCTGAATCATCCAGGCCTGATTCCGACCTGGTAGTACACTCTCCCGGAGAAGGCAATGGCACCTCACTCCAATAGTCTTGCCTGGAAAATCCCATGGACAGAGGAGCCTGGTAGCCTGCAGTCCATGGGGTTGCGAAGAGTCAGACATGACTGAGCAACTTCCGTTTCACTTTTCACTTTCATGCATTGGAGAAGGGAATGGCAACCCACTCCAGTGTTCTTGCCTGGAGAATCCCAGGGACGGCAGAGTCCAGTGGGCTGCCGTCTATGGGGTCACACAGAGTCGGACGTGACTGAAGCGACTTAGCAGCAGCAGCAGCAGCAGCACACTCTCCTGGCTCAGAACTTCAGTAACTTGCAGTACAATCTAGGAATGTGAGCCTACAGCTTGTGCAGTGATCCCACACGCCAGGGATTCCTGGGTGGGCCTGCTGTCATATTCTCTGCACCTGTTCTCCAAAAGGCAGTTGTACCAATGACAGAGAGACTGAGTCCCAATTACGGTTCAGAAAATGTGGTCATTTTAACTGAAGGAAAAAAAGCCTATAGTCCAGGGAGAAATTGTTTCCAGCCGGGGAGGCTGGGGGAGTCTTCCTGGAGCAGGTGCTTTTGACACCAAGCTTTGAAGGAAGGGTGGAGTTTAATCAGAGGAGACTGGGGAAGAACATTCCAGATGGAAGGACCAGCTTGAATGAAGGGCCAGAGATGGGAGCATCTGGGCCCGAGAAGGGAACTGTGGGCTGGCTGGTGGCCATCGGAAAAGTGGCCACCTCCCAGGAAATGTGCCCTCTGGCAAGAATGGGAATGGGAGCCTTGGACTAAAAATATGACACTTGGGTCTGAACAGGCAGCCTGGGCCCTGCACAGACCTTGGCGTTCACATCTGGGTCTCAGTACCTGACACAGACGGGCTTAAAAGTGAGGTCTCCCTCTGAGGGGCTTATGACAAAGGGAGTTCAGGGCTGGAGTGCTGTCAATTTCTCAACATCACACCTGAGTCTTAGGAATTTGCCCTCCATTTTCCACCACGGAGAGAGACCCAGGAGAGGGAACAAGCCAAGACTGGGGAAGAAAAGTTGTGTGAAGATAAGATTTGAAACCTGGCAGCTTGGGGCCTCCCTGGGGGTCCAGTGGGTCAGACCCCAGACTTGCAGTGCAAGGGACCCAGGTTTGATCCCTGGTCAGTGAACTATATCCCACACGCCACAACTAAGTCCTGGTGCAGTCAAATAAATACATGTACGTATGCATTTTAAACTCGGCGACTTTGGCTGGGAGAAGAGAGTGAACAGTTTGAGGGCTAGGGCTTCCCTGCTGGCTCAGTCCCCCTGCCAATTCAGGAGATTCAGATTCGACCTCTGGGTCAGGAAGATCCCCTGGAAAAGGAAAGGGCAACCCACTCCCGTATTCTTGCCTGGGAAATCCCATAGACAAAGGATTCTAACAGACTACAGTCCATGGGGTTGCAAAGAATTGGACACAATTTAGCAACTGATCATGAGAAGGGAAAGGAAAGAAGAAATTCACTAAGGAGGCTTCTACAGATGGGATGGCAAGTACCAAAATGGCAAGCACCAATGGCAGTATTCCTGAATTGTGGTCCTCTTTCCCGATGAGAATCTTCCCACTTTTGAATCTTCCTCAGCATGGAGCCTGAGAAGTCATACCGACTGATGGAGTTGACACGTGACCAGGAGGTGAGACTAGTGGAAGAATAAAGGAAGGTCATTGGCAGGAGAATTTAGGAATCAGGTCTTGCCCTCTCTGGCAGGATTCCAGAAATGTGGTACTGGAGAAATAATAGATCTCAAGATCTAACTTTCTGACACAGAAGGGAGAAGACAACCCAAACTGAGAAAAACAAATATTTGCTAATCATCTATCTGAATAGGGTCTGATACCCAGAATATCTAAAGAACACATCTCAGTAACAGAAAGACAAACAACTGCATGAAAATGTGGGCAAAGGACTTGAATAGACATTTTTCCAAAGAAGATCTACAGATGGCCAACAAACATGAGAAAAGGCTCAACATCATTAGCCATCAGGGAAGTGCAAAGTGAAAGAACAGTGAGATACAGCCTTATACCCCCTCGGATGCCCGTATGGAAAATAACAGGTGTTGGTGAGGATGGGAATGTACTGGAACACTCATAGATTGCTGATGGGAATGTAAAATGGTGTACCTGCTCAGTAAAACAGGATGGAGGGTCCTCCAAACATTAAACATAGAATGATCACATAACCCAGCAATTCTACACCTAGGTGTTTACCTAAAAGAGTTGAAAACAGAGGTTCAAACAGAAGCTTATACAGGACTGTTCATAGCAGCATTATCCACAGTAGTCAAAAGGTAGAAACAACCCAAATGTCCATTAATGGCTGAGTAGATAAAATGTGGAAGACTCGTGTGCTCACTTGCTTAGTCGTGTTCAATGCTCTTCGGCCCCATGGACTGCAGCCCGCCCGGCTCCTCTGTCCATGGAATTCTCCAGGGAAGAATACTAGAGTGGGTTGCCACTTCCTACTCCAAGGAATCTTCCTGGCCCAAGGATGGAGCCCATGTGTCTTGCATCTCCTGCATTGGCAGGCGGATTCTTTACCACTAGTGCCAGTGAAATATTATTTATTTAACTATTTAAAGAAGTACTGTTAGATGCTATAACATGGATGAACTTTGGAAACATTACACAAAAAGAAAGAAGCCAAATACAAATGGCCATGTGTTACATAATTCCATTTATGCAACATACCCCAGATAGGAAAATCCAGAGAGACAGAAAGCAGATCAGGGTTGCCAGGGGCTGGGAGGAGTGGGGATGGGGAGTGACTGCTTAATGGGTATGGGATTTCCTTTTGGGGATGATGAAGCTAGACAGAGGTGAAGGTTGCACAACACTGTAAGTGTACAAAATGTACACATGTTAAAGTAGTTAGAATCTTAAACTTCACAATGTGTATACTTTACCGCAATAAAAATATTCTCATTCGAATTGGCACTTTTGCTGGGATCTTGGTCAGTTACATTACTGCTGTCTGGTCACATGCATGTATTTATTGTTTTAATTTTAAAGAACTATCTGTTTATTTATTTATTTGGCTGCTCCAGGTCTTTTATTTAGTTTTTAAAAAGCTCCAGGTCTTTTATTTACTTGCAGCACATGGGATCTTTTATCTTTGTTGGAGCATGCAGGATCTTTAGTCACAGCATGAGACGTTTAGTTGTGGCACCTGGGATCTAGTTCCCAGATCAGGGGTCTAGTTCCTGGACCAGGGATGGAACCCAGGCCCCCTGCATTGGGAGCACAGATCTCAGTCACTGGACCACCAGGAAAGTCCCTCATGTATCATTTAGGTTTCCAACCTTCCTTGTGATATTTAAATATTAAGAGAAATACACACGTTATTTCTAAACGGCTTATTCATCTGAGGCCAAGGGGAAACGGGATTTGTGGAGTCAGGGACATTTTCTCCTATGGGATCTGAGGAGTCTCCTGGGTCCCCATTAGGAGTAGATGGCCTAATGATGACGAGGCTGGCAGCTGAGGGCAGTCAAGTGGACGGCAGATCTATTTTATAGCCCAGTCTGAATAACCATAGTGGTCGTTTGTCTTTCAGGAAAATGGTGATCACTGGGAAAAGCAGCCAGTTCAGCTGGCAACTGAGTCACACAGTGCCTTTCTTGGAGATGACCGGAGTTCTTTGGTCTGCCTCAGAGAAGTGCCTTTGTGGACTTCCCATTTTGTCAGACAAATACTAAAAAGGCACGTCCTTCAGAGTTGAGCTTTACTAAAATTATTTTTTACGGCTTCATCAGTGTCATTCTAAAGTAGAAGTGGCCTTCCTTTTTTTCTGCAAAGAGCATGGCAATGCAGAATGCAACATTTAAAAGTACCATTTGGAGCTACTGCTTTGATTCAAGCTAGGCAGCCAGTAATTTTACCCACCTTAGTAACTGTCTACACAGTGAAAAAGCAAATAGTGTCTTAGTATTATTATTAAAACGGTTTTGACTCTTCTAAGTCCTTAAGAGGTCTGGGGGACCCCAGGGGTCTGTAGACCACAATTTGGAAACAATGTGCCTAAGTATGTTTCTCTTCTCATAACTTAAAAGCAGAACAAGGAACTCCCTGGGGATCTAGTGGTAAGGACTCTACTTTCACTGCCAAGGGCACTTTCAATCTCTGTTTGAGGAATTAAGATCCTGCAAACTGGGCAGTCAAAAACAACAACAACAACAAAAATAAAAGTCGGGACTACCCTGGTGGTCCAGTGACTAAGGCTCTGCTCTCAACACAGGGGGCCCAGGTTCAGTCCCTGCTGACAGAACTGCGTCACTCACGCCCCAAAGAAGCTCAGAGATCCCTTGTCTTGCAACCAAGACCAGATGCAGCCAAATAAATAAATGTTTTTAAAAATTTAAGAAGCAGAATAGATAAAACCACCAGAAGCAGGCTCATGTAGAGTTACTTTTTGAGCACATGACTCATAATGCATGCATGCTAATAACTGCTCAATAAATATTTTTTGAATCTTGAGGAATGGCTGCCACCTACAGGGCTTGCTACATGCCAGGTGTTGTGCTAAACAGTCCACATACCTGTCTCACTGAATCTGTCATCCCCATTTTACAGATGAGAAAAGCAAGACTCAGAGAGAGTAGGTAACTAGCCAACACAGCTAATGATGACCAGATCCATGAGTCAAACCCAGTTTTGCCTGATTTCAAATCATTATGCCATACTGAATTTGTTTGGCAGCAAAATCTTTGGTGTAGCATTAGATGAACAAAAAGAAAGGAAAATAATTAGAGGAAATTTTAAGAGAATTTTTGAAGTGAGTTTGAATAACTAGGATGCCTGCGTAAATATAATGTTTACTTCCTAGTTAACACAGTGAATGAAGACATGATGGTTCCATTTGCCTGGGCCAGTGGGTTAGCAGCTAACTGTATAGCTGGTCTAAAGAGGATATACTAAGAATGATGGGGAATTCGCTGGAGGTCTAGTGGTTAGGACTCAGGGCTTTCATTGCCATGGCCTGGGTTCAGTCCCTGGTCAGGGAACTAAAATTCTGCAAGCAGTATGGCGTAGCCAAAAAAAGGATTGATGGGTGATAATCGTGGCAGCAAGCCCCTTCTCACAAGGGCTGGGTGTGATGGCAGCAAGCCCCTTCTCACAAGGGCTGGGTGTGGGTGTCCAGAATTTTATCATCCCACCGGAGGACTAGACACAAACAATAGCCAGAGAGGGGAAATGACATGCTGGTGGGGCCCAGCTGCAGAATATGAAATGTAGCAAGATTCCACTGCAGGGGGCTCGGTTTCGATCTCCGATCTGGAAGTTATGATCTTGCATGCCACAAGGCAAGGCCAAAAGAAACAAAAATGAAGTAGCAAGAATAACGAGATGATTGGGCTGCCCGGGTTGGGTCTTCACTGGTTAGGGGCCACACCTGCAAAAGTTCTTCTAGAGCGACTTGTTGTTCAGTCACTAAGTCGCGGCCGACTCTTTGCGACCCCACGGACTGCAGCATGCCAGGCTTCCCTGTCCTGTACCATCTCCCAGAGCTTGCACAAACTCATGTCCATTGAGTCAATGATGTCATCCAACCATCTCATCCTCTGATGCCCGCTTCTCCTCCTACCTTCAATCCTTCCCAGCATCTGGGTCTTTTTCAATGAGTCAGTTCTTCCCATCAGATGGCAAAAGTATTGAGCTTCAGCTTCAGCATCAGTCCTTCCAATGAATATTCAGGATTGATTCCCTTTAGGATTGACTGGTTTGATCTCCATGCAGTCCAAGGGACTCGCAAGAGTCTTCTCCAGCACCACAGTTCGAAAGCATCTAGAGTGGCTAAGAATGGGTTTTCCCTGAGAAGCTTACCTGAGTCACTCCTGAGGTTGTACCTGTTCTTTGCAGGGGAGGAATTAACCAGTGAAACACCAGATGATAATCTTGTCAGGTGTTCATTAATCCCGCAGGCCAAACTCCTTGGACTTCTGAAATATGATCTTATCCCTCACCTCTCCAGGCTCATCTCTCACCTCCTCACTTTCCAGGGTCATAGCTTTTGCCAGCCGACATGGTATCACATGTTCCCTTTGCCTGGAATAAACTGTCCCTGGACCCACACAACCTCCTTTGCCTAGTGGAATCCTACTCAACTCTCAACACTCAGGCTGGACATCATCTCCTTTCTTTTTTTAAAAATAATGTTCCTTGGTTTAGTGTTTTTTGATTACGTTTTGTTTGTTTGTTTTGGCTGTGTGGCATGGCATGCAGGATCTTAGTTCCCCAAACAGGGATCAAACCTCTGCCCCCTGCAGTGAAAGTTTGAAGTCCTAACCATTGGACCATAGGGAATTTCCATGGATATCACCTCTTTTAAGAACCCTTTCCAGTTGACACCCACCTCCAAATTCCCATAGCATCATATCTCTATGGCTTGTTTGGCACTAGTCCCAGGATACCAAGGCTCACAAGACAGATATGATGCTCATGGAGCTTATGGCCAGTGTTTTACGTTGAAAATCCTGCTGGCTTGTCTTGCCCATTAGGCTATAAGATCCTCTGACTCGGATGGTGTCTGTGTGTTCACTGCTACATCCCCAAATCTCACAGTGCCTGGCACAGCATAGGAAGGAGTTCAATAAATATTTGCTAAATAAATGAGCTAATGAAAAAGGAGTCCACAGAGGGTATGGAGAAAAGGGAACCCTCCTACCCTGTTGGCGGGAATATAAACTGGTCCAGTCAAGAGCACCAGTATAAAGAGTGCGGAGGTTCTCTAAAAACTAAGAATAGAGGTACTGTGTGTGTGTGTGTGTGTGTGTGTGTGCTTAGACGCTCAGTTGTGTCCAACTCTTTGTGACCCTTTGGACTGTAACCCACCAGGCTCCTATGTCCATATCCATGGGATTTCCCAGGCAAGAATACTGGGGTGGGTTGCCATTTCCTCCTCCAAGAGATCTTCCTGATCCAGGAATCGAACCCATATCTCCCCTGTCTTCTACACTGCAGGTGGATTCTTTACCTGCTGAGTCATGGAGAAGGCCCAAGAGCTACCAAATGATCCAGCAATCCTACTCCTGGGAATATATTCAGGGAAAACTGTAATTTGAAAAGATACATGCACCCCAATGATCACAGCAGTCCTATTTATAATAGCAAAGACATGAAAGCAACCTAAGTGTCCATCAATAGATGAATGGATAAAGATGTGGTATATATACAATGAAATATTACTCAGCCATAAACAAGGATGAAATGATGCCATTTGGATGGGCCTAGAGATTATCAACAGAGAAGGAAATGGCAACCTACTCCAGTATTCTTGCCTAGAGAATTCCGTGGACAGAGGAGCCTGGTGGGCTGCTGTCCATGGGGTCACACAGAGTCAGACATGACTGAAGCGACTTAGCATGCATGCACGCATTGGAGAAGGAAATGGCAACCCACTCCAGTATTCTTGCCTGGAGAATCCCAGGGACAGAGGAGCCTGGTGGGCTGCCATCTATGGGATTGCATAGAGTCAGACACGACTGAAGTGACTTAGCAGCAGCAGCAGAGATTATCAAACTAAGTGAGGTAAGTCAGAAAAAGACAACTATCATATGATATCACATATGTGGAATCTAAAACAATGATACACAAGAACTTATTTACAAAACAGACTTCAAAAACAAACTTACCGTTCCCCAAAGGGAAGAGGAATAGATTAGGAATTTGGGATTAACATATACACGCTGCTAGATTAAAATAATCCACAGGGACCTATTGTATAGCATAGGGAACTCTATTCAGTATTCTGTAATAACCTAAATGGGAAAAGAATCTGAAAAAGAATAGATGAAGATTGCCTCGTAGTCCAGTGGTTAAGACTCCATGTTCCCAATGCAGGAAGCATGGTTTTGATTCCTGGTCATGGCACTAAGATATTGCAAGCCACACAACGTGGCCAAAAAAAAAAAAAGAATAGATATATGTGTATGCGTGTATGCATGTGCCAAGTTGCTTCAGTCGTGTCCAACTCTTGAGACACCACAGACTGTAGCCCACCAGGTTCCTCTGCCCGTGAGTTTCTCCAGGCAAGAAAACTGGAGTGGGTTGCCATGCCCTCTTCCAGGGGATCTTCCCAACCCAGGGATCATATCTACATCTCATTATGTCCCTGGCATTAGCAAGTGGGTTCTTTACCACTAGTGCCACCTAGGAAGACTATATATATGTATAACTAAATCACTTCGCTGTACAGCTAAAACCAACACAACATTGTAAATCAATTATACTCCATTATACAATTAAATTTTTTGAAAAACAGGAACCCGTAAAAAGGAGAGGAAAGGAGAAAAACAGGTGAGCTAGGAATGTGATGAAGTAGGGAACAACTTTTGCACCTACCTGTGGATAGTTACCCTTGCATCATTCCACAGGGGCCGCTGGAGGATCTGGGCTCCGTGGGTGTGGGACCCAGGACTGGGAGGGAGGGTGCACAGAAGAAATAGCTCAAAGATGGGCTTACAGTCCTGCTGGGGGGGCAGTGTGCACGCATTTAAAATGCCTTCACCAAACAGCATACTTTTGAAATGTAGAACAAATCTTGTGCCAACTGAAATCAGGAGAGTTGAGATTTCCAAAAAAAAAGGTATGATAAGAGAAATGGCTATGTATTAGGTTGGCTCAAGGCTGTGACAAGCAACCCCAGCATTTTAGCGGTGCATTTCAAGTTGTTGGTTTTTTTTTTAATTTCTCCCACGTGGGTTTTCCTATTTCCTTCTGTTCCAAATGGAGCAGAATTCAGGAATTCTGGAAATTCCTTCAGGAATTCAGGAACCTTCCATCTCTGGTTCTACCATCACTCCAGAGAAAGGCAGGCCTCGGAAGTGTGCGTATTACTTCTACCCACACTCCACTGGCTAGAACTCAGTCTTGTGTCCCCACCTACCAGCATGGGAGGTGGAAAATATAGTCTAGTGGAGTGCCCTGGAGGAAAAGAAGTGGGGATAGTTGAACCCATTAGTCTCTGCTACAACAAAAATGATAGTTCTTTTTATTTTTTTAACTGAGAATCTACTAAATGTCAGGCACTGAGATAAATAAGTTACACTCATGTTGTCATTTTATCTGTACATCATCTCTCATTTGGTTGGATCCCTGGGTTGCGAAGATCCCCTGGAGGAGGGCATGGCAACCCATTCCAGTATTCTTGCCTGGAGAATCCCCATGGAGAGAGTATCCTGGGGGGCTACAGTCCATGGGGTCACAAAGAGTCAGACACAACTGAGTGACTAAGCACAGCACAGCACACCTCTCATTTATGGAGGAGGAAATTGAGGCTCAGAAACTTTAAGTACATTTTAGAAGGCTATCCTAAAGGAAATCAACACTGAATATGCATTGGAAGGACTGATGCTGGAGCTCCAATACTTTGACCACCTGATTCAAAGAGCCAACTCATTGGAAAAGATCCTGATGCTGGGAAAGATTCGGGGCAGAATTCAGGAAGAGAAGGGGCGACAGAGGATGAGGTGGTTGGAGGGCATCATCAACTCAATGGACATGAGTTTGAGCAAGCGCTGGGAGATAGTGGACAGGGGAGCCTGGTGTGCTGCGGTCCATGGGGTTGCGAAGAGTCGGCTGCGACTCAGTGACCGAGCAACAAGAGCAAGGAGGTGAGAAGCTCATGCTTGAAGAATAAATCATTGTGGAACCAGATCACTCTGACTCCAAAGCCAGTAATTGAAAAGAAGGACAGATTAGCTGCTCTGACACTAGGCCTACTCACCCATCATTATCATTTAAGAGCTTATCCTGTGCTGTTAGGCATTGTTCTAAGCACTTTCATATTATTGACTCACTCCATCCTCCCCCAATCCCCTATGAGACAGATATTGTTAATACTCCTATTTTAACCATGAGGAAATTGCACAGAGAGGTTAACTGACTTGCCTGGGGTCATTCTAGGCAGACTTTCTCCAAAATATAGATAAAGCATTGCCACTCTCCTGTCTCTGAAGACAACAAATGGACTTGGAGGGCAGAGGCTCCGAAGTGAGGCGCTAGTACTCTGGGGAGAATTCCAGCTGGTCCGCTGGGGAAGAGGGAAATATGATCCTTTTATTCACCTTTATTTTTATTCTTTTTTTTTTTGGCTGTGCCATGAAGCATGTGGGGTGTTAGTTCCCTGACCAGGGGTTGAATCTGTGCCCCTTGCTTCTCTACCTTGAAAGATGGCGTCCTAATCACTGGACTGCCAGGGAAGTCTTGATTCATCTTTATTCTTTTTTTTTAATTCACACAGGGAACTATATTCAGTATCCTGTGATAAACCATATGGAGAAGAATATTAAAGGGAATATATAGATATGTAACTGAGTCAATGTGCTGGACAGAAGAAATGAAACACAATGTTAAAAATCAACCAGAGTTTAATAAAAAAAATTTCTTTAAATGAGTGTTACTAAACTTTGCCAGTATGTATTACAGAGCTTGATCCTGTCACCCTCTCTCAGTTGAGGATCAATCTGTATGCTGCTGCTGCTATGTCACTTCAGTCGTGTCCGACTCTGTGCGACCCAACAGACGGCAGCCCATCAGGCTCCCCCGTCCCTGGGATTCTCCAGGCAAGAACACTGGAGTGGGTTGCCATTTCCTTCTCCAATCAATCTGTATACGTATTAGTAAAATTTGTCTGTGTTCAGTCATGTCAGGCTCTTTGAGACCCCATGGACTGTAGCCCACCAGGCTCCTCTGTCCATGGAAATTTTCTGGTAAGGATACTGGAGCGGGTTGCCATTTCCTACTCCAGAGGATCTTCCTGACACAGGGATCTAACCTGCTTCTTCTGCGTCTTCTGCACAGGCAGGCGGATTCTTTACCACTGTGCCACCTTGGAAGTCCCCATACTACATTTGATCTTAGCCCAAAGGCCAAGAAGTGATTAGTAAAATTTAATATTACTGATTTTTTTTTCTAGAATAAACAGAAGCAGTCACTGGATAAAGGGATCAGTGTGATATGTTTAGTTTTGGCTAAGCTAGCTCTCAAATGTGGACAAGAGGTTTTAAGAGATTCCTGTAAAGAATTAATGACGATGGGACGCCCACCTTAGGGACGGCCTCCACCCGAACCGCCCCAGGCTCCATCACGCACGCGCAGAACCTCCACCTCGCAGAGTGGGAGGCCGGGCCTTGTGGCCACACACACCTTCTATTTTCCCCGCCTTCCCAGTTTCTTCCGGAGGCGTCCTTGGTTACTTACCCTGGCGATTGGGCGAGCCGCTTGTGGTCGGAAGGACACAATTGGACGGAGCCGCCGCCTATCTACCGGTGAGCATCGTCGATTGGCCGAGGTGCTGTGAGAGGTTGGCCAAACCTTCACATTGTCCCGACGGCGACGCGGGGAGTCGGGTGGGCGCTTACTTCCCGGTGCTCTCCTTTGGGCGGCGCGGGTTGAGCCCTGGGCCCAGGAGGTGTGGGGCAGGTCAGGCTGTGCGGCCCGAGGATGGAGGGGCCGGGGGAAGCCAAAGGTGCAGGCGAGGTGGGATGGAGCCCGCTGCCCCGGGAATGACCTGCCTGGATGCCATCGGGCACCTTGGTGGAGGAGATTGCGATCAAGCTAGACGTCGTAGTCTGACACGAGACCCTGGCAGGGTGGACACTTTGCCACCAACCTTGTTGTTTAGTCGCTAAGTCGTGTCTGACTCTGCGACCCCATGGACTGAGGTCCGCCAGTTTCCTCTGTCCATGGGATCTCCCAGGCAAGAATACTGGAGTGGGTTGCCATCTTCTCCAGGAGGTCTTCCCTGCCCAGGGATTGAACCCGCATCTGCACTGCAGGTGGATTCTTTATCATTGAGCCACCTGGGAAGCCACCGAGCCTAGGAAGCCCTAAGTGGTTTGGAACCCAGGATTGGAGGAGGCAGCTCAAGCACATAGCCACAATCTGTCTGGAGCAGTTATAGGAAACTGGGTGTGACTGAGCAGGTGGAGCTTCTGCGGCAGAGGAATGACCTGTGTGCCGGAGGTTTATAGGCACAGGAACTCTGAAAAGACAATCAAAAAGCTGTTTGCTAACGGCGAGGCCTGTCAGCCTGTAAACTCATCTCCAGAGCCAAATGGAGGAATTGAAGACACTTGGCCAAGGGAGAAGGATCAAGGAGAAATGTGATCAGAAATCTGTGCACAGCTTCTCCTGTCTGAATCTCTGTGACATGGGGGCAAATAAACCCTATCTTGAACATAATTCTTGCTGAAGAACAAACATCTGGGGGAAATGAGCTTATCTGCCAAGATCATCTGGGAATTCCTTGACAGTCCAGTGGTTAGGGCTCTGGCGCTTTCACTGCCAACCAGGTTTGATCCCTGGTCCAGAGCTGAGATCTCACAAGTCACCAGGCATGGCAAAAAAAAAAAAAAAAAGTCATAAAGTTGAAGAATTTAAATGGAAGGCTCCACCTATCACCACAAAAAGCCAGACATTTTTCTGGATCAACAATTTCATCAGTGAGGTGTCTGAGGCCCTAGGAGAGATCCGATTCACTTTCTGGGAGAAGGTATTTTGCAAGCTTAGTCCGAGTTCTCAGTGACACACAGTGTACTTGCCTGTGGGGTTACAGTGGTAAGAGTGGCAGCAGCAACAGTCTGAATAAAGCAAAATTTCCGTGGTCTCAGAGACAACAGAAAACAGTCATGATGGGTCTTCTTGTGATGCCCCTTGATTATATTTAATAAACTGAAGCGGACTTTCCCATCTAGTGAAAATCCCTGCAACGGCGCATCCTGGCCTTGAACGAGGGTAACATATTTTTCAAAGGACATAGTGATACTAAAAGGTGAGGTCCGTTAAGCCAGTCACCTTCTTAACAGTATTTCCAGGAGACCTGTGGGAACAGAGGCCCACAAAGAGGTGCCATGTAAGATAGAAATAAGACAACAGGAGGGGCTTCCTTGGTGCTCCTAATGCAGGGGGCCCGGTTTTGATCCCATGTGCTGCAACTAAGAGTTTGTAAGCCGTAACAAACATAGAGGATCCCAAATGCATCAGCTAAGACCCGGCACAGCCAAATAAATATATGTATATTTTAAATAGACAACATGAACAGCATTCTACCTTATAGCTGTTTTGAAAATGCCCCCAAATCAGATCAAGAGCATTCCGTGTCATTCAATTTTCTAGGAAGATTAGAAACACTTGAGATTATTCTATCAGTACAGGACTAGCCATATTTTTACTTTTGTCGCATAACCAAGCTGATAAATCGTGAGTTCTTCAGATCCAGCAGGGGGCGTACATGCTGAAACATCAATCAGTTCAGTTCAGTTCAGTTGCTCAGTCCTCTGTGACTCTTTGGGACCCCAAGGACTGCAGCACGCCAGGCCTCCCTGTCCATCACCAACTCCCAGAGTTTACTCAAATTCATGTCCATTGAGTCGGTGATGCCATCCAACCATCTCGTCCTCTGTCGTCCCCTTCTCCCGCCTTCAATCTTTCCCAGCATCAGGGTCTTTTCAAATGAGTCAGTTCTTTGCATCAGGTGGCTAAAATACTGGACTTTCAGCTTCAACATCAGTCCTTCCAATGAATATTCAGGACTGATTTCCTTTAGGATGAACTGGTTGGATCTCCTTGTAGTCCAAGGGACTCTCAAGAGTCTTCTCCAACACCACAGTTCAAAAGCATCAATTCTTCGGTGCTCAGCTTTCTTTATAGTCCAACTCTCACATTCATACATGACTACTGGAAAAACCATAGCCTTGACTAGACGGACCTTTGTTGGCAAAGTAATTCTCTGCTTTTTAATATGCTGTCTAGGTTGGTCATAAATTTTCTTCCAAGGAGCAAGCGTTTTTTAATTTCATGGCTGTAGTCACCATCTGCAGTGATTTTGGAGCCCAAAAAATAAAGTCAGCCACTGTTTCCCCATCTATTTGCCCTGAAGTGATGGGACCAGATGCCATGATCTTAGTTTTCTGAATGTTGAGTTTTAAGCTAACTTTTTCACTCTCCTCTTTCATTTCATCAAGAAGTTATTTAGTTCTTGGCTTTCTGCCATAAGGGTGGTGTCATCTGCATATCTGAGGTTATTGATATTTCTCCCACCAATCTTGATTCTAGCTTGTGCTTCATCCAGTCCAGCAATAGTAATAACTAATACTACACAGGGGGCTTCCCTGGTAGCTCAGATGGTAAAGAATCTGCCTGCAGTGCAGGAGATCCAGGTTCAATCCCTGGGTTGGAAAGATCCCCTGGAGAGGGGAATGACAACGCACAAATACCCGAGGTTCTCTGTTTCCATGCAGGTCTGGGCAAGTGTTCTGCATACATTAGTCCGTTGTTGTTTAGTCGCTAAGTCATGTCCGACTCTCTTGTGATCCCATGGACTGTAGCCTGCCAAACTCCTCTGTCCATGGGATTTCCCAGGCAAGCAGGTTGCCATTTCCTTCTCCAAGGGATCTTCCCAACCCAGGGACTGAATGTGTGTCTCTTGAGCCCCCTGCCTTGGCAGGTGGGCTCTTTACCACTGAGTCACTTGGGAAGCCCGATATTATACATAGAAAATCCTAAAGAATCTAAACATAAGCCTGTTAGAGCTAATAAATGAATTCAGCAAAGTTGTAGGATAAAAAAGATCATCATTCAGATATCAGTTGTGTTTCTGGGTGCTGAAATGGTCAATCCAAAAAGGAAATAAAGAGAACAATTATGAATTTATAATCCCATGAAAAAGAAGAAAATACTTAGGAATACATTCAGCAAAGGAAGTGTAAGGCTTGTACACTGAAAACTGCAAAATATTGCTGAGAGAAATGAGAAGCGAGCTACATAAACGGAAAGACGTGCCACTGGATTAGAAGACTTAACTGTTGTTAAGATGGTAATACTACCCAGAGAAATATACAGATTCCATTCAGTTCCTACCAAAATAGCAATGGTGATTTTAGAAACTCATTTATTCTTTTCTTGGTTGCTCTGGGTCTTCATTGCTCCGTGTGCTCTTGCTCCAGTTGTGGTGAGCAGGGCCCACTTTTTGCTGTGGCACACACTGAAGTGTGCTTACCTTGTTGCAGAGCACATGGCCTTCAGGAGTTGCAGCTTGCAGGCTCAGGAGTTGCAGCTTGTGGGCTTTAGAGCATGGGCTCAGTAGTTGCGTTGCATGGGCTTAGTTGTTCTGAGGCATGTGGAATCTTCCCAGACTAGGGATCAAACCCATGTGCCCTGCGTTGGCAGGAGAATTCTTATCGACTATACCACCAGGGATGTCCTCAATGGTATTTTTGCAGAAATGGAAAAATCCATCCTAAAATTCATATTGAATTTCAAAGGGCTCAGAATGGCTGAAACTATCTTGAAAAAGAATAAATTTGGAGGACCCACATTTCTCGGTTTCAAAATGTACCATCAAGCTACAGTAGTCAAATGAGCGTTACTAGTATAAGGCTAGATAGATAGACCAATGGAATAGAATTGAGAGGCCAGAGGTGAACAGTCATGTCTATGATCAATTGATTTTCAGCAAGCATGCTAAGACCAACTGATGGGAATGGTTTTAGATTCCACATATAAATCATATCATGTAATATTTGTCTTTCTCTGTCTGACCTGTTTTACTTAGCGATAATCTCTTAGTTCATCCATGTTGCTGCAAATGATATTATTTATTATGGCCTTATTATGGCTGAGTAATATTCCACCACATTTATCATTGTATATCAATAAGTCTATATATATAGCATGTTTTTAATATCACAGTCAACTATATTTCAATTTACAAGTTTTTAAAAACTAAAAAGTTATTCAGAGTAAAAAACAAAGAAACCTGTACAATGTTTGTGAAAGCCTTCCGGGGCTTTGCCTCATTTCCGTGACATGGGAGGAATCACATGGGGAATGAAGCCCTCAAAGACTTCTCCAGTCAGAAGGGGCCAGAGCCTCGGGGCCGGGTGGATGCTGGTGGGCAGAGCATCTCAGTCTCTGTTCTCCCAGTGCTGTGATGTGGGTTTCCTGAAGCTGCTAGAACAGAGTACCATCAACTGGTGGCTCAAAATAATAGGCATGTATTCTCTCGCAGTTCTGAGGCTGGAAGTCCAACCTCAGTGTATCAGAAGGGCCATGTTCCCTCCGCAGGGTCTGGGGGAAGTTTTTGCTTTTCTCTTTCTAGCTTCTGGTGCTTGCTAGCAATCTTTGGTGTTCCTGGGCTGGGAGACACATCACTTCAACCTCTGCCTCTTTCATCCCGTGATATTCTCCCTGGGCAGGTCTGTGTGTCCACATTGTCCTTTTCTCAATGAGAACTCAAGTCCTTGGGTTAAAGTCTTTCCTAATCCATGATGACCTCGTCTTGAGTGTGGGTTTTCTCATCTCGTAAGTGGGAAAATAGACTTCTACTCTTTTCCTCCTGAGTTTGGGGTGAGAACTGATTATGATAATAGATTATTTCCATTAAAATTTTTTGGTTAATTAATTTATTTTAATTGGAGGCTAATTACTTTACAATATTGTGGTGGTTTTTGCCATGCATTGACCTGTTGATGACCTTTATAAGGGGCTTCCCAGGTGAAGAGAGCCAACTCATTGGAAAAGACTCTATGTTGGGAAAGATTGAGGGCAGGAGGAGAAGAGGGCAACAGAGAATGAAATGGTTGGATGGCCTCACGGGCTCAATGGACATGAGTCTGAGTAAACTCCGGGAAATGGTGAAGAACAGGGAAGTCTGGCGTGCTGCCGTCCGTGGGGTCACAGTCAGACAGGACTGAGGAATTGAACAGCAACAACGACAGGTGGCGCTGCTGCGGAAGAATCTGCGTGCCAACGCAGGAAACGCAAGAGACGTGCGTTCGATCCCCGGCTTGAGACGATCTCCTGGAGCAGGAGACGGCAACCCACTCCAGTGTTCTTGCCTGGGAAATCCCATGGACCGAGGCTATGGTCCACGGGGTCGCAAGAGTTGGACACAACTAAGTGCACACACACGGCCTTATAAACTGCCAAGTCTCCTGTACATATGCGTGGCAAATGTTAAGGCAGGATGAAAGAGGGCCCATGGTTTTTCATTTTAAAAAAGGAGTACACACCAGAGCAATTTGGTTTGTAGGATCTGAGACTCAGAGAGGTTAAGTTGCTACAGAAGACGTAGTTGGCACGTCACGCTGCTGCCCCCTATTTCTTCCTTAGTTTTTGATCCCAGCTGTCTGTTCTCTTGAAGTGAGACAGTTGACCCCCTGTGTCTCCCCACCTGCCTCCTCCCCACTTCCGTGGGGCAGTGCTGAGGGCGGGAAGGAAGCTTCGCCTTCCCGGCAACAAGGCTGTCACAGGTTCATGGGAAATCTGTGTGTGGTTTACTTCATCCCAGAGCCATGGGAGGGCTGGCCTGTCTGGAATGTGAAGGAACCCTAATCCTGCCCGGCTCAGGGGAGGGCAGCAGGGGTCAGGTACTGCAGCCAGTGCTAAGGACCAAGTGAAATCCCTCGGGGGTCGCACACCCCAAGGTGAAAGACGATCTCGAGTCCCTGAGCTGTGCTCTACCGCACCTTTTGTTGTCGTTGTTGGTAAATGTTTATCTATTTTATTGGGCTGCCCAGGTCTTGGCTGCAACACACGGGATCTTTAGTTGCGGCATGTGAACTCTTAGTTGTGGCAGAGTCCCCTGACCAGGAACTGAACCCGGGCCCTCTGCACTGGGAGGCGGGAGTCTTAGCCACTGGACCACCCGGGAAGAAGCTGTATCACATCTCCTTTATCCATTCATCTGTCTATGGATGTTTAGGTTGCTTCCATGTCTTGGCTATTGTGAACAGTGCTGCAGTGAACATTGGGCTGCCTCATGTTTCTTTTTGAATGCTATTCTTTTATAACTTTGGTAAAAAAAAAAAATTAGGAGAAATTAGAAAGTTTTGAAGAAAACCAGAGACCTGCTGGGTTTGAAGGGGCGCTTAGTGAAAGAGAAGTCGCTCAGTCATATCCGACTGTTTGTGACCTCATAGACTGTAGCCTACCAGGTTCCTCTGTCCATGGAATTTTCCAGGCAAGAGTACTGGAGTGGGTTGTCATTTCCTTCTCCAGGGGATCTTCCTGACCTAGGGATCGAACCCGCGTCTCCCGCATTTCAGGCAGATGCTTTACCATGTAAGATCTGCTAATTCAGCTCTATGCAGGTGGGCTCACCTCTCCTACATGCTGGCCATGTGACCAGCCGCTCTGCATAAACACCCCCAAGCTCACTGCCAGCCCTGTGGGGTCACTAGGACCTGCCATGCTGCCCTGGTTGCCTGCGCTCCCTGGTCTCATTCTGCCCACAGCAGCTCCAGAGATGGAAAGGGTTTTATTGGCGGTGGGGGAGGGAAGAGACCTAGAATGTGGATACTTTCCGCTGAGGCAGGCAGGGAGGGTTTCCTGGGGAACCCTCAGCAAGCAGACATCTGTTTAAGCTGACAGGCTGCCCAGCCTGGGGAGCAGGAGGGGCTAGGAGGTGGGGAGAAGACAGACTGGGTCTGCTCTCTACAAATATTCCCCTTGGGCAGCCTTGAAAAGGGACCCCAGGGACCCGGGCCTCAAGTTCTCTCTAAATCCACCACTGTGGGGGTCTTGGGCTGGAGTCAATCCCCTGAGCGCTGGTGCGTAGACACCTGGTTCACTTTGTGCCCAGCTCCTGTGTGTGGCCTTTCGGGCTTTGTGTTCCCATTTGTAGCTGAGACCTGTGATGGAGGTTGTGACTTGTTCAGGCTGGAGGGGGGCACGGCCCAGGACAGGACTTACGGAGGTCACTGATGCCAAACCAGGCTGTCGTGTGCTTTGAACTTCGAAAGGAAGGGAGTGGGATTTCATCCTCTTTGCCTGCACTGCCAGTGCATCACAGGTGTCACGAACTTGAGTCAATCAGAAAAGGTACCTCTTGGACCCTTCGGAGCTCAGGAGCAGGGGAACCCACACAATCTGCAGGGAGCCCCTGCAATAACCATCTCTGCACACTAGAGAGCGCTGTGGGACAGAAACCGAGTCCCAAATGGACCAATAATCCTGTTCAGCTGAAACCAGCAGGGGTGACAGGTGAGGAGGAGCTGTCATTTCCGGGACTTGCCCTTTGTGACAACCACCTCACTGGGTCCTTGCAGTGCACCTAGGACTAGATACTGTTAGCGCCCCCTCTGCCACTTTACAGATTAAGAAACCGAGTTCAGCATCGTTAAGTGATCTGGCCCAAGTCTCTAAGTTAGAGGGGCTTCCCTCATAGCTCAGTTGGTAAAGAATCCACCTGCAATGCAGGAGACTCCAGTTCTATTCCTGGGTCGGGAAGATCTGCTGGAGAAAGTCTAGGCTACCCACTTGAGTATTCTTGGGCTTTCCTTGTGGCTCAGCTGGTAAAGATTCTGCCTGCAATTCGGGAGACTGGGGTAGAGTATTCTTGGGCTTTCCTTGTGGCTCAGCTGGTAAAGATTCTGCCTACAATTTGGGAGACCGGGGTTTAATCCCTGGGTTGGGAAGATCCCCTGGAGAAGGGAATGGCTACCCACTCCAGTATTCTGGCCTTGAGAATTCCATGGACTGTATAGTCCACAGGGTCTCAAAGAGTCGGACACTACTGAGCGACTTTCACTTCTAAGAGAGAGCTAAAGCTTGAACTTGATCCTGACCCCAGAGCTCGAAGGGTGATCCACGAGCCCCCCACCCCCATGATGTTTGGCTCTGTCTTTCCTCCTGGGTCCCTTCTAGATAGTTCCCTTTAACTCAGTGAGGTTTACCCAGGCCTCCTGAGCAGTGGGGAGAGGGTCTCCCTACCAGGAGAGGTTGGGGTGTGGGGGTGCCCGGAGCTGGGGCTGTGAGGCCAGCTGTGGATGTGGGGAGGGAGATCCTAGGCCAGCGGGCTGGAAGTCCTCCTGCTCTGGCCCCTGGCAGAGCTGGCCCCCTGGGAGCCCGCCAGGCTTATTAATATCCTGCTGAGTCAGGGGGCTCTTCAGTTTCAGCATCACAAGACAAGAGGCAGGAATATCCTTGACTCCCCAGCGTCCTCTCTCCGCCTGCCCTGCCCACCTCAGGCTGTAGACCCTGCGGGTCTGAGTGGTCAGGTGGCCCTGGAGGGGGGCAGGTCACTTCACCTGACTTAGAGGTGGAGGCGAGAATCCGGTTTAGGCACTGCTCCTCCAAGGCCCGGTACACGGGAGCAGCTGAGACAAGGAGCTGCCCTTCCAGAAAAGGCCCTGCTGGGGGCCCAGCCCTGTCCTTGTTGCTGTGGATCCGGCAGCCAGGGCAGAGCGCGGAGGAGGGTGGGAGGACAGCCTGGTCTGGTTCTCAAAGAGCTCACCACCTGACCAATGTGGGGTTCCCCCAGCCAGCAGCTGGGGCCCAGACAGAGGCTGGGCCCCTCCTATGGCCAAACTGATGAACTCTCCTAGACATTTGGAATTGGGTCTCGGGGACTCTGGTCCCATGGGGTGGGCACTGGCTGAAGGGAAGAGCATCTGGGCTCGGGGAAGGAGGTGGTGAGGGATCCGTGCGGGTGTGTCCGTGTCAACAGAGGGGCCAGACTGCAGCAGACACATGAAAAGACAAGCACCCCCAGGAGAGCAGCCTGCAGCCCCTGGCTCTCAGCCCTCTGTACCCACTTCCCACCCCAGTACCCAGGAGGCTTCTCTGCATTCCCCGTGCAACATGCTCGTTTCTGCCCCAGGCTTCCACACAGCCCTGCAAGGGCGGGGAGAGGTGGATGATTTCTTGACCGCCGGGCCCTTGGAGCTTCCCAGCCACGGTTTAAAACTATTTGTTGAGGACCTCCCAGGCACCAGAGCCCGGCCTGAGTGAGATACACATGGCCTTTTCTCCAAGTCTCACAAGATACCTGTTCTTCCCATTTTTCGGATGAAGAAACTGAGGCCCACAAGGCAAAGTCAGCTACCACTAGCTGATAAAGCCAAGACTCAAAGCCCGGTCTGGGTGAGTCCAGAGCCTTACTGTTTTTATTTATTTATTTGGCTGCACTGGATCTTAGTTACAGCACTTGGCATCTTCCAGCTTCATCACAGTGTGAAGGACTTTTTAGCTGCAGCATGAGGGGTCTGAGCTTTCCTGGTGGTTCAGTGGTAAAGGATCCACCTGCAGTGCATGAGATGGGTTCCATCCCTGGGTTGGGCTTGTCTCCCGAGGCCCTCTGGAGCCCCTATCAGCCAGCTCCACACAGCGCAGGTTGGGCAGCCCGCCCTGGCCTGGCCCCTCACAGCTCATTATCAGGGGACACATTCCACCCAACCGCCCCTGGAAGGTGGGGAAAATAGAGCCTGCCACTTTCTGTCCCCTCTTCTGAGTTTCACCAAGTGGGGAAGGGGCACTCCAGGGACAGGAAGGCGGTTATTACAACAGGAAGCCCCGGCACTGGATTCTTCAACTGGCACGAGAAAACCCCCGGGGCTGGAGTGTGACCCTTGGAAGCACAGACCTTGCTGGGTGGGCCTGGGGGAGGGACAGCTGCTTCTTTGGCCTGATTTATTTTTATTTATTTGTTTTTTTATTGGAGGATAATTGCTTTACAATATTGTGTTGGTTTCTGGCATATATCAACGTGAATCAGCCATAGGTATACGTTTGTCCTCTCCCTCTCGAACCTCCCTCCCACCTCCCACCCCATCAGGAGGCTTTCTGTTTGCTCCCAGCAGCCAGGATGTGATGGCTGAGGAGGGCGGGGCTTTCAGCCAGGGACTGGAGGTCCCTCTGGGCAGGGTCTCAAAGCACCGTCAACCTCACACACCTGTCTGTGCACCCCCTTAAGGATGAGAGAATCAAGGCTCAGATCACAGGTGATGGAGGGTCTTACCTCGCAGGGCAGTGAGCTGGAGCGTGCAGAGGGCCAAGTATGCAGCTGGTACCCGAGGCAGGGCTGCAAACCTCTCTCTGTGGGTCACACGCACGCACACACATTGATTCAGCACTAACTATCCGGCAGGTGTGCGCCCGCCTCCCCACATGGACAAGCACCATCCTAGTCCCCAGCACTCTCAAGAGATCTTTGTGATTCCCATTGTGTGGATGAAGACACTGAGGCTTAGGGTCTGCCCTGGGGGTCCATTGGTTAAGACTCTGCACTTCCAATGGATGGGGCATGAGTTCCATCCCTGTCAGGGAACTAAGTTCTCACATGCTAATGCTAAGTCACTTCAGTTGTGTCCAACTCTGTGTGACCCCATAGACGGAAGCCCACCAGGCTCCCCCATCCCTGGGATTCTCCAGGCAAGAACACTGGAGTGGGTTGCCATTTCCTTCTCCAATGTGTGAAAGTGAAGTCGCTCAGTCGTCTCTGACCCTTAGCGACCCCACGGACTGCAGCCTACCAGGCTTCTCCATCCATGGGATTTTCCAGGCAAGAGTACTGGAGTGGCTTGCCATTGCCTTCTCCGAGCCGAGGCCAAAAAAAAGAAAGAAAGAAATTGAAGCTTAGATGGATGTTGGTAGTCCAGGGCCACCCAGCTCCAAGTGGAGGAGCCACAGTTGGGTCCCAGTCTGTCTGACTTCCACGTGCAAGCTCTCCATGGCCACAGTCCCATGCCTTCAAATGAGATCAGTTATCACCTTGTCTACACAGCACTTTCATGCTCCAGCGGTCTCAGCCCAACCGTGGCCAAGAAAATATGCAGAAAAAAGTCTGTGCTGGGCACTGTCAAAGTCAGCGCCAACGGCCCAGCGCTTTGATCCCACGTTGCGCTTTGCGCAAACCACAGCGAGCCTGGACCCAAAGGTGAGGCAGGCTGAGCCGTGGTACCGTGTGCTCCCGCAGGGTCTGGTGGCAAGGCAGGTGGGGGAGAGCTTTCAAAGGATGGCGTGAGAACTCTAAAAGTAAAGGAGGCTGGCCGGTCAGTGGGTGGGGGTGGGGGGTCAGGTAGCCCATGGCAAGTGGCCAGCCCTCCAGGGCATCACAGCAGAGTCACCAACAGTGAGAAGCCTGGGACACAGCAGAGGGCTGCGGTTCCAGCAGCACATGAACAGGCTCACATTTCAGTGCTTGAGGGCCTCAGCTTTTGAAGGATGACTCTGGGATCTCCAAGGGACAAACCTGCTCTGTAGCCACTGGCCCTGGGTGGAGAGTATTCTTGGAAGCATTGCAGGGCTCATAAAATAGGAGAAAATTCCAAGGGCCGCCTCCCACCCCTTAACCACTGTATCTCCAGGTAAGTCCAAGGTCTGAATGTGATTAATAACTCTATGTCAATGCAGTTGAAAACTAAGATGAAATGGCCCAAAATTTGGAAAAAATATAACCTACCAAGATGGGATCAGGAAGTAGAACACTTGAATACAACTACGTTGAAAATACTTGTGTTTGTTTTTGTCCGTGCTGGGTCTTCAATGTTGCCCAGGCTTTTCTCTCGTGGTTCAAGGGCTTCTCACTGCGGTGGCTTTTTTTGTTTCGGAGCACCGGCCCTAGAGCATGTGGGCTCAGTATTAGTGGCTCTGCGGCAAGTGGGATCCTCCCCGACCAGGGATCAAACCTGTGTCTCCTGCACTGCCAGGCAGATTCTTTACCACTGAGCCATTAGGGAAGCCCCAAACATAACTATAAAAAAGAATTAAATATCCTTTTAAGTATTAAGGAGTGAAAGAGAGAAAACACGAGGAGTTGATGATCCGTAGGTGAGTTCTAGCGAACATCTAAGGAACAGATGCCTCTAGAATCACACCAAGTTTCCCAGGAAATAAATGAGGGTGCTTCACTCCATCAGGCTGATATAATCTGGATCATGAAACCAGACAAGAACAGTACAATAAAGAAAAATTAGGGATACGTGTCACTCAAAAATATAAAGGTAAAAGTACTAAATCTCTAGGTCAGTCCATGCTGCTGTGAATGGTATTATTTCATTCTTATTGATGGCTGAACAATATTCCATCATATATATGTTCCTCATCTACTTTATCCATTCCTCTGTTGATGGACATCTAGGTTTTTTCCTATGTCTTGGCTATTGTAAACACTGCTGCAATGAACATTGTCATACTCAGTGCAGTAAAGTCAGACAGAGAAGCAGACACATCATGTGACATCCTTGCACACGGCATCTAAAAAGATACAGTTCAAATGAACTTATTTACAAAATAGAAGTGGACACATAGACCTGGAGAATGAACTCATCATGGCTGCTGGGGGGAGGCTGGGGTGAAAGAATAGGGAGTTTGGGATGGACATGTGCACATGGCTGTATTTGAAATGGGTAACCAACAAGGACCCACCGTATAGCTCAGGGAACTCTGCTCACTGTTGTGTGCCAGCCTGGATGGGTGGGAAGTTAGCGGGGAATGGATACGTGTATATGCATGGGAGTCCCTTCACTGTTCACCTGAAACTATCACAGCGTTGTTAATCAGCTATCAGTCATGTCTGATTCTCTGTGACCCCATGGACTGCAGCACGCCAGGCCTCCCCATCCATCACCAAAAATCCATCACCAACTCCCGGAGCTTACTCAAACTCACATCCACTGAGTCGGTGATGCTATCCAACCATCTCATCCTCTGTCGTCGCCTTCTCTTCCCGCCCTCAGTCTTTCCCAGCTTCAGGGTCTTTCCAAATGAATCAGCTCTTCTCATCAGGTGGCCAAGGTATTGGAATTTCAGCTTCAGCATCAGTCCGTCCAATGAATATTCAGGACTGATTTCCTTTAGGATGAACTGGTTGGATCTCCTTGCTGTCGGCTATACTCCAATACAAAACAAAACGTTAAAAATAAAATACTACCTAAAACATTAGTAGGCTGAATATAATAGTGTATAAAAATGTGTAATACACATGATGGAATGAACTCTATGCCAAGATTGCAAGGGATGGTTTAATATTAGAGAAATCAGTGGCATTTAACACATTAACTGATTAAAGGAGGAAACAACTACAGGATCATTTTAATAGATGCTGAAGAAGTATTTTCAAAAGTTCAGCATAAATTCGTGGTAGGAAACTTCTCAGTAAATCAGAAATAGAAGGGAATTTCCTTGGCTGATAAATGGGTAAACATTAGCAACATTCTCTCTGAGATTAGATAGAAGAAACATTATGTTTCAAGACTTCCTTGGCAATCCAGCAGTTAGGACTCTGTGTTTCCACTGCAGGGGGCATGGATTCGATTTCAGGCCGGGGAACTAAGAGCCCACATGCTGCATGGTGAGGTCAAAGGCAGAAAAGAAACGTTGTGCTTCCCATTATTGCTCTTGTTCAACAATGAGCATTGGAAATCCTCAACAATAAGACTGTAAAAAATTCATTAAAAAACACAAAGGTTGGGAAAGAGAAAAAAAAGCACATTATCTTCAGATATGCTCAGTGACATAGGAAACCAAAAAGAAGAGTTTAGCAAGACACCTAGATACAAGAACAATACACAAAATATAACTGCATTTCTAGACACTAGGACCATGGAAAATGTACTTTAACAAGGGGGCGGGGCCAGTCCTAAGAGTGCAAAACTTTTAAGTATCTAAGGATAAGTCTGTGGGCACCCCAGGTGGCTCAGTGGTACAGAGTCCACCTGCCAGTGCAGGAGATGAAAGTTCCATCCTTGGGTTGGGAAGATTCCCTGGAGGAAGAAATGGCAGCTGATTCCAGAATTCTTGCCTGAAAAATCCTTGGGCAGAGGAGCCTGGTGGGATATAGTCCATGCGGTCAAAAAGAGCTGGACGCATTCAGATGCGAGAATATGTCTAATGAAATAAAGGTAAGAATTAGGCAGAAAATTACACTAGTCCATGAAAATAAGTTAAGGCTTAAAAGGACAGATAACCCATGCTTAAGGACAGGAGGGCCAGATGGCATAAAAATGAAAATTCTCCACAGATTGATCTGCGGACTCAATGCAATTCCAATTAAAGTCTTAATGGGGGTTTTGTAGAATTTGAGTCTTCCCGGGTGGCTCAGTTGGTAAAGAGTCAGCCTGCAATGCGGGAGACCCAGGTTCAATTTGACCAGTGATTCTCAAGTTTAATATGAGTGAGCAAAGGATTGTGCTACTCCGGGAGAGGAAGAATACAGACAGGAATGTATCCCATCTGATATGAGGACTTACAAAGCTATGACACTTGCTGCTGCTGCTGCTAAGTCACTTCAGTCGTGTCTGACTCTGTGCGACCCCATAGACGGCAGCCCACCAGGCTCCCCCGTTCCTGGGATTCTCCAGGCAAGAACACTGGAGTGGGTTGCCATTTCCTTCTCCGATGAATGTGCTAAACACCACCAAATTGTACCCTTTAAACTGGTTAATCTTATATTATGTGAATTTCACTGCAATTAAAAACAAACCAACAAACTGGTAGCCATCTGAATATCGAAAAAAACAAAAAAGAGAGAGTCTCTTCCATACAAGGGATCACTGGAGGCTGCTCTCAGTCAAGATGGAGATGTTGAATTATTGATGCAGAAAGGTGGTTCACAATATGTTATACAGGATAAAGCAGATCACAAAGCTATGGCGTGCAATGACTTTTGGGTCAAAATAACATGGCTGTTTTTAGAAAGGTGGAGAAAAACGTCTGCAAGGAAAAAGCAAAAAGAAAAATTTTTTTTTTACTTTTGGTTTTCCATGAAATAATGAAAATGTCTTCTTATGTAACCAAAAAAACAAGATAACCAGATACTTCCTTAGAAAAATTCATCCTGTTCTTTGTGAGGCTCTCGGGAGACTCATCACACATCTGCCGGCCCCAGGCTCAGGACGAGAATTCCTCTCTTGTCTGGAAGGGGGCGGGGAGGCCGGCCAGGTCACCCGGGGAGGGGCAGGTCTGGGTCTTCCCCCAGGGACCCCCTCGCCCAGAGCTAAGCCCCTCCTAGGACCTTGCCCGACCCTGTCCCTCTATAGACCTTTCTGGCCGAAGGACTTAAGCGAAGGAAACAGGATTTCAAGACCCCCATGCCCTGTCTCGTCTCCCAGCAGAAGAAGCAGCCCCGGAATGGAGCAGCGGCCAAGCCGGCCTCGGGGCCTCACATTGCATCTCTGACCCTGGCTGGACGTCCCTCCTCGAGTCCTGGCCCCACGATAACCGGGCTGGGGTGGGGTTCCCAGGGCTTGGCTGCTGCTGCCAGATCTCACAGCTGGGCTGTTGGTGAGAGGAGCTTTCCCAGGGTCCCAGCAAGCCGCCCCTGCTGGCGCCCTGCTCCTGCTGGAAGCCCTGCCTCTTCCCACGAGCAAGCCAGGCCCTGGGCTAGGTTGTTGAAAGCCATAACTGGGGGCCTGGAGCTCTGCTGAGCCAGAGCTGGGCTCTAAAGACCAGACTCAGAGGAGGTCTTAGAAGGTCTCCCAGAGAAACTGCAAGTCCTGGGCTGGGCTTCATGATGGCCTCATGAATTCATGTGTGTGTGTGTGAATGTATACTACATATTAGGGTTGGGTTGCCAGATAAAATAGACACCTTGGTTAAATATGTCAGATAAATGCACAGTTTTTGAGTATCACTATATCCCAAAGATCGAATCCTCTATTTTTAAAAAAATTTTTTAAGATTTAATATAATTTATTCAAAGTTTTAATGTGACTGCATTGGGCCTAGTTGTGGCACATGGCACTCTTTGTTGGCACATACGGGATCCTTCACTGTGGTGAGTGGACTTAGTTGCCCCGCGGCATGTGGGATCTTAGTTCCTCGACCAGGGATGGAACCTGCGTCCCTGCATTGGATGGCAGATTCTTAACTGCTGGGCCACTGGGGACGTCCCTGTATTTGCTCAGTCTGGTGAGCCTGATAGCTGTCAACAGTGGGCGTGCAGAGAAACTGCATGTGGTTAAGTGTGCATACCCTGCGAGAGCACACACGTGTGTGTGAACATACGCAAGGCCAGGTGTGCACATCATCACCAAGGTGCATGCACACCAGAAGGCAGCTGTAGAGATTTCACTGTGTGTCTGAGCCGGTGCACGACTGTGAAATGTTCGGGATGTGGAAGTGAACGTATAAATGTGTCTGTGTGCAAAGATGATCATGCCTGGTTTCCTGTTTTGCGTGCACATGGGTGACACCTAAGCACATGAAGTGTACCATGTGGGAGTGTCCACAGACGCGCACATTACAGAATGTGAGAACTGAAAGGAGGCTTGGAGATCTCCCGCACGTAATGGTACATGTGAGAACATGGAGGCCAGCCAGTCAGCCTGCGTGTGTGTGTGCATATGCGTGTGTGTCCGAGCTGGGGCTGGGATGCGTGGGGAGGGCTCCCTGGCTGTCAGCTTGTGCCAGCCTGGTGTCGTCGCAGGCTCATGACAGCCCTCTCCCTACGAGGCCCGTTTCCCAAGGGGAAGGTCAGATGGAGCGCGGCCCGGGCCCAGCCTCGCCCGCCTGCCTGGCCAGCCACGTGTGTCTGCACGCGGGTTACATAAATGTTGGGCCCTGCGCTGCGGCCAGATGTTCTGTCTCTTCCTGGAGCCAGATGGCGGCTGATCCCGGAGTTGGTGCGTTTTTCGAGCTCCTGCCATCCCCTTCTCCTGCTCCTTCTGGGGCTTTCCCCAGGCAGGGCAGGGGCTGGGACCCAGGGACTTTGAACTGGACAAGTTGCCTCGGCCCGGAACTGGCCTCCCCCTGGCAGGGGCTCAGGACATGGTGACGGTGTCTTGGGAGGTGCCGGCGCCCCCAGGGCAGCTCCTAGTTCAGTGGTCTCCCCACGTCACCCAGAAGCAGCCAGTCGCAGCCGGTCCCCAACTCACCTGACCTGTGTCCCATTCTCCCTCGAGCCTCGCTCTTCCTGTAGTGACAGGTGACAGCCAGCTGACCTGATAAACCAGGGCTGCCACCATAAGGGACCACAGACTGGGTGGCTATAACAACAGAAATGCTTTCCCTCAATTTCCAGGAGGCCGGAAGTCCATGATGGAGGCCTCTCCCTGGTGGCTCAGATGATAAAGAGTCTGCCTGCAATGTAGGAGACCAGGGTTCGATCCCGGGGTCAGGAAGATCCCCTGGAGTAAGGGAATGGCAACCCACTCCAATATTCTAGCCTGGGAAATCCCACGGACAGAGGAGCCTGGTGGGCTACAGTCCACAGGTCCCAAAGAGTTGGACACGACTGAGTGACTAACAGTCTTGCTTTCTCCTTGGCTCGTAGAGGGCTGTCCTCTCCCTGTGTCTTCACAGGGTCATCCCTCTGCGTGTCTGTGTCCAACTTTCCTTCTTATAAGGACACCTGTGCTATTGGATGAGCGCCCATCCTAATGACCTCATTTTAACTTAATTGCTCCTTTAAATGTCCTGTCTTCAAATAGAAATACATTCTGAGGTCCTGGGGGTTAAGCTTTCGATGTATGAATTGTGGGGAGGGGGCACAGTTCAGCCTGTTAATATCCATGATAACATGTTCTTGGCAGTGGGTTTTTCCCATGCCAGGCCCACCATCACCAGGCCATAGCTGTCAGGGGTCTTCAGAACCCCAACTTACTGTTCTTTATTTTGACAACTAGGAATCAAATAGAGACCCTACCAAGATGCAGAGTCAGGTCAGGGGTGACCTCCTTGGCCCTAAATCTCAGCTCTGTTGGAAGGAGGGTTTGGGCAGCCTGGAGGAGAAACGAGACAGGCTCGAGGAGGAGGGGTCAGTTCACACGCCCTTTGCCCGCCCACAGTCTGAAGCCGGGGAGCGTGGGGTGAGTGTTGGGGTTCAGGGCAGGCTGCATAGTGCCTGCATACTTAGTGTGGGCTGGACACCCCTCCTGGGCCGCAGTGCCCCCATCTGTGAAAAGAAGCCACTGGGTCCGTGGTGACATGGGTAGGCGCCCATCCCTCGGTTCCAGTCCATCTGATCACCAGAGTACCCTGCCCTGTGCCTGAGTGCCCAGCAGGGACACATGGCTCTTGGTGGGGTGTGTGCAGCCCAAGAAGCTCTGTCTTCCTTTCTCGACCCTTCAGTGTGCCCGCCTGGGGCCCACAGCTCTGGATGCTCCAGCTTTATGCAAGGTAAGCATTATCCCCATTTTAGAGAGGGGGAAACTGAGGCTCAGAAGGGCTCAGTGACTTGGGGCCCTTAGGGTCTGACTCCCACGTGTGCACTCTTTCCTCAAGATCACCCTGCTCTGACCACCCCCAGCCTGTCCCTGAGCCCCCCTTGGCTCACTATCCCAGTGACCTTGATGAAAGAAACCCAGGTGAACTTCTGTGTTCTGGGAAGTGCTCACATTGCCCATGACAGCTGGGGGTGATGCCAGGAGGCAGGAGGGCACTGGGCAAGTTCAGGACCGGATCTAGGCTCCGGGAGGGGCAGGTAGGGGCCCACAGGGCTGGGGGCGGGCGTGGGTCGGAGTGAGGAAGCGGGGAGGACACACCACACTGAGGCTGAGCTTTGCGGCTACACAGGGGCCAGTGGGCCTTTTACTCATCTTACCCGACATCTGGTCTGGACGGGACCCACAGAGTCTGGCCGAGGGCAAGCTCAGACAACACAGGCGGCCGTCTGGCACAGTGGGACTGGATTCTCTGTTACAAAAAGAAAAAAGCAGGGGACTTCCCTGGTGGTCTGTGGCTAAGGCTCCAAGTTCCCCACGCAGAGGGCCCAGGTTCAATCCCTGGTCAGGGAACTAGATCCTGCATGCTGCCGCTGAGACCTGGTGCAGCCAAATAAATAAAAATCAATCTATATTTTTAAAAAGAATGATAAAAGCCATCCTACCCCTATGCCTACCACTTCACCAGTCCAAGCCTCACTCCAAGGTTGGTGGGGTGCCCTGTTTTCCAGAGGGTTCTCTGCTCTGAGGCCACTGGGTCCAGGCTTTCGATCCTGACTGCAAGATCCTAGCTGAGTGATCTTGGAGAAATGGCCTTCCCTCTTGGAGCCTCAGTCTCCTCACTTGTGAAGCAGGGACAAGGTCATGATGAGGGGTCAGCGAGATAAGGCAGGTGAAGGACTCAGGAAGCCATAACCCCCTCCTCGCCTCACCCCAAGTAACGAGCTTTAACGCCAGTTCCACAGACAGGCTGATCTCTGAGAGGTTAGGAATGAGGGACAGAGACGGATTGAAAAAAGAGATAATACTGACTCGATACAAACTTCACCCTGGTAACCGAAGTGGACACAGACAAATCAAGGAAACAGCACGAACATCCCCTGTGGACAGAGATTTTTAACAAATTCTTTTTTTATTTTTTGCCGTGTGGGACCTTAGCTCTTCCCCCTCCCGCCCCAGGAATCGAAACTGTGTCCCCTACACTGGGAGTATGGAGCCTTAACCACTGGACCACCAGGGACGTCCCAACAGAATCTTTATCGAATCCCATGCAGTGATATTTATTTCTTTAAGATTTTTTTTTTGATGTGGACCATTTTTAAAGTCTTTATTGAATTTGCTACAACATTGTTTCTGCTTTGTGTTTTGGTTTCTGTAGCCCCAAGGTATGTGGCATCTTCGCTCCTCCACCAGGGATCAAAACTGCAGCCCCTGGATTGGAAGGTGAAGCCTTAACCACTGGTTCACCAGGGAAGTCCCAACGTGGTGATATTTAGAAAAGGTTAGGGCAGCCCCACGCGGGGTTTACCCCAGGTGTGCAGAGTGGGCTTACCATTACGAACCAAATATTGTCATTCACCGTAAGAGAATGACAGTGGCTGTTGGCTTCGATCACTGAAGTGCGTTAACCATGGGTGAGTGAGCACTGCGTCTCTCCAGGAACGGGGTGTTCCCCAGGGAGTCACAGGCCCCTCCCTGCCCCCCATCCCCGGCTCTGCTCCTGAGGGCTCCCCCCGGCTGGCGGGATCCTTCCAAGATGGCAGGGTGGACCCTGCACCAGGCGCCCCCCCACGGGGAGCACCCCTGAGTCACACACGACCCCACAGGGACCCCCGTCAGCCCTGTCTGGTAGATCAGAACACCAGGCTCAGAGAGGGGTCCGCTGTGTCAGCGCTGGCCCTGGCCCAAGCCCTCGGTGCTGCTAACACTTTGCAGGACAGGATGTTTCTTCCAGACAAGCTGCCCACTGCCTCTCCAGGGAGATTGTCCTCCTAACTGTCTGTTAGGCACTTGGATTCTAATGCCCACCCTGAGCTTAGGGGGTCTGCTGAGAGCCCTCAATTCTTCAGAAAGCCCCTCCTCATCCTAAAGACTCTAAAGACCACCGCCCACCCCTGCAGAGGCAGAGGCAGAGGCCCTGGAGGCCCATTGGAGGTGTGGGCCTTGCATGGCCGGAGTGTGTCCCCTGTCCAAAGCTGCAGCCAGATTTGCCCTGATGACAGGCGCCCAGGATCCCGAGGGTGGGGGCGAGGGGCAAAGGAAGCCACCCTCACCCCTTCTGCCCAGCATCACATGGACGCGCCGCCCAGGAGCATCTGTGGGAGCATGCAGATTGTATTTGGAAGACCCCGGATCAGCCAGCATTCAAGATTGGAAGTTGAAGGTCTTCATCATAGTAGTCATGTATGGATGTGAGAGTTGGACCATAAAGAAGGCTGAGCGCTGACGAATGATGCTTTCGAATTGCAGTGTTGGAGAAGACTCTTGAGAGTCAAACCAGCCAATCTTAAAGGAAATCCACCCTGAATATTCATTGGAAGGACTGATGCTGAAGCTGAAGCTCCAATACTTGGCCACCTGATATGAAGAGTTGACTCATTGGAAAAGTTCCTGATGCTGGGAAGGATTGAGGAGGAGAAGGGGACATAAGAGGATGAGATGGTTGGATGGCATCACTGACCGAATGAACATGAGTTTGAGCAAACTCCAGGAGATAGTGGAGGACAGGGGAGGCTGGCGTGCTGCAGTCCATGGGACCGCAGAGGGTCGGACACCACTGAGCCACCGAACAACAACGACGGTATCATGATGGCCGGCTGAGTCTGGCCTCCCTGAGCTCCTTTAGGGCAAAGACTAGGTGCAGAGCTCTTGCATCCCCAGCAGGTCTGGATGAAAAGGAGGCTCCAGAGAGAAGCCTTGGGAGGGTGAGCAGAGGCAGCTTGGGGCCTGCCTGCAGGGGATTGGCCCTAGGGGACCGTGACCCCTGAGGGTGTGGGATCTGCCTCTGGAGAAGAGGGTATTCAGGCTGAAGGGCTGGTTCTGGCAGAGGGGGTGGTGCTCTGGGCCCTGGAGACCCCGTCCTTCATCAGCAGCAGCTGGTCCCTTAGGTGGGCTTGGGCCACATCTCTGTCCTCTCCCAGCAGGGCGGCGGGGAGAGGAAGTTGTCTCTCCCCCAGAGGATCCTGCCTCTTATGATTCAATCGTGTCTCCCTGAGATATTGCAGTCCTGACTCCCAGCACCTATGGACATGACCATGTCTGGAAAGGGCCTTTGCAGATGTGATTAAGATGTAAGTTAGGACGAGGTCATTCTGAGTGGGGTGGGCCCTAGTCCAATAGGAAGAGAAGACGGACAACAGACAAGGGCAGAATGCCCTAAATGACAGAGGCATGGGTTGGAGTGACGCAGCCACCACCAGAAACTGGAAGAGGTGACAGTGAAGTCGGGTTAGTCGCTCGGTCGTGTCTGGCTCTTTGCCACCCCATGGACTGTAGCCTGCCAGGCTTCTCTGTCCATGGACTTTTCCAGACAAGAATACTGGAATGGGTAGCCATTCCTTTCTCCAGGGGATCTTTTCGACCCAGGGATTGAACCCCGGTCTCTGGCATTGCATGCGGATTCTTTCCTGTCTGAGTTGCCAGGGAAGAGGTGGGGAAGGATTCTACCCAGAGTCTCAGAGGCAGCGTGGCCCTCTCAACACCTTGAGTTTGGACTCTTAACTTCCAGAACTGAGAGAGAGCACACTACGGTTGTTTTAAGCCGCCCGCTTGTGGCTCTTCCTTAACGGCAGCCAGGACAGGAATCCAAGGTTGGTCGCACTGATGTCTCCCTCATCCCGCCTCCCCTGTTCTGGTACCAATCACATCCTTGGGGCAGGGTCCTGGCCAGCAGGGGGCGAGGGGGGTCTTGGCCCCCAGGGGAGATCTCCATTGGCACCGTGGTGGGAGCTTCCCAAACTGATCAGAACCAGGCCCCGGGGCAGAGTGGCCAGTGCAGGGCCTGGGGATGGAGGGAGCCCTAGCACAGACCTCAGGGAGAAGGGCAACTCAGCCCTAGGAGCCCACTGCTCCCTGACCAACTGACCCTGTGGCCTGACTGGGGGTAAAGGAATCGGCTCCCCTACTCCCAAGTTAACAGGGACTCTCCCACCTGGAAACTTGCATCAGAGAAGGAAAAACACCCACACAGGCGAGATGTCTGCATGTCATCTGTATTGTCACGTGAATTGCACATCCGGCACGGCTGACCTGGACATGACCTATTAGGTCACACAGAGTCCGGCCCCTGGGGGCCAAAGGGGCACCACTGCCCAAGGCTTTCCGCGGGCTGCGGCCCGGACACCTAGTCTCCCCGGACCCTGGGGCCTGGCACCGGGAGAGGCCAGCTCACGCCTCAGGCCCTTCTGCTCCTGGACGGCGTCTCCCCAAATGCCCCTGGAGCAACGTGGTTCCTTGGAGAGTTCCTAGCTGTTCCATGAGAAAAGGGTTCTGTGGTCAAATACGTTTAGGAAACATGGATTAAACAAGGTTTGACAAGAAGCTTTTCTGCAGGACTTGTCAGAGCCTTTATGATAGTCCCGGCCCCTGTGGACGTCCAGTGTGTATGCAGCATTTCCCAAATTTGTTTGACCACAAGACCATTTTTCTTCCCAAGGTGTCTTGCAGGCTGGTGTCCGATGGGGCACCCTTTGGAAAGCACTGCCCTAAGTAAGCTGTCGGTGACCGTTAGTGGCGATGGCACCTGTGTTGGGTGGTGGACTGTGGGTATTTCATCGGGGGTCGTGCTGCGGTGAGGTGGGCACAGCCAGAAACTCAACGGTTGTGGTGATGAAAGGACAAGACGAGACTTGGCCTCCCGCGTGGTACTGGCCTGGTACCCTCCAGAGCAGAAGCCCAGCGGGGCTGTCCTCATGGCTGGGCCCCAGCCCATCTACAAAGGGACTCAGAGTCTGCTTAAGGGGGCAGGGGGCGCCCCGCACAGTGGGAGGAATGGGACGGTCACTGGTGGGCCCACCTGATGTCACCAGCCTTCAACCCGGATGGTGGTGGGCGATGAGCTGGGGTGGCCGGATGCCCCCTGCCCTGCCAGCCCCATGTCCTCCGACGGGCCACCCCATGGACAGGCGGCTCACCAGGCAGAGATGAGCATCTGGCAGGTGTTGGAGGACATCCACACCAGCTCGACCAGGCGGAATTGGAAGTAGCCGATGGCGAAGCCGGAGAGGACGTCGGTGATGTGGTGGCGGCCGATCATGACCCGCGACAGCCCCACGCACAGGGCCCAGAGCACCAGCAGGACGCGCAGCGGCACGGCCAGCACCAGGTGGCTCAGGAAGAACTTGGACACCATGGCCGCGCGGCTGGCGTGCCCGGCAGGGAAGGCATACACGTCCATGGTGAGGTAGTCCAGGAGGCTGGGGCTCGACTCAAATGGGCCACGCCGCTTGATGAGCTTCTGCACGCCGGCCACCGTCATGATGTCCAGGAGCAGGGCTGCAGGAGGGAGAGAGGGGGCCCCCAGGTTGTCAGCGCCGCCCTGCCCCCTCCCCCCTCCTCACTTGGGCCACTCGGACCTCCCCGCAAGGTTCCCACCTCGGGGCCTTCGCCTGTGGCTGTTCCTCCCTGAACACTCTTCCCTGGGATATGGCGGTGGTGGTTTAGTCCCTAAGTCATGTCTGACACTTGCCACCCCATGGGCTGAAGCCTGCCAGGCTCCTCTGTCCGTGGGATTCTCCCGGCAAGCATACCAGGGTGGGTGGCCACGCCCTCCTCCAGGGGATCTTCCCGACCCAGGGATCAAACCCGCGTCTCCTGCGTCTCCTGCATTGGCGGGCGGATTCTTTCCCACTGAGCCACTAGCGAAGCCCTCCCTGGGACGTTTGGACAGGTAAAGGTGCTGAATGAGAGTGGCGAGCAGGGGTCTCGTGGGCCACTGTGGGCACCGTGGAGACTCTCATCCTGACCAAAGGGGCCCTGGGTCGCTGGTTTTTCCCTAAGAACTTCACTGAAGTCCCCTCCAGTCCCAAGAACAGGGTGTCACCATACCAATCTTTTCTAAGACAAAATGAGATTCATGTGTACAATTGCTTCCCTGGTGGCTTGGACTTTAAAGAATCCCCTTGCATTGCAGGAGACCTGGGTTCAATTCCTCGGTTGGGAAGATCCCCTGGAGGAGGAAGTGGCAAACCACTCCAGTATTTTTGCCTGGAGAATCCCACAGGCAGAAGACCCTGGTGGACTACCGCAAAGAGTTGGACACGACTGAGCAACTAACACTAACTATTAATACAATTAGCCATTTTTAAGGGTACAGTTTAGCAGCTTCTAGTGGATTCACAATGTTGGGCAAACACCCACCTCTATCGAGTTCCAAAATGTTTTCATCACCCAAAAGGAAACCTAGTCCCCATCAAGCCATCGGTCCCCATCCGCCCTCCCCCAGCCTCTGGCAACCCCTGATTTGCCTTTGGCTCCGTGGATTCGCCTGTTCCCTACATTCCATATGAATGGAGTCGTACAACGTGAGGCCTTTTGGGTCTGGCTTCTTTCCCGTACCATAATGTTGTTGAGGCCCATCCATGTTGCGGCAGGCTTCAAAACTTCTGCTCCCTTTTTATGGCTGCCTATTATTCCATTGTCTGGACCTGCTACAGTTTTTTTTTATCCATTCATCTGTTGGTGGCATCTGGGTGGTCTGCCCCTTTTGGCTGTGGTGAATAATGCTGCTATGAACATTTGTGGATGAGGATTGGTTGAGAACCTGTTTGCAGTTCTTTGGGGGCACATTCCTACAGGTGGAATTGCTCCTTCATGCAGTGAAGTGAAAGTCACTCAGTCGTGTCCGACTCACTGCAACCCCATGAACTGTACAGTCCGTGGAATTCTCCAGGCCAGGATACTGGAGTGGGTAGCCTTTCCCTTCTCCAGGGGATCTTCCCAACCCAGGGATTGAACCCAGGTCTCCCACATTGCAGGCAGATTCTTTACCAGCTGAGCCACCAGGGAAGCCCGCCAATCATGCAGTAATGATGTGTAACTTTCCGAGAAGCCACCAAACTGTTTCCCACGGCAGCGGAGCCCTGTTGCCCTCACTTTACAGGGACAAGACGGAGCCCTGGAGGTTGAGCATCCTGCTCTGCTCCTCTGTCTGTCTGGATGCTCCCTTTCCCCTCCCTCTGACTTCCTCTCCGTCATCCTCACCGCGCTTCCCTGCTGGGTGGTGATCGGCTCTTCGTCAGCTCCCACTCCCTCGCTCGCATCATCACTTCGTGGAGGCGGGGCCAAGCCATGTCTGTTTTGTTCACTGGCTTCTGCCCAGCATCAGACATGGAAGGGCAGGTCTCCATGTGTTAGCTGAGTCCTGGCTGGGGGCAGAGGGGTGGGCTCTTTCCCACTTGGGGAGCCAGGTGGAGACACGAATCTCTGTCCATTCGGCCCCCACCAGCACCCCGCTGTGTGGCCTTGGAGAGGGTGCTCTGCTTCTCTGGGCCCTTAGCTGAATGCCCCAAGCCAAGGTCCTGGTTTCACCCAGGCAGCCAATGTGGGGGTTCACAAGTTTCCCAGAGACCCAGGTTTGAGTCACAACCTTGGAGCCTCCTATGACCTTGGGCAAGTCACCTAACTTCTCTCACCTCTAAGGCAAGATCACAACCACCTGGCATCCAGAGGAGGTCTGGCACGGTGCCTGCAGGGTGACTGACTGTCCTGGGTTTGCTTGGGACAGAAGGGTTTGGGGGACATAAGAGGTTCAGGGCTAAAACAGGGTTGTCCCAGCAGACCAGACGAGGTGGTCCCCCCCAGTGCCTGGCACACAGGGAGGCCAGAGAAGGGTGGAAGATTAGTATCAAACGACAGATCAGGGCAGCCTGGCGCTGGCGGCTTTCCTGGAAACTTTGCAGGAGACACCAAAACTGTTGCCCTGCAATTGTCCTTGTTCAGAAGCAGGGAAAAAAAAAAAATCTTTGGGAAAAAAATGACACAATTGATGTTCACTGTAGAAAACTTACAAAACAGGAGACAAAATAAAATTTTAAATTGCCTGTAATTCTGCCACCCAGAGATAGCCACCATCCCAGAACCTTCACTCCACCTACATAGCGTTGATTTAATAAAAGCTATAACATGGCAAGCCACTCCAGTACTCTTGCCTAGAAAATCCCATGGATGGAGGAGCCTGGTAGGCTACAGTCCATGGGGTCGCTAAGGGTTGGACACGACTGAGCGACTTCACTTTCACTTTTCACTTTCACACATTGGAGAAGGAAATGGCAACCCACTCCAGTGTTCTTGCCTGGAGAATCCCAGGGACTGGGGGGCCTGGTGGACTTCCGTCTATGGGGTCACACAGAGTCGGACACGACTGAAGTGACTTAGCAGCAGCAGCAGCAACATAACATGCTACACACACACCGTTCTATAACCTGCTTTTGAAACTGGCCAGCTGCAGCATCTGGAGTGTCCTGGGGTATTTATCTGGTGGTCCCTGGGCTGGACATCCAGGCACCTGGGTAACACTGCGTTCCCTGGGCAGAGCAGGACTCCTCTTTCCCTGCCCTTTGCATGGTTGCTGCTTGCAGTCTGGGCTCTTGGCTGGGATTTGAAGCCCTGGCCTCCCTGGGGCCTGCCCCTCTCATTAGCCACAGGGCCAGCTGATGTCTGCCCATCCTGGACCACCCAGGGAGGGGACAGAAGCAGAAAGTGGTGGATGCAGAGGCTGCTGGTCCATGAGTGGGGGAGGAGTCTAACGGAGGGAGCCCACCTTGTTGCATGCCCCGCCCCCCTGCACCGTGTTCCCATGGTAACTTATTCCCAGGAGCTCAGACCTTCCAGCATGCAGGCTGCTAACCCACGTTGAGGCTGGGAGCATCTGGAGCCCACGGGACGCGGGGGCCACAGTCCCAGCAGGACATAGGGGACCAAAAGGGCAGGTGGAAGTTGGAGGAAGGTGGTGGCATCTGACCCCCGGGGACCCTGAGCCCAACGGAGCAGCAAAGGGACGAGGCCAGGCTGAGAGGAGGCAGCCAGTCCTCTCCAGTCCAGAAAGGCCGCTCCCCAACCTCATGACAGGCTGTTGCCACCTGGGGAGGAGGCAGTTCACAGGTAAGGGGGTAAACATCCAGGTTTCAGAGTCACAGGTGGGGTCAAGTCCCAGCTCCTCGGCTCAACAAGTGCCTTCACCTATCGGAGCCTCGGTCTGCCCACCTGTAAAAAGAGTTCTCGCAGGATGAGATGAGCTCCTAGTGCCTGCGGAGTACTTAGAACAGCCCGGTACGTGCTGTTGAGGGAACAGCTGCTCTTGTTACCCCAAAGCCCCAGCCTGGCCTGAGCCAGGCTTTCAGACCCTGGAGGTGGGGAGGTATTGAGCAGGTGCACCAGCAAAAGGACTTCCTTCTCTGAGGTCCCATCAGCATCAAAATGATCTGGCCCAAGTTCCAAGACCCTCAGCACCTGAAGGAAGGTCACAGCATCCTGGGCTGGTGGCTTGGGGGTGGGACTGATGTGGACCAGGATGGGGCCCCTAGACAGAACCACGACACTGGCCACTAGGAAGATGTTGGGGGGGGGGTGTGTGTTAGTCGCTCAGTTGTGTCCGACTCTTTGCGAGCCCATAGACTGTAGTCTGCCAGGCTCTTCTGTCTATCGAATTCCCCAGGCAAGCATACTGGAGTGGTCTGCCATTCCCTTCTCCAGGGGATCTTCCCAATCCAAGGACTGAACCCAGGTCTCCCACATTGCAGGCAGATTCTTTACTGTCTAAGCCATATGGGCCATCTATCTAACTAGTGACCAAGTTTCTCAGCTGAAAACCAGGGCTCAGCAAGTTGGCAAATTCTCGCTGGCATGAACCTGCTTTCCCAGATGAGTGTGAACTGCAGCAGAGGTGCCCAGAGGAAGCCACTGGGTTCCAGGAGGGAGGTGGGGGAGGGGCAGCATCTTCTTCTCCACGGGCTGCCTGGGACCAGGGAGCTGGGCTCAGGGCTTCAGTCTGATGTGGAGGCTGGAGGCCAGGTGGGCTTCTGCCTTGCTGCCCGCTGCCCCCAGGCCAGGTGTCCCAGCTGTCTTCGAGGACCGGTGAGACCGATGGGCCAGGAATTGAGCTAGACCCACACCTTTCAAACTTTTTTTAGCAGCAAAACATTTTTTCCTGATGTAAGACAAAGCTATGATTTTTCCAGTAGTTGTGTAATCAATGGGATGTGAGAGCTGGACCATAAAGAAGCCTGAGTGCCCAAAAATTGATGCATTGATGCTTTCAAATTGTGGTGCTAAAGGACTCTTAAGAGTCCCTTGGGTTGCAAGATCAAACCAGTCAATCCTAAAGGAAATCAACCGTGAATATTCACTGGAGGGATTGATGCTGAAGCTGAAACTCCAATACTTTGGCCACCTGAGGCAAAGAGCCAACTCATTAGAAAGGACCCTGATGCTGGGAAAGATTGAGGGCAGGAGGAGAAGGGGGCGACAGGATGAGACATTTGGATGGCATCACCGACTCAATGGATATGAGTTTGAACAAGCTCCGGGAGATGGTGAAGGACAGGAAGCCGGTGTGCTGCAGCCCAGGGTCACAGAGAGTCCGACATGCCTGAGCAACTGAACAACAAGTATACACAGAGACTCAGGACATGAACGGACAAGAGAAGTAGCCCCATGGCTGTCGCTGGGGCTGCTGGAAATGGGGGACCCTCCCCTGTCCCCTGAGAGGCTTCTGAGGTTGGCTGTGTGCCCTGATTTGAAAACCCCACATCTGGGCCTTTGGAAATCTGCTCTTTTCAGCTGGCTCTGTCCCTTGAGGCCATAATGAGGTGAAAACTGAACCTCCACCCTGGGCCTTCGGGGTCCTTCATTCATTTACTTGAGCTATAGGTCTTGGGTCCCACTGCTTCCTAAGTATGTTGGGCGAGGGCCAGGCCTGGGGCTGGTGAACCAGGCTGGCAGGGTACCAGATGACTTGGGGGCAGGAAGGGTGCAGAGACGGGCAGTAAGTTAGACAGGGGGCTTCTCTACAGGTGTGATGAGCCCGTGGTCTCTCCCCCTACTATTGCTGCTGCTGGGTTTTGAGGGTTGGGTATAGTGGAGGCTGTGGGGGGATGGCTCCCCAGCAGAGATGATGGCCCTGGGGCCTCCCCTGCAAGCTCCTCCCACTGTCCCCCCAGGCTGCTTGCCCCTCCCTCAGCACCATGGCCAGCCCTCTTGTGACTGTGATTCTAACATGTCAGCACATACCCTGGCACCCAGAAATAGAAGCAAATGGCTCTGTCACTGAAGGCTCCATGAATTCCGCTCACACAGCCGGTGGAGGTCCCTGACCTATATTTCTTTCTGGACTGGGAGGGAGGCAGGGCTCCCCGCCCCATGGGGACTGGTCTGCTTGGCAGCAAGTTCAGTGGCCAGAATCGCAGTGCTATGTGGCCCAGGCTGGTGGCCTAACCTCCCTGGGCCTCCTCTCACCACCATCAAGTAGGGCAGAGGCTGCACACTTGGGCTCCAGGATCAGGGGCGGGCCTCAAGTTCGGCTGCTTGTGAATTTCCTGACCTTGGCACAGCATTCCTGCTGAGCTTCCTCCCTTCACTGATAGAACAGGGGATCATTCCAGAAGCTACTCTGAGGGCTGCCTGGTCTGCAGGGAGGGCTGGGCCCCACCAATAATGTCCAGTCCCTGTCCCTCTCGCCGAGTGGGTGGCTCAGATGCCCTAAATGCCCGTGAAGGGAGCACAACTATTACCTGCTCTGCGGGTGCCTCAGAGGTGACAAGAACCTGCCTTGGCACCCGCTTTCTCTCCCACTCCGGTGGGGGTGGGGGCTGCTGGGGTGCTCCCTCCCAGCCCCTCAAGCTTGGCTGCTCCCCCTGAGATGCCCACCATGGGACCAGTTCAGCAGCAGGGCAGGCAGGGCAGGGGTGGTGAAGGGGAGCTGTGGACCCCGCAAGGAGCAAAGGCAGTGCCGACATCTCTTACTGCCTGGGGCCGGCAGGAGGGGTAGCCACTCTTCTGGCCTCTGATCCCCCATTCCATTCCCTCCAGGAGCCAGGGAAACAGCCTGGGTTAGCGCTCTGGGGTGGTGTAAATCAGTCTACACTTTCTGAAGGGCTTTGGATTCAGACTCAGAAGTCTGTACGGCAGGCCTCCCTTGACTCAGCGCTTCCATGGGTAGGACTGTCTCCCTGGGAAATAGTTAGGGATGTGCCCCACGATTCATGGTCAAGGATGTCCACTGCAGCATCCTTCATGACGCTGAAAACCCCGCACCAACCTGGTGCCCTTGAGTCGGAGACAGATGGGCCAGACTGCGGCCAGGTCTAGACGACGGAGCGCTCTGGGGCTGCTGCGAATGATGAAGCAGATGTGTATTTATAGCCACGGAAGGACAGCTCTGGGATTTAAGTGGAAAAGGCCAATGACCACACCGGATTTACAGTAGGATAATGCTGTTTTTGTAAAATTAAGATGTAAATGTGTCTATATGCGGTGAAAAAAGTCTGGAAGGCACTGCATTAAATGTTAACTGTGCTTCTCCCTGGGTGGGAGGATGAGACTCATTTTTGTTGTCTTTCTGTAATTCTGCATTAACATTTTTTTTTTCTGACCGTGAAGAGGCATGACCTGTGCGCGTTTTTAAAAAGTTATTTTTATAAAAGGACAAATACTGCTTGATTCCAGTTTCATGAGGTCCTTAGGACGGGCAGATTCATAGAGAGAGAAGGTAGATTAGAGGATGTCAGGGGCTGGGGAGTTATTGCTTAATGGGTGCAGAATTTCAGCTGGGGAAGATGAAAGAAATTCAGGAGCTGGGTGCTGGGCATGGTTGTACACTTAATGCCATTGAGCTGGACGCTTAAAAATGGTTAAAATGTCAAAGTTTAAGTCATGTGTGTTTTAGTGTGCACCCATGCACACAACACAGTTATTTTAAAACCCAGCGCACTGTTCCAGAGGAACACAGCTCTGGGGAGGTGGGCAGTGAGCAGAGAGGCTGATGGAAGGGAAACCCTGAGAGGAGGCAGAAACACTCCAGGCGTTTGGCACTGGGACCTCCGCTCTGTTGGTGTGAGCTGTGTGAGTGAGTGTGTGTGTGTACACACGGCATCTCTCCCGATCACGGCGGCCCTGCCTTCAGCCAGATACCCTGCCCCAGCCCTCGGTGCCCAGGGTTGGGGGGCTGCCGTGAGTGTCCCAGTCTGTCCCTAACTCCCCTGGCCGGCATGACTTAAGTGAGTTCTAGAACTCTGCAGGTTTCCCTAATTCTCATCTGAAGAACCCAGATATTAAAGCAGCTTGGTTCATCTCAGAAGACCACCTGGGTGCGAGGAAAGCAAAATTGTGTGTATAGGTAGATGCCTGAGGGCACCAGGCTTGGCTTGGAGGGTGGGGTGACACAGAAGAGGACCCCCAGTGGCCCCCTCCCTACAAGAGGGCCCTAAGAGGGTGGCCAGAGGCCAACTGCAGGGAACTTTTCTCTGAGCCGCACTGAGAGGATGAGCCGTGAAGCTGCGGAAAGGGCAGAGAGCACTCTCCCTCCGCGGGACTGAGCTGGCGTCTCTAGCTGGAGTGCTCCCCACAGTGAAGGTTTGGGATCAGTCTAAATATCCATCAACTAGGGACAGGATATGCAAGCCTTGCGGAGGGCTTGTCACCTAAGCTGTCCCCCAGAGCAGGGCCGGGGGGCCCGGGGTGGGGGAGCTGACAGAACAGATTATCTGGGGGGTGGGTGAGCAGGGGCTGCGTGGGGCGAGGGGATGCTGTGAGATGCTTGCGGGGAGTTGGCGGGGGAGTGCTGCTAGGCTGAGGGAGCTGGTTCTGGCTTCTGAACCCCTCATGCTTGATGTGAAGGGATTCGGGGGGCCCAGATGGGAGGTATGTGGCCCAGCAGGCCTGAAAGGGCCGTGAGAATGAGGCCAAACTGGGCAAAACACGGCAGGAGGTCATGTTAGAAGCAAAGAGAAACATCCAGAGGCCTATGACCCAAGCTGCAGTGGTGGTTATTCCTGGGGAAGGGGCTTAAAGGAGACATTCATTTCTTTTTTTTTAATTAAAAATTTTGGGAGGTCTCAAGGCATGCAGGATCTTAGTTCCCTGACCAGGGATTGAACCTTCACCCCCTGCACTGGAAGCTTGGAGCTTTAATCACTGGACCACCATGGAATTCCTCCCTTGCTTTGTCATCTGTCCTGGTTTGAATTTTCCTTATCATAAAGATATATAGTGAAAAGGTGCTCAATGCCACTTATCACTAAGGAAGCACAAACCAAAACCACCATGAGACACCACTTTTCACACCCATTAAAACGGCTATTATTTAAAAAAAAAAAAGTGCTGGCCAAGAACACTTGTGGAGAAATTGGAACTTTTGTGCACAGGTGGCAGGAATGTAAAACGGTACTTCTGCTGTGGAAAACGGCCTGGGGGGGGGGTTCCTCAAAAATTAAACCTAGGGTTACCATTTTTTCCAGCAATTCCATCCTGGGTGTATACCCAAAAGAAGTGAAAGCGTGGACTTGTACAGATATTTGTACCTTGCTGTTCAGAGCAGCATTATTCACAACAGCCAGAAGCAACCCAAGCATCCCTTGACAGATGTTGGATAAACAGAATGCGGTCCATCCACACCATGGAGTATCATTCAGCCTTAAAGAAGGAGATGCTGATACCTGCTACGGTATGGAGGCACCCTGAGGACAGGACACTCAGGGAAACAAGTCAGACGCTAAAGACAGATGCTGTATGGTGCCACCAACATGAGGTCCCTAGATGAATCAGATTCATAGAAACAGAAAGTGTGGGTGCTGGGTGCTGTGGGCAGGGGGAGTGGGGAGTTAGTGTTTATGGACATAGATGGTGGTGGTTGCTCAACAATGTGAATGTACCAAATGTTGTTGCTGTTTAGTCGCTAAGTCATCTCTGACTCTATGGACTGCAGCCCACCAGGCTCCTCTGTCCATGGGATTTCCCAGGCAAGAATGCTGGAGTGGGTTGCCATTTCCTTTCTCCCGGGGATCTTCCCGACCTAGGGATGGAACCCAAGTCCTCTGCATGGCAGGCGGGTTCTTTACCACTGAGCCACCTGGGAAGCCTGTACTGCATACTAATGTACACTAAAAAATGGCTGGAATGGTAAGTTCTAGGTTATGTCTATTTACCACAATAAAAAATAACATAGAAAAAAAAGGAACATAGAGTTTTCATAATCAGGGACATTTCAATTAGGGTTATTTTATAGATCATGGAAATAAGACGTGGAAACCATTTTCTGCTGAGCATGGGCCCAGGGGGAAACCATGATGGGCCTGGTGAACAGGAATGGCCCAGGTCCCCTATCACCTGCCCGCTTCGGGATCATCGAGTCGGGTGTTAGAGAGAGAGGACAAAGCGGGAATCAGGTCATGTCACAGGTGCCTAGAGCTTGGAGGGGCCCTGGATCGACCTGGACCTGGGACTTCTTTTGACGATGGCAATGGTGATGAGGGTGCTAATGCTTATCACCTTCCACAAGCATTAACTGGCGTGGGTATGTGCCATGTGTAATTCTTCAGGGAAGTATCCCAGCAACCCATCAGACAGATGAGGAAAATGAGGCTCAGAGAAGCCAAGTCACTTGCCCCAGTTCCCACAGCAGGACCGGGATGTGCACCCAGGTCCAGCCAACTCTGGAGCCAAGCCCGTGCCAGCTGCTAAGACCCCTTCTGGCTTTGAGTCTTCCAGAGTCTGTGCAACACATCACAGCCCCCCGAAAGGGAGGCGGATTTCGGGGAGCAGAAGGGAGGACTTCCTCCCGGCCCAGCTGGGACTCTTCCAGGTCCAGTGGCTAGAGCTCCATTTCCCAAGGCTCCTGAGTTTTCCCCTTTGGGGCCAAGGAGAGCCCAGGTCCCAACGGTACCATGGAGACTCTACCCCCAGGATTCTGCTGGATCCCTGGTGCTCAGAGTAGGCAGGCAGGACCAGGCTGGGCCCCTCATCCCTCTGGGCCCTGCAGTGTCCACGCCACCTGCCACCCACTGTGCCTGGGGCTTTGCCAGCTCCTCTCGAATCCCCACCACAGCCCTGACGCCCCGTGTACAGATGAAGAAACTGAGGCTCAGCGATGGGAACTGACTTGACCAGAGTAAGTAAGGGTCAGAGGGAGGACCAGGGCAAGTCCATTTCAACCCCAGCCCCCCCGCCCAGGGCCCCAAAGACTAAAGAACAGACCCATCTGTGCAGTGTTTGCTCAAGGATGGTCTGTCATCCCTGGGCAGAAGGCAGTGTGGGCAGCCACTCTTGGCAGGTCAGGTCAGAGCCGTGGGATCAACCCACTTGGTTATTTGCTGCTTTTCTGGGTCCACATCCCCACCAAGAATGCAGGCCCACAGACCACCCTGCCTACTCCGAGCAGTTTCTCTGGCCCAGGCTCTTTTTCCCTCTGTGGTCTTGGTACCTGGATATACAGCAAAAGTGCTGGTAAAAGGGAGAGCTCTCTGCAGGTATCTCCCCAGTGTGGACTGGTCTGCCCGACCTGCAGACCAAAAGTGAGTGGGAAGGTAAGCAGTTTGCAGCCTAGAGGACTTGTCTTGGTTCCTGGGTCTACCACTTATAGATATGTGGGGTTGGACAAATCCCTCGACTCCTCTGAGCCTCAGTTAACTCATCTGTGTAGTGGGTATATTGAAATTTACACTATAAGGTCATTAAAAAGATTTTAATGTCATGAAATACAAGACATCCATAGCATAGTACTTGGTATCTAAGTGGAGCTCACTAAATGATGCTTTTAAAAACTGAGAAACAACTGTCCTTGTTCAAGAAGGGAGATTTCTTGAATCCTGTTCTCTGTCCTACGAAACAAACAGCTTTGTGTCCACAGAATCTGGTTGCTGGTAAAAGCCAGAAGCCTAGTCCTGACCAGCCAGAGTTGTGTCAGTTCCAGTCCTGGCTCCATCACTAACTAGCTGCGTGGTTGTGGGCAAAGCGTCTCTGTGTGCCTCAGTGTCCCCCTCTTTAGAGAGCATAGCAGCTTCTCCCTGGGGTTTGTGGTGAGGATGATATGTGATGATGTTTTATGAAAAACCAGGCTCATCGTAAGTGCTGAATAAATCACCAACACAGCTCCACCACTTCCATCACCACACATGGACGGACTGTGCGGATGGGTCTAGGGAGCGGGGTTGAGAGAGAGGCTCAAGGACACTTTCCCACGCCCATCCTTGGACACCAGGTCACCTGACCGCTCCCCTCTTCCCAGTTTGCTTGAGTCACTGCTCTGTCTGAGGCTTAAATGGGCACTAGATGACGAGACCACAGTTCTGAACTGCCCCCCAAAGCCCCCGGGCCTGGCACCTGGGCCACCGTGCTCTGTCCCTCCATCCCAAGCCCAGGGCTTTCTGGGTGCCTGGAAAGAGCACAGGCCAGGATGTCAGGCAGGACTTGGTGCAAATCTCAAGTTCTGAAGTCTTGGCTAGGTTGCTTTATTTACAGGAGCCTCAGTTTCCTCATCTGTGAAGTGGGAATGGTAAGAGCAGCAGCCACGTTGTGACTGTTTATTTAGGAATAACAACAAGTAATGCGGATCATTTAGGAATAAGAACAAGAAAACACTGATGTACCAGGCTCGGCATCTCCTGCACGGACATCTGCTTCTTCGCCCTCCCCGCGTCCCACCAGCAGCACCCACCCCAGATGCTCTGAGACCCGAGCGGGAAGACTCACAATTACTGTAACTTCTCCTGGATGGTAGTTCTCGGGGTCCAACCCACACCCCTTCGGTACTGGGACCCCTTGTCAGTGTTGGCTTGGCCTGAGCCATGTCCCCACCCTGCCCCCTACTTGTGTCCTAAATGGTGGCTGTGCTGAGAAGGGCCCGGAGGTCAACATGGCCCAGCTTGGAGGGTGGTGGCAGAGGGGCCCAAGCACCTCGGTGATCTGGAGGAGCCTGGAGGGCAGGCCAGACGGGGGCTGGGTATCACCTCCTGGGTAGAGAGGAGGGCCTGCCTTCCACATGGGCCCACGTGGCACCTGGCACAAGGCAGTGCTCGACCGAAAGACTCCGGTGGCAAAGACTTTGCAAACAAACCAAAGCTCCCCAGGTCCTCTCCTCCAGCGACTCCCCGAGGGAAGGGGCAGGTAAGCACTCCAAGAGGCCCTGAGTGGGTGGGAGCCCCAGATTGGACCCCTGCACCCACCAGGGATCCTGGAGGGCTTTCAGGGTCCCTGAGCCAAGCAGGGTGACGAGGGAGGGTGGGCAGCTCCCAGCTGCTGCCTGTAAGCAGCCTAGGAGCTCAAGGACCTATCCATGGGATGGGAGTGACAGGGTTAGACACCCAACTCCAGAGCACCCACCAGACTCCTGGACACGTCCCTCAAGGCCTCCAGCACCCGCTCCAAGTTGCTTCTGGGTCAGCGATGTGCTTTGTCCAGGGCAGGGCTCTTCCTCAGAAGTTCCCGCTGGGGCTCTGCATTCTCAAGGCTCCCACTTTGAAGGGGACTATGGTCTGGACATCCTCAGCTCCCTTTATCCCCAACCCGGAGGCTTGACTGTTTCTGGGGCACCCTTCCTGCTAACCTCATTAGATTGTTCCAGTCGGTTTCTGAGGGGCCCCACTGGCCCTGGCAGGGGCGGGGTGGGTCCGGCTCCCTCCCAAGGCCTGGCAGGGTGGGTGGCAGATGATGGGCGGGTGCACTCACCCAGAAGCAGGTTCATGAGCACCTCCTGGCCGGCCAGCGTGCTGCTCTTCACCAGGCAGAGGATGGTGCCCCCGATCCAGGGGACGCCATGGCCCGTGATGCCGATGAGCTTGACCATGGAGCGGGCGCTGGCCCAGGATGCGGCCCGGCCAGCACACACCCCCAGGCGCTTGGACATGCAGATGTCAATGGCCAGCAGGGAGTTGAAGGCGATGCCCTTGAAGGAGGGATTCAGCTGCATGCAGTCCTCCTCGGGCAACTGCTGGGACTGGCGCCGCTCGCGGGTCCCGTCCCCAGGGGCTGGGGGCTGCATCGAGGGGCCTGAGGCCTTCCTGCCCGAGCTGCGGGGCTCCGGGGCCCCCTTGGGTGGCTGGTTCAGGGACAGGAACTCGGCCCGGTTGAGGACGTTGCTGCGGTCCCGGGCCCGGGCCCGGCTCTGGGAGGCTGGCATGGTTGACAATCGTCTGGCGAGGGCAGGTACCAGCCTGGCCGTGAGACCCTTCTCCCCCGAAGACGGGAGCGCTGGAGCCGCCCCTGCTGTCTGCCTCCCTGCCGGCTCCTCGGCAGCTGTTAAATATAGAGAGCGGGCCTGCACATGGCTGTTTACCTCCGGCTGCCACCGGGCTCCTGGGGAATGTCAGTGCCAGCCGGGCAGCCAATCGAGCCCCCCAGTGCCAGTCAGCGCCAATGGAGCCACCGGGAGGCAGACGCGTCCACAGCTGCGGCCTGGCTGCCTCGGGCCTGGGCTATTTAAATCTCCCAATGGCTCACTCTGGGGGGGACCTGGGGGACTCTGGGAAATGTAGTCCTCCTACAGGTCTGGCCTCGGCTATGCCCCTAGCCAGAGGCCCAGAGGTGGGCCCCTGACTCACCCCTGCTTTGACCAGCTTCCCTCTGAGCAGCCCAGAGCCCAGGGAGCCAGGCCTACCTGCCCCTCTGGCCTGGACGGCTTGGATCTGGTCCCATGGACCAGACAATGGAGCCCAGGCCAGAGGCTTCTCCGGGCACCTTATGGGGTGAATGACGTCACTGACAGCATCACTCTGGGTCTGCTGGGGGCGGGGCTGAGCCCAGCCCCTCCCCTCCGTGCCAGCATTTCATTAAGCTGGCAGGCTGGGTTTTGACATTTTTCAGTCTTGAATTTAGCTTCAGTGCACGACTGTTCAATTTGTAAGACTTGATTTCCATTCGAGGGAGGAGTAATAAATTGGTTGGTAATGGATCTGCCCCTTGGAGGTAGCCTCCACTGCCTGGAACTTTGTGGAGACTGGGATTACTGTAGCAGCTTCGGGCAACCTGTAAATAGTTCCCGAGCTCCTGGTGCCATGCGAGGTGCCTGGCGCTGTCACAAAGGGAACACACCGCGTGCATCCCTGTCCCCCGGAAAAAGTTGCAGTTCACCAGGGATTAAATGAATGACATGTGTGAATGATTGCAAGCATCATGAGGATGTGTTTCAGAATCATAGAACAGGGTTCCAGGCCTGGCCTGGGGGTCGTGGGGGGCTTTCCCCTGGAAGGAAGAGCAGGTGGGAGGCCCCGGATAGGGGAGAGCCTTCTTCCTGCCTGCTGTGAGGTCTGGGAGCCCGTGTGGTGGTTCATGGACCGAGGGGGGCAAGAGAGGCTGCCAACCCAGAGAGGAGCAGGCCAAGAGGGATTTGAGTTGGAGGATTCAGGGTTTGAGTTGGGCCTCCCCGGCTGCAGAAACCCAATCTGACAGCCCTTTAAGGGCTGACCGGGCCTGGACTCAAAGGGAAGCCACTGGTTTAGGGCAACCATCAGAGTTAGAAGTGAATGCCCTGATGTCATGATTTATTATAGCAGCCAAGGCCTGGGATGAAGACGGGATTCCTTCCCAGCATGGAGCCCCCTCCTGCCCCTGGGAAGCCCCAGGCCCGCCCCATAGCCTCCCAGGGAGCAGGTCCACAGACTCCCAAGGACAGGAAGCTGCCTGGCGGGGTACGTGCTCTTTGGTCACCGGGGGCCAGCCTGGGGGCTCCAGAGTCAGACGGACGGGGGATGACGTGGGCTGCCACCGACTAGCTGAAGGACCTCTAGCGAGTCACTTGGCCTCTCTGCGCCTGGTCTTTTTCGTTTTCCCTCTTGTAACACAGGAATACTAGTGTCCGCCTTCCAAGGGCTCTTGTGAAGTCAGCGAGATGATGTCTCACTGATGTAAAGTGCTAAGCAGGGTCCCTGCCACGTAGCGAGCCTTCAAGCCTCCGGGTTGGGAACTGGTCTGTTTAACAAATGAGGCAAAGACCTCTCGCCCTCTGAGTGACTCTTTCAGAAGCACCCGCCCGCCCCCCGAAGTCTGGTCCCTCCTCCATACCTGGTTGGTGAGAAGCCAGACACCAGGAATCCTTAGTCTGGGGTTCCTTGTGGAATCCCTGGCACTTCTCTTCCAGAATGTTCCACTCAGACCATGCAGCCACAGAGGAGGATGTCCCAGACTGTGTCACATCCCACCTTCTTAAGTGTGGCCATGCTGACCTGTGTGGCCCTGTCCTGAACCTGGACAGATGCACATGAAGTTGGGGGCAGAATGCATGGAAGGCGGGCAGTGTACTGTGGTCTCTCTGTGTTCTAGCTTATTGACACCATTTAACCAACCTTCTGGCAAAGTCAAGATATCATGCCCACTTTACAGATGAGGAAGCTGAGGCTCAGAGGGGTGAAACCCAGAAGGGGTGAGGCCCGACTCCCAAGAAGTTCCGGGGCCTCCAGACTCAGATGCGGCAGATGTGCCCACTCAGCTTTCCACCAGGGCATTCACCCCACTCTTCCTGGGTGGGGCCCATGATCCAGGCTGACCTCAGGAGGGCAGGAGGAGTCCAGCCCAGAGAGGGGCTATTAATATCCAGAGGCTTGTGTCAGCATCTTGGCCTGGCAAGAGCTGCCGGCAGGTTCCCAGGGCTATGATGGGCTCCATGCCGGGGAGGGCCATGGAATCAGACTGGACTTCGGCCCAGGAGTGGTGAAAAGTGGGCTTTGGATTGGGTCAACCCTGGGTTCAAACCCCAGCTCAGCTTCCTCTACTTTACTGACCACAGGCACGTCCTGCCAGTACTCCTGGCCTCTCTTTCTCCCCTAGGGGTCTCACTCAGACGGAGACCTGCCCCTCCATCTCTAAGCTGGGGTGACCCTGTTCACCTTCTCAGGCAATTGAGAAGCAGGCACCATCTCTTTATGAGCTCCTACCACAGGCTACACTGTTCCACTTCTAAGCGTCTTAGAATTCATTCATCCACTGAATTGACGCTTTCATTGATCTCTTCCTGCTTATAGTTCTGTGTTGTTGGGGAGATAGTATAAACACCTGTGAAATAACTAGCCAGTTTCCAAAACAATATATTTTTACCAATAGCCTTATTTTTTCTCATCGTCAAATGTTACAGTCTTATAGCAATAAATTCAATGGATACAGATGATATAATATAGGTGCAACACTGGACTTCCTTGGTGGTCCCGTGGTTTAGACTCTCTGCTTCCACTGCAGGGGTGCAGGTTCCATCCCTGGCCAGGGAACTCAGATCCTACATGCTGTGTGGTGCTGCAAAAAAAAAGTAATTCTATTGCCTGGGTGCCACGACTGTTACCACGAGAATGGTCAGGTTACAAAGGACTCTGCACTTCTCATTTCCAATTACTGAAATGTTTTATGACAACCAAGTATTACTTTAACAATCAGAAAGAATATCTATGAAACAGTATCTATGTATACCAAATACAGAGATAAACAAATATGCCTTTAAAATATGACTGTATTTATATATCCTTTTAACCTCTCCCTTTTCATGTAACAATATGGACCTGGCAATGTCTCCATGACAACCCATCAGTTTTCAACGACTGCTTGGTATTTTGTCACGTGGATGGGCCAAACGTTGTAGAAGCAATTCTCTGTTTTTGGACATGTGGATTGTTTCTATTTTGTGACTATTCAAAATGATTAAGTACTAGATGGCACAGCCATCCTCACACATACAACCCTGTGTACTCAGGCAGAATATAAATGAGTGGCTACAGCAGCAAGTACCAGATACAACAGTGTGTTTGGATGCAACCCCGTGAGATCTGATGGGTCAGCCTAAGCCACCTACTGCAGTGCCCAGACCCAGAAAACCAGGACAGGGTCAGAGACACTTCTAGCCAACATGCAAGTCTGACCACACTCTTCTTGTGTTAGAGCCGAGGTCAAGAAAAGGCTAGAGTGGTGACATCACCGATGAGGCCACAGAGCTGATCAAGCGAGACCAGAGTTAAGATGTGGGCTGGCTGACCCCTGTAGCTCTGAGCCAGAAGGCTGTCTCCCAGCCGTGAGTCTTTCCGTTTCCTGTAGTTTTCTGTCCCTACCTACTTGGCCTCATTTGTCACTCGCTCATTCCCCCTCTCACTCTTGGAACACTTAATTTTTTTTTTCTGACTTCGCGGCAGGAGGGATCTTAGTTCCCTGACTAGGGATTGAACCTGTGCCCCCCTGCACTGGAAGTTCGGTGTCTTAACCACTGGACCACCAGGGAAGCCCCTGGAACACTTTTTGGGGTCTGCTATGTGTCAGGACCCCCTCCCCACGCAAGATCAATGGGCAGGACAAAGGTGGCCGCATGCCTGCAGACCACCTGGCCTCTCCGAACCATTGCTTCACCTGGCCCTTGGTCCATATAACTTCTCTCTTCTAACACTGAGAGAGGAGTATGTGGTGTGCAATGAAGTAATTCAGGACTCAGCCCAAAGTCCTTGCCCCAACTGCTTGGCTACACTGCCTGTCACTTGAAGGCAGGAGAGGTTTTCTGGCAACATCCTGGGGCCTAGAGCTCTTTATACATCACAGACACTGGCTATTCATTGTCTTTAAATGTTTGAGATCAATCAGCTACTGCTACTGAGCGTATTTATCATTAACTTGTACTTAACATTGCTCCTTGGCAGACTCAGCGCTAAACATGTGTCTCAGTTGTTACCACATCTTCACAGGCTTTTAGTCCCCAAGGCACAAATGAGAACACCAGAGCTCAGAGGTCAAGGGGTTCTCTCTGAATCATGGAGTGAGCCAGGGATACCTCGGGGTTCAAACAGCACCCCAATACCCCTTTCCCTTGCCTGCCCTTTACTTTTCTCCTTGGTCAGTTTCCTTTCCAACATGTCACGCACTTACCTACTCTGCATGGGTTTAGCACCTGTGTCCTCCCAGCAGAGTGAGAGCCCATGAGGCAGGGCCTGCTATCTGTTTGTTCCTTTTGGGGCACAAGTTGTCTAGGGAGTCTGCAATTTAGGTGGTGTTATAACTTATATGCAGAGTACATCATGAGGAACGCTGGGCTGGAAGAAGCACAAGCTGGAATCAAGATTGCCGGGAGAAATATCAATAACCTCAGATATGCAGATGACACCACCCTTATGGCAGAAAGTGAAGAGGAACTCAAAAGCCTCTTGATGAAAGTGAAAGAGGAGAGTGAAAAGGTTGGCTTGAAGCTCAACATTCAGAAAACTAAGATCATGGCATCTGGTCCCATCACTTCATGGGAAATAGATGGGGAAACAGTGGAAACAGTGTCAGACTTTATTTTTTTGGGCTCCAAAATCACTGCAGATGCTGATTGCAGCCATGAAATTAAAAGACGTTTACTCCTTGGAAGGAAAGTTATGACCAACCTAGATAATATATTAAAAAGCAGAGACATTACTTTGCCAACAAAGGTCCGTCTAGTCAAGGCTATGGTTTTTCCCGTGGTCATGTATGGATGTGAGAGCTGGACTGTGAAGAAAGCTGATCGCCGAAGAATTGATGCTTTTGAACTGTGGTGCTGGAGAAGACTCTTGAGAGTCCCTTGGACTGCAAGGAGATCCAACCAGTCCATTCTAGGGGAGATCGATCCTGGGTGTTCATTGGAAGGACTGATGCTAAAGCTGAAACTGCAATACTTTGGCCACCTCATGCGACGAGTTGACTCACTGGAAAAGACTCTGATGCTGGGAAAGGTTGGGGGCGGGAGGAGAAGGGGACGACGGAGAATGAGATGGCTGGATGGCATCACCGACTCTGTGGACATGAGTTTGAGTGAACTCCGGGAGTTGGTGATGGACAGGGAGGCCTGGCGTGCTGTGATTCATGGGGTCGCGGAGAGTCGGACACGACTGAGCAACTGAACTGAACTGATTGCTTAGTCACTCAGTCGTGTCTAGCTCTTTGTGACCCCATGGATTGTAGCTCGCCAGGCTCCTCTGTCCACGGGATTTTCCAGGCAAGAATACTGCGGTGGGTTGCCATTTCCCTCTCCAAGGATCTTCCCGACCTAGGGATAGAACCCACGTCTTCTGAATTGGCAGGCAGATTCTTTACCACTGAGCAACCTGGGAAGCCCATCTGGCACCTAGTAGGAGCTCAATAAACGTACATGGAATGACTGGCTGGCCGGGCTCTGCTCTACAAATCTTGCTGTCAAAGATGGATGGCCGAGAGGAGGCGGGCTATTTGGGGGTGATGACCCCAAAAAGAGAAGGGGAGGGATGAGAAGCTCCACTCTGGGGAGAGGCAGAGCTGGAGGGGAGAGTAGGGAGGGGCAGCCTAGCGAAAAGCATCTTTCATCACCGCCTCCCCCACCCCGCCAGCCCCCGCCCCGGATCGCTTTCTCAGTTCGCATTTCCAAGGCCGCTCCTGGGTTATTTCGGTCTCGAAACCTGATCTTCGCTGGGTTTATTTTAGCACCTTGGAGAACTCCCAGTGCCGCGCCCGATCCGAGGCCGCACCCAGCCTGCTGACCGCGCCTCCGTCCCCGTCGCTCGCTGCGGCGGGGCGCGCGCCTCGGAGGCGCGGGACGGTGATGCCCACCCCCGCCGCCGCGAGGGTGCCCGGGCGGGGCGGGGGCGCCGGGGGGCGGTGCCAGGTGACCCTGTGGGAGGCGGGGCACCCGTGCTCGCTGCCCCGGCCGCTGTCAGGACCCGGGCGCCGCTGCTCCCTCCGGCCGGGACAGGGTGCGTTCGAGAGACCTGAGAAGGCGTTTGTTGCTCCAAACTGCGCCGCCGATGGCGAAGCCGGAGACGCGGACTGGCCCTTGGCGCGCCAGGCTGGGAGAAGCAAGCCCACCCCCGCCCTCCCTGCTCATCACAGGCTCATTAACGATCCTCTCCAGCCCCAAAATAACACCCAGCACGCACACGTGCACAGACATACACACTCACACACGCCCCTACGGCCCACCCACTCTCACCCCAAACGTGCTCTCCCCTACACTCACCAGTCACACACACATCCGCCCGGACACACACACTCACCCACAGACACACGGGCTCACATCCACCCCCACAGACACGCATGAACGCGCACCATCCTGCGCACTCACACAGATATACACTTGCACAACCAGCAAACTGCCCTCCACACTCACACACTCTCACAGATATCGTCACACAAGGCACACACCTCCATACCCAATATACACACAATCTCATCTACAGCCACACCACTTGTGGTCACTCACACGCACCCACATGGACACACGATGTACATACCCCCTCCCAGACACACAAACGCGCCCCACAGTTATACGCAACTGTCACATACACAAGTTCACACTGTCACACATACTCATTTGCACACACAGTCACCCACGCGCTCTGCCTCACACACCATCACACCCCTCACACCCCTGGAACATGCATCCTTCACCCTCCCCTCCCCAAGCTCGCTACTGGACATGCACATCAAAGCAACTTACTCATACACGTCCTAATTTATAGCAATCAATACTTACTCACAACTGTTTCAAGTATGAATTTGTACCTATTTATTATTCATGTTGATTAATACCTCCATTCATCATTCTTGGCATCTCTGGGGCCCACGGGGATGTGAGTGCTGAGGGGAGCAGGTCTGTTGTCTGTCCAGGCCCTGGCTGTGTTCCCCAATGTCTTCCGAGCGCCCAGCCCAGGTGTCCAGTCAATATGGGGGAGGGAATACACGGGCCTGAGATGGTGCAGAGGCCAGCTGATCAGACCTAGAAGAAATGTGTGCCTGAGCCTTTGGCTGGAAAGATTTGCTGTTACCCCAGGCACCTGGTTTTATGCAAGATCCCATGATGCACCTTTGCCCCTGCAGAGAGAGGGAGGTTATCATGAACCTGGGGGCCAGGAGGCCTGGCTTCTAGTCCTAGAGCCCTCCCTGCGTGACCTTGCGGGGTCCGTGTCTCCCTCTGTAGGGGAGGCTAGCTCAGAGCCTGCTCTGAAATCCCGGCTGTGCCGGCGCGGCCAGTCTGAACCCACCCCTGCAGAGGTGAGGAGTCTTAGTCACGCCAGGTGGGCCTGTGGCCTCCTCACCTCTTGACATGTCCCCCTCCAGCCACCTGCCTGGCCCACCAACCCTGCTTGCCCGTCTCCCAGGTGGACATTTCAAGCCTCACCATTGGCTTCCTGTCTGGTCCTGAACAGTTAAGGATAGAACCCTGTCTCCCAGGGCAACAGAATTCCAGCACTTAACATTTCCATCTGCAAAGCAAGGGCTTTCCCACCTGTGAAATGCCTTTCTGGTCTCATGATGACTGCACCCTTGAGGCTGAGAGCTCTTGGAGGACCAGCTGTGGCCTTGTGGATGGTGACTGCAGCCATGAAATTAAAAGACGCTTGTTCCTTGGAAGGAAATCTATGACAAACCTAGACAGTGTATTCAAAAGGAGAGACATCACTTTGCCGGCAAAGGTTAGTATAGTCAAAACTATGTTTTTTCCAGTAGTCATGTACGGATGTGAGAGTTGGACCATCAAGAAGGCTGAGCACTGAAGAACTGATGCTTTCAAACTGTGGTGCTGGAGAAGACTCTTGAGAATCCCTTGGACTGCAATGAGATCAAACCAGTCAATCCTAAAGGAAATCAACCCTGAATATTCATTGGAAGGACTGATGCTGAAGCTGAAGCTCCAATACTTTGGCCACCTGATGTGAAGAGCTGACTCATTGGAAAAGACCCTGATGCTGGGAAAGATTGAAGGCAGGAGGAGAAGGGGACGACAGAGGATAAGATGGTTGGATGGCATCACTGACTCAATGGATATGAGTTTGAGCAAACTCTGGGAGATGTGAAGGACAGGGGAGGCTGGTATGCTGCAGTCCATGGGGTCACAAACAGTCGGATGACTTAGCAGCTGGACACCAACAACTGCAGGGAATGCTGGTGAGAATGCCTGCTACCTCGACTCCCCCAGCCTCCAGGTCTCAGAGCCAGGTGGGCAGGTTCCATCCACTCCTCCTCCTCCATCAGGCCTCAGTGTCCTCATATGTGGAATGCGCTGGTGATGGGACTGGCTCATGGGGTTGTCATGGAGAGTCATGAAGCTGATGCTCCAGTGATGTTCAGTGAGGAGACCCTGAATTCAGCTTTCCTGCAGACCTGGGAGGGCTCTGGACTCGTTGGTACTGCATGTTAAAACCCATCTCAGGGAGTTCCCTGGTGGTTCAGAGGCTAGGACTCCGAGCTCCCCGTGCAGGGGGCCTGGGTTTGATCCCTGGTCAGGGAACTGGCTCCCACATGCTGCAACTAAGAATCCTGAGTGCCGCAGCTGTGACCTGGCACAGCCAATGAATGTGTGTGTGTGTGTGTGTGTGTGTGTGTATTTATATATATAAACCCAGCTAGGTAGGGTCAGGTTGTTTCTCCCTCTGGTTTGCTGTGTGATTTTGGGTTTTTACGACCTCTCTGGGCCAGCGTGCTGTGAACTGAGGGACCTTGTCCTCCAACCAAAGGTACTAAGAGCTCCCAAGCTGCCACGTTGGGGAGTTCACCATCCCCGAGGAGGGGTTCGGGTTGTGCCTCCTGACCTCTGCTCTTTCCCCTTCACTGGTGACATCAATGCAGAGGAGTCTGGGGAGACTAAGGTCTGAGGGGGGCATGTGAGCCTTCCCGTGGTGCTGAGCACATCACAAGCAGATGACCCCTCCCTGTTTTCTGCAGATGCCAACTTTTCAGTCTTGTGTGGAGGCCTCATGGGCCCTCACACATGCTGAGACAGCCGTGGGTCTGTGCCCAACACCCACAGACTCCAGAAAACGCTGAGCAGGAAGCAGGGCTGCGCGGAGAGGCAGGAGGGCTGGAGGGCCCAGTGGGGAGCTGGGGCAGGGGAGGCAGGTGTGGGCTGGCCCTTTCAGACACTCCATAGCTCAAGGCGGGCCCCAGGGGTGCCTGTCCTTAGCTCAGAGCCTGGGAAAAAGGCCCCCAGACACTGCCTGTACTCTCCCTCTGCAGAACTGGCCCTCAAACTAGCCTGAGACAAAAGACAGCCTAGGAGGTGACGTGGAAGAGGTGGCATCTCTGGGATTGAGGGTCAGGGGTTTTCCATTTTTTGCTCACCCCATGGGCACCCAAGCAGCCTTCTGGTGGGACTTACCAGTCACAGGGTTTTCTAGTGTCACTGCCAGCCAGGCTCAGAGGCGTCTGGCCCCCAGGCGAGGGGGGCATGCCTAGAGGAGGAGATGAGTGGGCTTTGAACTTGGCCAGATCTAGGTGGGCATGCAGACTCTGGAACACCACTGTCACCTGACCCATGGGTCTCTCTGTCCAGCCCACCTCCTGGGGCCAAGGAGGTCGGAAGAGACAATATCTGCTCAGTGGTGTGGTGGGCTTCCCAGGTGATGCTAGTGGTAAAGAACCCGCCTGCCAATGCAGGAGACATAAGAGATGTGGGTTCAATCCCTGGATTGGGATGAGCCCCTGGAGAAGCAAACGGCAACCCATCCCAGTATTCTTGCCAGAAGAATCCCATGGACAGAGGAGCCTGGTGGGCTACAGTCCAGGGGGTGGCAAAGAGTTGGACATGACTGAAGTGGCTTAGGACGCACACATATGGACACGTGGTGGACACCTTATCGTCATCATCATGAACCCAGGCCAACCAAGCCCAGAACTGCAGGGTGTAACGTCCCTTCTGAGAGGTACTGAGGACACTCGACTCTTGGAAATCATCTCCGGGGGCCTGGCTGCTTAGCAGGCACTTTATGGTTCTGACTTTTGTTCTTTCACATCGGATGAGCAAGAAGTGCAGGCTTCCCTTGTGGTTCAGCGGTAAAGAATCTGCCTGCAATGCAGGAGACCCAGGTTCCTTCCCTGGGTTGGGAAGATCCCCTGGAGAAAGGGACTGGCTATCCACCCCAGTATTCCAAGCACTGGGGCTGATGGCGTGGGAGATGAGATGGACACCCCCAAAGGTAACATTTCATCTCTATATAAGGTGAGCAACGTAATAACACACCCCCCAGCTGAAGTGCATCCGAGAAGGGCAGGATGTTCTGTGGAAGCCACGAGTTCACAGCAGGGAGAGGATGCTGTGGCTTGAGGCCGGGAAAAGCTTCTTCCCGGAAGTGAAAATTTACACGGGGTCCCTCAGAGCCCTGTGGGGTTCCTCCCTCCTGGCAGCAGGCACATCCCGAGGGCCACCACACCTTGGCCTCAGTCAGCAGGACCAGGAATAAACCACTTACTAGCTGATCTGGAAAGGGATGAGGCTCAGGGCCCATGGTAGTCATCAGGGCAAGGGCAGGGGTGCAGCTGGGCATGACGCAGTGGCCACCCCGACTGGCCATTTCCTGCCTGTGGCCCAAGCTGGTTGCTGGTATGAGATGGATCATTTGGTTGGCTGATCACCCCTCAAAGAGGAGACCTCAGAGTGGTGGGAACCCTCCGCTCCTCCAAACCCTGCCCTCACTGGCTGTCAGGATGCTCTGGCTGGAACCACCTGCCCTGTGCCTGGTGGTGGGCAGAATCATGGGAGAAAGGCATGGCTCTAGTGAGGCTGCCAGGTTTTCTGATGTCACAAAGCCCCTGGCCATCCCCCTTTTCTCTGGTGGCAGTTCCAAGGTGGGGGTTGGGGGGGTGGGCGGGTTCTGGTCTGAAGATGCTTAGGGAGGTTAACAGAGATCCCGCCTGTCCAGGGTCAAACCCCTCTAGGACCTCTTCTGCATGTAGACCTCCTGGTCTCAGTCGGGACACCCACCTTGGTGGGACTGGCGGGCAAGTCTTGGAAATCTCCCCGCTTTGGATTCCCCCAGCTCTGTGAAATACACACGATAAGCCTCCCATGGGGGCGCTGGCTGATGGTAAATGAAATGACTAGGCTTGTCCAGTGTTGATCACAGTTGAGGCCCAACAGGACCTGACCACCTGTCGGGGTGCCTAGAGGCCCAGCACAGAGAACAACACAGGGACCTTTATCCCTTCTCCCCCCACCCCAACCTCCCAGCCCTGAAGCCCTCCGCCAGAGTCCTGCACCGTCTCCAACCAGCCAGGCCAGGGCGATGCCCACCTCCCACCCCTCCGCCTGCCCTGATGGGGAAAGCCTGCCGAGTTCAAAGGGCACGAGGAGCAGCCCACCTGGACCGGAGACAGAAGCAGAACTACACTACCCAGAATTCCCGGAGACAGCCAAAAAGGAAATGTCGTTTCTGCAAGGAGAGGCTCGGCTCCCCCAGCAGCTGCAGAGACAGCGAGGGAGCGAGAGGGGGGCGAGGGGTGGGGGGAGAGGATCACCAGGGGGGAGGCGGGCTGTGTGCGGGGAGCGAGGGTGGAGAGCGGGGCGGGCGGCGAGGAGGAGGCGGCGCCCGCTCGCCGGTCCGCCGCCGCCTGCGGACCTGCACCCCCGCGGGGCCGGCGAGCAGGCGGCGGTCCCTGCGTGCGCTGCGCTCCCGGCCGGCGGCTGCGGGCGGACGCGGGGCCAGGCCGGCGCAGGGGCTGAGTTTCTGCAAAGTTTGACCTGGTTGCCTTTCCGATGCTGCAGCAGAGCGAGGCAGCGCGGGGCGCGCCAGGCGGCTGCGGCGCGGCGGCGGGGCTGAGCGGCGACAGCACGCTCATGATGATCATAAAATAAAGCAGGCGAGCGGGGTGGGGGCGAGAGAGCCCCGAGCCTCACCCCTCCGCCCCCGGCCACCCCCGACCCCCGACCCCTACCCGCCGGGCAGCCCCGAGCTAGAAGGACTTGGGGGCCGGGGGGGCGCCCACGCCGGCCCGCAAACCCCTATAGAGCTAAAAGACACTTCCCCGAGAAAGGGGGTGGGGGCGCCCCCAGGACGTACCCGTGGTGGGGTCGGGGGCGTCCGGAGGGCGCAGACCGGGCACGCGGAGCGGCCCGAGGGGCAGGTGAGTCGGCGGCGCCGCCCGGGTTGGGGCGTGCGCGCCAAAGTTCCCCGGCGGCGGCGAGCGCGCCGGACGCGCGGGGATCGGGGGGCCACTCGGGGCTGGCTAGAGGGGCATAAAAGCGGCGGGGCAGGGGCACTGCGCCCTTCAGGAGCCCGGGGAGACCCGGCTCGGGAAGGGGTGTGCGTCCGACCTGACCGGCCTGCAGTGTGGCCCTGCGCCCCCCGTGGTGGGGAGGGCCGGGAGGGAGTCTGACCAGGAAGGGGCGCCGGCGGCGAGGAGGTGGGGGCAGTGCCAGGACCCAAAAGTCCACGAGGCCCACTGCAGTGCCAGGCAGTGCCCCCCCCGACCCCGCCTCCGGGCCGCGAGGTGTCAGCGGAGATGTCACGGGCGGCGATTATTCGCTGGTGCGCGCGGTCGTGCGGCCGCCACTGACGGGGCGGGAGGGTGTAGGGGGGGTGGCCGCCGCCTCCGGGGAGACCGCCCAGAGGTGCGCCGTCAGCTCCGCAGCCCGCGCGTCCCCCGCAGCAAAGTTCGGCTCAACTTTGAGGCGGGCCTTGACGCCCTGTCCCTTCTACCTGCCCCCCAGGTCCTCGGCGCCCGCGGCGAACCAGGCGGCGGCCCGAGCGCAGCCCCGGGGCCCCCCGAACGGTGGCGGCGGCGGCGGGCGACGACAGCGACAGCGGCGAGGGGACGCGGCGCGCCCGCGTGGGGGCAGCGGCCCGCACCCGCGAGTGGGCTCCGACGGGGACCCCGCGGGCGTCCCGCGCCCGGCGCTCGCCCTCCTGGAAGCCCCCGAGGGCCCCTGGACCTCGGCCGACTGAACAGAAACTGCTCTCCCATTGATTCGACCGGGCCGGGCGAGCGGCCGGGTGCGTGTGCCCGAGCGCGTGCGGAAGGCAGAAGGGCAGGAAGTCGGTCTCTGGCAGCCAGGGTGGCGGCACCGCGCAGGGGACTCAGCCTTCCTTATTTATGTGTCTGCTGGCGTTTGCCTTCTTCGCCCGAAGACTTCAGGGAGCGTCTGGGAGCTGCGTTCCCCGTGTGTTAGGTACCGGAAAGGCTGGATGTCTGAACAACATGCTTATCCATTAACCTCCAAACTTTCCTTTTTTAAACCCAAAGAATATCGGTGATTTTTGTTCACTGCTCGCGAAACCCCAAGGCCCTTGAAATGCAGCAAAATCTTTATTTATAAAGTGGCCCCGCGGTAGTGATATGCGAACCCCCTGGACTCAGTGAATCTTCTATCCTATGGATATCGGTCTTGGGATTTGAGATTGAAGAACTGTACTGTCTGCACGGGGTCTGGCGGCCTCCATCCTGTCAATGCCCAGCTTCCCCTGGGACTGCTGGTCTTCTCTGGAGATCAGAGTGGTCCTGTGTGCCATGGGCTGCATTCAGAGCATTGGAGGCAAAGCCAGAGTCTTCCGGGAAGGCATCACAGTGATCGATGTGAAGGCCTCTATCGACCCCATCCCCACCAGCATCGATGAGTCCTCCAGCGTGGTGCTCCGCTACCGGACACCCCACTTCCGTGCCTCGGCCCAGGTGGTCATGCCGCCCATCCCCAAGAAGGAGACCTGGATAGTCGGCTGGATTCAGGCGTGCAGCCACATGGAGTTCTACAACCAGTATGGGGAGCAGGGCATGTGAGTACTGCAAGAGCAAGCTTCGGGGAGGGGGCCGCTGGGGGGAGAAGGGGAGAAGGCGGGGGCCTAGAGAGGGGTCTCCCCAGGGCCAGAGGGAAGCATGAGGCAGACGTGGAAGTGCTCTCTGAGTCCTCCTCGGCCAGGCAACCTAGAGGGCTTGCCTGTTTATTTAGATCGGAGTCACGGCTCTAGGATCTTCCCTTCCACTGTCCCTGGCCCCCCCAGGGTTCCCATCTCCCTCCCCACAAGATGCCCAGGAAGCAGAGGGACACTCCACCGGGCGCCTCTTTGGCAAAGCAGGCGTGCTGTCCCGGGTCACTGGAGGGGCCGGGGCTTGGCCCAGCTCAGGCCTCCGCCAGCCCACGTGGTCGTGATGGGGACTCAGGGAAGGAGAGGCAGGCCTCCACAGCCTCCAGGGCTAGTGTGCAGGGCTCTGTGTTTGGCCTGATCTTGTCCCCCCGTGTTTTCGGAGGCACACCAAGACCTGGGAGGTGCTCTGCTCTGTTCAGGACGGAGTTTTGTTGGAGAGGGTTTTAGCAACGCGGTTTGCGTTGCAGTGCAGCGTTCTCTGTCTCCGGGGCAGAAGGCCACTTTCTGTGGACCTCCACATCGGCAGTGTGCAGAAGGCTCCAGGGGGCCCCTAACAGCTGAGAGGAGCCCACAGGCCTCTTCTCTCCAGCCTGTCCCCAGGATAATGCAGCGCTTGGTGTTGCCCCCTAGGATCCTGGCAGGTGCTCTGATCTTAGAGATGGTCACCCTGAGTGTGCAAAGAGCAGCGGTAGACAGAGAGGGAAGTGACTTAACTTGAAGCGCTGCCTAAGACAGGGCGATGACAATAGCTGTTTCTGAGCATGAGGAGGCTTCTGAAGGCACCAGGCAGCTCCCCAACTAGACCCCTGGGAGTGGCCATGGATGCTCGCCCACAGCCTCTCTTGGGATCCACCCCTGCAACACACGTCTCCCGTCCTGTAGCAGACTTGCCCTAGGACTTGAAACTGATTTAAGAACCCCCGGGGCCACCTGAAATTAGAGAGGATTGGGAGGGGACACCAAATCCTGTGGCTTCTCCACCTGTGACTCTGATGTTACAAGGGCAACAGGAGGATCATGGAAAAACTGAAAACTAGGTGTAACCATGACCACCCCAAGAGGCACGTGGGCCATATCTGGACACTCATTGGCTTCCCTCTGTCTACCTGCCATCTATGCTCCAGGTCTGACTCTCCAAGGGGTTATTAAACCAGGCAGGGTTGTGGGGGGTGGTGCTGACTTTCCATCCCAAGAAGGGAAATATGCTTGTTGGTTACTTGGTGTGGACCTTCCCTAAGAAATCTTAAGCCCAAAATATTCTCAGGCTTTGCAGGGCATCTGGGACAACTGGCAAGACACAAAGGTTTTTCTAGGCTTTTAGGCTAAGCTTGTTTTCTTCCCGAGAAAGAATAGGGAAGTCAGAAGGTCCTTCTGAACTTGGAAAGTTCCGTCTTCCTCCTGCGAGCACCAGGAAGAGAAAAGTTGGGGAGGATTGAAGGGATTGAGTTTTGCAGAGATGGACGTGCTGTGTGGTGGGGAGGGAGCAGGTCTGGCCCGGAGCCTCGGTTTCCCCACCCGTGAGTCTTCAAGACCTTGGGCTACCTCTGGTGGCTCCAGGTCCGTTCGGGCACTACGGCTGGAGGCAGGCCCGCATCAGGAGACCTGAGCTGACCTTTGTCTGTCTGTGCCAGTCCTTGGTTCCTGGTTAGAGGAGCTGAGTGCACACCGATTCTGCAGTCAAGCGGACCCGGGCGTCAGTCCAGGCTCTGTCACTTTCCAGGGTGTGACCCCAGCCACTCTGACCCTCGGTTTCCTCGTCTGCAAATCGGGGCCGGTCACAGGCCTTGCAGCACGGGCTTATTGAATTACGGGAGACGACATCGGTCAAGCTGCCGGCCCTGCGCCAAGCCCACGGTAAACACTTACTGCAGGTGGCTTGTCTTTTAACGCTGTTGTTACTGTGATGAGCCTTCTGTCAGATGGCGAGTGGGTGAAGGGCCCTGTGAAAATAATCGTGGCTGAATTCAGACAGACGTAAATTACTCCTCGTGCTGAATTTTCTCCCCGGCCCAGGGCTTCCTCTTTCACACAGAGCCCATTCCCTGACTTAAGAATTTAACAGTTAACAGTGTAAGTCACGTGTGATTTGAGTTTTCAAGTGGCTGAAGGCCGTTTTCCTTGTTCTGTATGTGTTTCCTTTTGTTCTCTCCCCTTCTTGAAACACGCCTCAGAGTAGGGACCCCTGTGTCCCACGGACCTCCTTCTCCAGGGTCCACTGAGGTCCCGGTGGAGATGGGACCAGCCCCAGAGAAAGAGCAGAGTTGGAGGCTCCCTGGAGGGGCAGGAGGGACTGGCCATTAATGAGTTCAGTCTCTGGGGTCAGGATGACCCCAGTGCTGGCTCTGGGGCCTCGGCAAGTTGCCTCTTGGAGGTTAGGCTTTGCCATCTGTGGATGGGGAGTTAGAAATGCCCGCAGGCTGGTGGGAGGATTCGAGGAGAGGACAGCTGCAGGTGACTACCCTGTGGCTGAAATGCACAGTTGGAAACTGCTTGATTATTAATCAACAAAACTGTATTAAGAAAACTGAATTAGCAAGTAGCACGGTTCCTCTGGCTGGTGGGGAGGCTCTGGCCTCCAGAAAAAGCCTGGACAGTTGTGCCTACTTGAATGACGATGGAAGCTTTTTTTTTGCTACACAGCATATGGGATCTTTGTTCCCCGACCAGGGATTGAACCCACGTCCCTTGTATTGGAAGCTCAGAGTCTTAACCACTGGACTGCCAGGGAAGTCCCATATGGAAGCATTTTGATGGGATGAAAAGACTCTTCCCTATCCCAAACCTCCTGTGATAATGAGGCTCCTTCACCTTTTTAAGCCCCGTGATGTGAAGGAAAGTCAGGGGTGGTAAGAGGTGGGGTGCCCAGTGGCCTTAGGCTGCCGGGAGCTGTCCCTTAGCTTTGCTGGGACTGGTGCTGTCCTGTGCATTGCAGGATATTGAGCCGTGTCCCTGGTCTCTACCCACTCAATGCCAGGAGCCCCCCTCCCCCCATCCTAACAGCTAAAAATGTCTCCAGACACTGCCCGATGGCCCCAGGAGGGGTGAAAAGTCACCCCTGATTGAGTACTGCTAGGCTGGACCCAGGCAATTTGAAGCCTTAAAATGAAGCCCCCCTGGGATTTAAAGGCCTGGGGAGCGGATGACCAGGTGGCAAAGGTTAGGTTAGGGTTTCTGTTCTTGTATTAAAAATATTAATTCCAAATACTTAACCAAAACCTGTAATACCCCCAAACATTATCCCTGCTTGAAATTAATCTCTAATCCAGGAGGAGAACCCTTTTGAATGACATTGTGGGTTGGAAATGTTTGCAGTGGAACAATGCCACACGCCAAACCCCAGTAATGCCCCGGCTTAAAGACGAGAGCTAGAAAATGGTGAGTTTCTTGTGCCAGCTTGAGAGGATTCTATATCGTTTGGGGTTCGGCCCACATTGCTTTAAAAGCTACCCCCCGCCAAAAAAAAACCGTTGGAGACGCCTGCCTCCACAGCCCCGTCCTCCGCAATCCTCAGCCGCCACCTGTCAGCTGGCACAATCTTCCAAGTGACAAGTCCCAATTTCTCCCTTGTGTGTGGGACGCTTCACGTTATCCCTAATTTGCCCTCCTGCTGGAGACCCCAGGGAATCTGGCCCACAGCCAAAGTCAAAGTCAAGGCCGGCTCTGGCTCCAGGTTTTGCCAGAGGGCAGGCTTGTGGTGAGGGGAGGAGAACAGCTCAAGACATGGGGGTCTCTCTGGATTGACAATGCCAGCTGCCCATGCCCTTGTCCAGCAGGGCGTGGCCCCCCAGCTCCACCATCCACAGGTACGGCAAGCTTGGGCCAGGTTCCCAACCTTTATGAGCCTCACTGTTCCCATCTGTGAAATGGGGTTGTTGAGGGACTAAATGCGATAGTGCCTGATGAGGACTCGGCACAGTGCCTGCCTATACAAAACACTGGTTGCATAGTTGCTGTCTCTACCATAACTAGCATTCATTCATCATCAATTACACAGCACCCGGCCAGGAATCAGCACAAATTGCTGTGTTAGAGTCACTGCTCTTCTTCTTTTGGGTTGGGTTTCCCATACCCACCTAGAGCATGGGAATCTCTGGCGACAAGACCTCTCAGGGTTTTTGCAGCTGGACCTGTGATGACTCGAGCTGTCACAGGATGATGAGGCCAGTGGGAAAGGGCTGGGCAGGGGTGGAGGGGTCTCTGGTCTCCCAAGGATTCTAAGAGGTCCTCACTGATGCTGAGGCCGGGGCAGCTGAGACCCGAGGTCACTTGCCTGAGGAGGCTTGCTCTGCTCCAGCGGGTCTGGGGCCGGGTCAGGAGGCATGGCCTGGTGACCACGTGGCCTCTTCCTGCGGCCCGGGCCTGCCCAGGGGGCCGGGCAGAACAATTGGGGACGGTACTTCCTCTCTGCGCCAGGAAGGCGGCCTCCCCCATCTGTGGGGCCCTGGTGGAGGCCGGAGAGGGAAGTCCTGGTTTCCAGGCTTTGGGGGGGGAGGAAGTTGGGGGTGGGGGTACTGCCTGGCCCCAAAAGAACTGCCCCTGGACCGACCCCTGCCTGGCGATCGTGCCCACCCTCACCTTCTGAGGGCGCGGAAAACAGAAACTGGCGTCTCCCGGGCTGTGTGGGGAGGCACTGGCCGCCGCCATGATCAGGGGAGTGGCAAATGAGTGCTTTTTTTTCCCGCTGATCTGGGTTAAAAATGGAAAGGGTCAGTAATGCCTGGTGTGGGGGGACAGCTTATGGAAGATGAGCTTTCCGAATTCCAAGTACTTGGGACCTTTAACTCTGGCACTGTGTTGGGTTGGCCAAAAAGGTCATTTGGGTTTTTCGTGTTCTGGTTGCTCAGAACGGAAAGAATCTGCCTGCAATGCAGGAGACCTGGACTCAATTCCTTGGTTGGGAAGATCCCCTGGAGAAGGAAATGGCAACCCACTCCAGTATTCTTGCCTGGAGCATCCCATGGACAGAGGAGCCTGGTGGGCTACAGTCCGTGGGGTTGCAAAGAGTCGGACACGACTGAGCAACACACACACACACAAAAAGACCTGAATGAACTTTCTGGCCAACCCAGTAGTTCTGGCGTCTGTCTTAACAGAAACTGAGTCCCTGGCCTGGTGCCTGGCAGGTAGTAAGTGCATAAAAAAGTCTACTGAACAAATGAGTCAATGAATACATGAACACATGAACGGAAGGAGCCGGGCAGAAAGGATGTGTGTGGGGGCAGAAACTCCAGCCCTGGCCATCATGGCAAAGAGCCACGAACACCCCCAGTGTCCTGTCTCCAGGGCAGAGTATGGCGAGGCCTCTACATAGGACGAGGAGGGGCTCGAATCAAGATTCTGTCACTAAAAACTGAACATATGCTGGGTGTGTGCAGGGAGAAAACTTCAGAAGGACGTTCGCCAGAGTGGGATGTGGCGGGTGACCTTGGCGAGGGAGGGGGTGGCCTGGAAGGCAGGACTCGCGTTTCTCACTTTAGGTACTTCTCTATGGCTTGCTTTTTTAAAACAAAACAAAAGCACAGCTTTTATAACTGAAAACTAAAACAGGTGCTGTTGGGCCCTTTCCGCCACGTGGCAGGCCCTGGGACTGTGACCTGGGCAAACAGGGATGAGGTGGTGAGGTGGGAGGAAACAGTGGCCACAGGAGGGTCACACCTCTGGCCTCTGGGCACCTCTGGTTTCCTTCCCTCTACCCACAGGCCTTCGAGCAGAGCCAGCTTCGGGCTGGTGGCTGGGCCTGGGGCCATAGGGTGACCCTCCCCAGCCTCTGTGGGCACCCTGTGGCACAGCCTCAACCCCTTCTCTGGCCTGCAGGGAAGGCCTTTTGTAACCCCTTCAGACTCACTCCCCATCCGTCATACTGCTCAGAGCGTCTCTGTGTGTGTGTGTGTGCATGCGTGCAGGCATGCACCTGGGGACCCTTGGCTTCGCCTGCATCTGACTTTCAGGGCCGTGGGGAGGGGGGTCACGGCAGATTTAACAGGGTTGGAGGAAGGAAGCGTGCCATCCAATTTGTGTTTTTAAAGATGGCTTGTGCTTCAGGGAGGAGAGCTTGGCAGAGGGCAGGAGGAGACCTGGGAGAGGTGAAGGGTCGTGGCCAGGGACGAGCCGGGGGTGCGGGGGGCAGTCTGGAAGTGAGAAGGGGGAGTCAGGGATGGATTCAGGTGTCCAGAGGGTGCAGGGCCCCCCAACATCGCCGATGACTGGGTCCCCACGGCGGCGTGGCCAGTGCCCATGGTGGGTCCCTGCAGACGTTTGTTGAGTGGCTGGTGGATGGCGCTGCAGAAGGAGCGGGGGTTGAGGGGAACTCAGGAGTCTGGCTCAGATGTGCTGCCAGCGGGCCCCAGAAAGCATCTGCGGTCCGGCTTGAAGCCTGGACTTGCTTGCTGTCCTCTGCTTTCCCACACCTCCAGGATGAGGGCGGGAGAGTGACGGGAAGCAGGCCAGTTTCCTGGGCGTGGACATGGCGAGGTCCTGTGCTCTGAAGGGCCCCCGGCCTGGTGCCAAGCTCCACTGTCACCACGTGGCAGTTCTTAACTTTTGAACAACTTTTTCACTGTGGTCACTGTCGTCCTGAAGACCAGTGTAGGCCGGCGAGCAAAGCGGGGGAGGACACGGGGGAGACCATGTGCCCTGCCCCTCTGTGGGAGGCCTGATAGGACCTGCTCTGGGCTCTGGACAGGAGGCGCTGGGGCAGAGATGGTTGCTCGTGTTCACAATCTCCCTCCTCCACCTGGATCTGGGGGTGGCTGGGCGTCCGTGTGGACCCGAGAGCCTTGCCCAGACCTTTCGGTAACATCTGTAGCTGTGCTGTCCTCTCCTTGCAAACCAGAAGGCTCAGGGTGTGCAGGGAGCGGAAAACCGAGGGTCTGCCTTGAAGCCCGAGGTCCCTGCAGAACAAACAGGAAGTCTTCGAGGCAGGAACTGTATGGGATCATTCCTTTCAGAGTCCAGATAATCTGGAAACATAAATGAGGTCAGAAGGCCTCAGGTCACATCGGGGCTGGCAAATCCATTAGTGTGAGAGGCACGCCTCCCTTAGATGTTCTCCGGAGTTTCCATGTTTTGCTGTTTATCGCATACCAGGTGGTATGTGTCGACAGGTGTAATCATCACAGAAGCCTGGAAGGTGGCTGTGATTACCACAGTGGACTGGCCTGGAGCTGACATCTGTGACTTGACCAGAGCTGGTAGCCAGGGGGATACTGGCCCCGGGCTGGCCCACATCCCTCAGCTACTGTGCCCTTACCCACTCCCCCTCGTACCGCCTCGACTCGGAGACTGGACTGAGGGGACCAGAGCTAGCTCAGCTGGCCTGTGATGATGTGAAAACACACGCCCTTGGCCCTGGTTCTGAGTAATATGCCACGTGAGACACGGCTGTCTGCTTGCTCACGGGGACCGTCACCCGTCTGTGACTGAGCCAGTGCCTGGGCATTTGGAGGGGCTGGTAGGGGAAAGGGAAGCTGAAGCTTTGGGGTCAGAGGCTGAGACAGAGAGGGGGGGCCATGCGGGTACCAAGCCCCACTCCCCCAAACAAACCAGCTCTTAGGAAGTGAAAGGGGGCCTTTGGTGAGATGGCTTTCTGCCTTAAAAAAAAACCAAAAACACAGTTTTTACGAGTTAAACACCATGAGAAGGTCAAGTGGGCGCCTTCCAGGAGGCTGGACGCAGGGGGGCACAGGCTTCTGAGGAATTCAGGACAGGGACCCTTCTCTGGTCCATGGCGGCCAGTCCCCTGGGACAGCTGAATCTCCAGGTTCACAACTGTGACCTCCTCCCTTGGAGTCTGATGTGCTCAGGGCCCCGGGCTGGAGATGGCCTACGAGACAGGTGTTACGCTAATTTGTGACCTTTTAATGAAATAAACAGAAAAATTAGCAAAATCGCATTCCTAATTATCCCTCCAGTTGTGACCACATTTACTAACTGCTAACATTAAATGATGCATCTCAGTTCAGTCAGTCCAGTTGCTCAGTCGTGTCCGACTCTTTGCGACCTCACGAACCACAGCACGCCAGGCCTCCCTGTCCATCACCAACTCCCGGAGTTCACTCAAACTCATGTCCATCGAGTCGGTGATGCCATCCAGCCATCTCATTCTCTGCCGTCCCCGTCTCCTCCTACCCCCAACCCCTCCCAGCATCAGACTCTTTTCCAGTGAGTCAACTCGTCTCATGAGGTGGCCAAAGTATTGGAGTTTCAGCTTCAGCATAAGTCCTTCCAATGAACACCCAGAATTGATCTCTTTTAGAATGGACTGGTTGGATTTCCTTGCAGTCCAAGGGACTCTCAAGAGTCTTCTCCAGCACCACAGTTCAAAAACATCAATTCTTCGGCGCTCAGCTTTCTTGACAGTCCAACTCTCACATCCATACATGACCACGGGAAAAACCATAGCCTTGACTAGACGGACCTTTGTTGGCAAAGTAATGTCTCTGCTTTTTAATATGCTATCTAGGCTGGTCGTAACTTTCCTTCCAAGGAGCAAGCGTCTTTTAATTTCATGGCTGCAATCAGCATCCGAAGTGATTTTAGAGCCCAAAAAAATAAAGTCTGACACTGTTTCCACTGTTTCCCCATCTATTTCTCCTGAAGTGATGGGACCAGATGCATCTCAGGAATGCATTTTTAATTATGATTAAGTTATACATGGGCTTCCGTGGTGGGTCAGTGGTCAAGAAACTGCCCACCAATGCAGGAGACGCAGCTTTTGATCCCTGTGGGAAGATCCCCTGGAGGAGGAAATGGCAACCCACTCCAGTATTCTTGTCTGGAAATTCCCATGGACAGAGGAGCCTGGCGGGCTGCAGTCCGTGGGGTCACAAAGAATCAGACACAACTGAGTGACTAAACAGCAACAACAAAAGTATACATACACTTTACCGTCTTACCCATCTTTAAGTTCAGTGGTGTTAAAAACATCCACACTGTTGTGCGTCTATTTCCAGAAATTCTTCATCTTCCCCAACCGAGACTGCACCCATGGGACCGTGGCTGCCCATGCCCCTCCCCCAGCCCCCGGCAACCACATCCTGCTTTCTGCCTCTATGAATTTGAGTCCCCGAGGGACCTCATATATGTGGAATCACACAGTGTTTCTCCTTTTGTGTCTGACTTATTTCACTTCACATGATGTCTTCAAGGTTCATCCATGTTGTAGCATGTGTCAGAATTTCCTTTTTAAGGGTGAATAATATTCCATTGAAATGGACAGACCACTTTATCCATCGTCCAGTGATGGACACTTGGGTTGTTTCCACATTTTGGCTATTGTGAACAGTGCTGCCGTGAATAAAAAGGCATTTTGTAATGTATATTCTGGAAAGAACTGCTGGTGTACACAGGTGTGCAGAATTCTGGGGGCAAAGCGTCCTGAGCTTTGGTGTGGCAGATGCCCAGGTCTCACTGCTCAGCTGAATCACCTGGGGAAAAAGACCCCCACCTTAAGCTTTCCTTACTTTATCTGCCTAGTGGGGTGGCAGTGACTGTTGCTGAGTCTCTAAGGGGTGGGTTCCCCGGACGCTGCTGTCCAGCCACACTTGTCCGCAGCGTGACTCAGGACAGGCCAGTGTCCTCTTCTGAGAGCTATTATTACAGCAATAGCCATGGCAACAGCAGTGCTAGCAGACACCAGTCACTGGCCTTTGTCCTGTGCCCTGCCCTGGGCTGGCATGTTCTTGCCTGAATCCTTCCATGACCCCAGGTGGGACAAGGTGATGAGTCTGGGGCCCAGGGGGTACAGGGACTTTGCTCAGGGTGTCACACCAGTGAGAGGGTGGCTGAGACTTTGAGCAAGGCCAGTAGGTTTCCTGAGTCCGAACGCCATAGACAGCCCAGCCTCCTCCTTCCACTCCAGGAAGACTGAGCCCCCTGAAAGCAAGATGGGCTGACCAAGTACTGCTGGTACTCAGCTGGGCCTGAAGCTGCAAGTGCAGGTTCCCTGGCAGCTGCAGCAAGGCCAGGAGGCATTGATTGTATAGCTGGCCCAGAGGCAGGGACTGAGTGTGGTATTTTGAGATGGGCTGGTTAGGTTTTCTTGGTTCTGCTGCTCCAAAGACAGGGACTGACTGGGCGGGAGCAATTCAGGCCGTACTGTGCTGCTTCTTCTAGGCCGGTGTGAGCAGAAGGAAGGGGGTACTACCTATGATGCTGGCCATGCTGGGCAGGGCGCCAGGGAGCCCAGACCCACATGTGGAGGAGACGTGGAGGGGACAGAGTCTGGGCGAGGGCTCTGGGCCCTGGTTCCTGTGTCTCTGGCCCGGGTGCTAACACCAAAGCTCAGGGAGCGCAGGCATTTGACCTAGGCCACGTGCTGGTCAATGGAGGGACTGGAATCACTCTTAGATGTGCCGACCTCACAGCCACTGGGCCCCGAAGCTTCCTGTCAGCCCCTAAAGCAAGAGAAGGAAACTCCCTGCCCCCTGCACTCCCATGCCGGGCACCCTGATGTGCTGTGTGTCCAGGAGAGTCCCCGCGACCCCTAGTCTCTCATGGTCAGCAGCCTCTACCCTCACTGAAATCACAGGGCTGCATGTGGCTGTTCCACCAGCCACTGGGACCCAGGGTGGCGGGCACAGCGCATGTCAGGGCTCCCCATTACTGTGCGCTGCCCCCAGGCCCCTCCCTGGGACACATCCCCTTCCCAAAGTCCAGCCCCTGTCTAAAGTGATTTCCGGGTAGGGGGAGACCAATCTGAGATGAGGCAAGAGAACAGGATGTGGCTTTTGATGGGGAGGTGCCAGGTCTAGGGGAGCACCGATTCCCCGACCTTATGCTGGGTTGTCTGTTTCCTGTTGGCCTGACCCCCCGCTGCCACCCCCCCCCCACAAGAGGTGAGCCCCCAGGACAAAGGGATGCAGACCAGCCTGTGGCTGGCTGGCAACGTAAACTGTCTTCCCATCCTCAGGTCCAGCTGGGAGCTCCCGGACCTCCAGGAAGGCAAGATCGAGGCCATCAGCGACTCGGACGGGGTGAACTACCCATGGTATGGCAACACCACCGAGACCTGCACCATCGTGGGCCCCACCAAGAGAAACTCCAAGTTCATCATCAGCATGAACGATAACTTCTACCCCAGCGTCACGTGGGCCGTGCCCGTCAGCGAGAGCAACGTGGCTAAACTGACCGACATCTACCGGGACCAGAGCTTCATCACGTGGCTGGTGGCCACCAACACTTCGACCAACGACATGATCATCCTGCAGACCCTGCACTGGCGCATGCAGCTGAGCATCGAGGTGAACCCCACCCGGCCCCTGGGCCAGCGCGCCCGGCTCCGGGAGCCCATCGCCCAGGACCAGCCCAAAATCCTGAGCAAGAACGAGCCCATCCCGCCCAGCGCCCTGGTCAAGCCCAACGCCAATGACGCTCAGGTCCTCATGTGGAGGCCCAAGTTCGGGCCGCCGCTGGTGGTGATCCCGCCCAAGCACCGGTAGCGGCCGGGGGGGGGGGGGCACCCGCGGGGCGACACCGGATGAGAACACCAATCAAGCGACCCCCCACATGGACTCTGCGGTCATTCAGCGAAATACAACCTTTCTACCTTCTCTGGGCGGGGCGGATCTCACTGTGCTAATGCCCCTGGGATGGCCCCACCCCACTCTGCCCCGCCCCCGCCCTTCTGGAACCTGCTTTCCTGGGGGAGGGGAGAGACCCAGGCGGGACCGACCCCCTCACGTGCACCCTTAGTGTCACCCTGGGTCTCCATTTCTCTCTTCGCAAGTTCATTCATTTGCAACAGACGCCCTGAAACAACTGCTTTTTCTGTTCTTTTTTTAAAAAAAAAAACAAAAAAACGCCTCTTTATGAGGTTCAGGGTCTGAGGAGGAGCTGGTGATGAGCCTGGTGGGTGCAGCGGGCCCCTCCAGGGGAAAGACACCCCCACCCTACCCCCCGCCTCGTCCTCCGTCACGCGGCCTTATGTAGACTTGCTTTGCCAAACTTTTGCCTTAAGCTGATTTTAAAGGAAAAAAAAAACAACCCGGAACAGAGAAAGCAGGATCTCTTTTCTATTGGACTTTGTATCTTCTGCCAGAGGCGAGGGAGGAGGGGATGGGAAAAGAGAGAGATGACCCTGAGCCCCTCCTCCTGGGTATTGCCCAGGTGGCCAGGGGGGTGCCGAGGTAGATCTAAAACCAGCTGCTCATTCTTTCATTTTAGCTGAGCCGAAACCACAGACTAATTCTGCCCCCGAAGTCCCTTCTCTCTGCCCCAGGTAGAACCCCATTCCCGACCCCCCGCCTGCAGAGAGGGCTCTGAGCTCGGGCCCATGGTAGACCTGCTGGGGGCGTCCCACCTCTCTCCTCTGCAGCCAGAACTTACCTTGGGTGGGGCTGGGAGAAGAGAGGGCAGGTCCTGTGAGTTGCAGGTAAGAACCCAGGGAATTTCCAGCATCTTGGTCCTTGGATGGGTCTGTTGGCACATCTCAGCTTTTCTCTTTCCATCCACACTGGTCCCCAATGCTGGAGGGGGCCCTCCACCCTACCCAGCTGTAGTTCAGAGGTAAGAGGGCCTGCACCTCCCTGCAGCATCTTCTCAGGGGACGCCCCTCCTGGGTACTCTGGGGGAGGGCTCCAGACAGGCTCTGGGCAGTGCAGTGGTGGAGGTGGGGGCACCCACAGATGGGCATTCCTGGGTCTGGGAAGGCAGAAGGCAGACCCCACCCCCTGCCCCCCGCTGCCTGTCCTCACAGAAGGAACAAGGGCCCCTGTAGCTGGGGGATGGAAGTCCGCCTGGGCCCTCTGGAGCCCCAGGACCTGGTTCTGAGTGAGGCCAAGCTTTTTTTTTTTTAGCAGCGTCAGCTGCTTGCAGGAGCTGAGGGGACACCCAGCTGAAGCCCCCTTCCTCCAAGCTTGCCAGACCCACAGTGACGTCACCTGGGTCCCTCATTCTAACGGATCGTAATCAAGCACAGAAAACTGTCAGATGAGGGAAATAAGGCATTTCTGCTACAGATGAGCCACTTGGAGGAGCCCCAGTGACTGTGGGAGGGCGTGGGTCACTGAGTCCTCGTCTGCTCCTTTATCCATGGGATACTGCGTTTATTCAAGGGGTGCTTTACTGTCCAGCCATCTCCCGAGCCCGCTCCCAATGGGAGGCGGGCAGCTCTCCTGGAACCACTGCATGGGGGAGAACTTGGTGTGGCGGGTGGCCCACCTGGTGCTTGGGGACCCCTATCAGGCCCCAGGGTTGTGGGGTGGTGGGGGGAAACGGCCAGCTTCCCTTGGTGTGTTTGGAGGGAGGCCTGCCACCCAGAGAGGCCACAGCCTCCAGGGAGGGGGATACGAGGCCCCCCGCCCTGGGGACCAGCTGTGGCGGCGCCGGGGTGGCAGAGTCCGGCTGCCGTGGACGGGACCCCGCCTCTGGGCGGCTCGGCCCTTCTCTGCACTCAGGTCTTTCTTGCACTAAAAAGGAGAGAGGGCTCTGGGCGAGGGGTCAGGAACCGCAGCGCTGCTTCTGGGCTGGGCCATCGCTGAGGAGTTCTGACTGGGGAAGGGGTGGTCCTGAGCTGTTCGGGGGCGGAGTCTCCCACGACCACTCCCCCTGAGAGGGAGCAGGGCCCTCTCGGAGGCCTTCACTGCTCTGGCTGCCTCCACCCTACCGCCATGCCTACCGCATGCCTGGGCTCCCAGTCAGCTTGCTGCCTGGCTCACCCCCACCTGAGTCCTCTGCCCCTCGCCCCCTTGCCCCTTTCTCTCAACCTCTCCCGGCCTTTCTAAAGACAGGGCTGGGAAGACCCTGGGGAGGCTGGAGGTCCGGCTAAGGATGCTCGACTTAGCCTGGGTCTGGTCCCTCGACCTCTCGGATCAGGAGCACAGACCCAGGCTTCTTACCTGGGCTCCCCCCACAACCCCATCCCTCTGGTGTCCCCACTCCCCGGCGTGGACACACTCCTTCAGCAATAAGGACCGTCCGCAGTCGTGGAGAGTACTGTGAAAGCAAACCAATGCACTTACCAGGAGGCACAAGACTCTTGAAAAAAAAAAAATGTACCGTGAACCTTTTTAAAACGACAGCAACAAATACTCACAAAGAGAAATAAAATGGAATTTTAAAGTAGGCCTGGCTAGGATCTGGATGTTTCTGAAGCGGTGGGCTCATTGGCAAGGGGGCGGGATGGTGTTGATGGCTCTGTATTTCCAGCCTCGGGGGTGAATGTATTTGAGGGTGGGTATATGGCTGGAGCCCGGGGGTTCTGGTGCTAAGGGCCTGGGACGAGAACCCAGGAGGAGGCGGGTCATTTTGCTGACGCATCCTCTTCGGTCTGTAGCCTGGGGACGTTGGTTTCTCATCCACAGTGCCCCCGGGTTGGGGCAGGAGACTGGAGCTAGGACTTGAGGGCAGCTTGGTTTTCTGGCAAACAGTAGAAACTGACAGGAGGGTTGGTGTGTGGACTGGGTACTTATCCACAGATTTGCAAACCCATCTTCACGTGGAGACACAGCTGCTAAGTCAAGGTCAACCGAGGACAGGGCCCTGAACCCTGCCCACACTTGCAGCTGCTGAAAGGGGCTGTGTAGGGCCAGAGCACTGATCCTAAATACCATCTTCTATTGGAACTTTCTTATGGAAAGATGGGAGCTGGGGCAGCCCAGAGGTCCTGGAGTGGGTGTGGGCTCAACAGGTGGGCCATGGACTCAAGGTCATTGTTGGACACCCCGTTCCACTTGGGTTCTGGGTGTTAACTCACTGAACCCTCTCTACACCCCAGGTGTTATCTTGGTCCCCATTTCACAGGTGGGGAGACTGAGGGAGGAGGCAAGGACCACGCATCTGGGAAGAAGCAGAGCCAGAGCTTGAACCCCGCCCCAAACCTTCCGCTGTGTGCTCTCAACCTCAGTGTGTCACTGTGGGGCACATGTTTGGTGCCCAATAATGGCACCTGTTAATAACAAGGCCCCGCCAAGGGACTTCCCTGGCAGTCCAGTGCTTGGGACTCCGCCCTGCCACTGAATGGACCGCGGGTTCGATCTCTGGTCGGGGAACTAAGGTCCTGCTGACCGCGCTGGGTGGCCAAAATTTAAAAACAAAACAGAAACAAAGAAAACAATAAGAAGGCCCCCCTGCTTGTGGCTCAGTTCATCCTGGGTTCCCCAGGCAGGAAATGCCTTCCTCCCCTGACAAGAAGTCCCTGAGTGGTCAGTTCTCCGGGCCCAGGCCCACGGTGAGCCCACTGGTTCCCTGCCTGGGAGGGGCCGCCTGGTCAGCGGGCTGCAGAGATCCCGGGTCCCCATTCACTGCGAACGTTGGTTTGGTGTCTTCCTGGGCTTCCCGTATTACAGCATCCTAACGGCACTCTGCGTCCTGTCTCCGGGGTCTGAGACACCAGGGCAGGAAATTGCATCATGGGCCTGGCCGCCCTCCACCCAGATGGCTTATGGGTGGTGCAGTTCGCTGTCGTGGTTTGGCTTTCGACCTTAGAGTCAGCTCCTGAGCTTTGCCCCTGAGACCGTGGCGTGCGTGTGTGTGTGCTTGGACGTGTGTGAATGCATGTGTGTGCACGTGTCAACAGACAATGGGGCGTGGCCCTGGCTCACTGCAGGAGGAAGCTGGGCTGGACCCCATCAGGGTCCGCAGTTGCTCAGACATTCGAATCATCACGCTGACATGCGAGGGTGCTCAGATGGCTGCGTGCATTTGGGGGTGACATTTGGGAGGGGATTGTGCAGGGGGAGCGCTTATGAGCATACTGGATTCCAAGTGGCATTTCGTCACTCGGTGGAAGCCTCTGGCCTCTCAGGCTGATAGCAGGTTAAATTTAGAAGCCCCAGACTGGGGTGAGACGCACACCAGGCTCCCACCAGCTGTTGCAGCGTCCCCCCCCCCCCAGGAGCCAGGGCGTGGGGAGTCAGCTGTCTGGACCGGGCCAGGCCCACCTGCCCCAAGACACCAGGAAGGAGCAAGTGCACCAGGCCCCCACACCTAGCCTGCCTTCCACCTCTAAAGTCACTTCTGGGTACAGCCCAGCCTCTGCTCTGGACGGAGTCCCTCTAGTTTGGGCCCTGAGGCCTAGAAAAAAAGAAAAAGAAGTCGCTCAGTTGTGTCCGACTCTTTGCGAACCCATGGACTGTAGCCTACCAGGCTCCTCTATCCATGGGATTTTCCAGGCAAGAGTACTGGAGTGGGGTGCCATTTCCTTCTCCAGGGGATCTTCCCAACCCAGGGATCGAACCCAGGTCTCCCGTGTTGGAGGCAGACGCTTTACCGTCTGAGCCACCAGGGAAGCCCTGGTGGCTCAGCTGAGGCCTAGAGGGAACCCCATTTGGGTCCAAGAGGGAGACATGGGTCCATGGACAGGGGAGTCTGGTGGTCTCACAGAGTTGAACGCGACTTAGCGACCGAATAACAGCAACAGGGATGGGAAGGGGTGGTGGCAGACCAAGGGCCTGCTCTTTAGACGCCCGTCTTGGCGGGATTTCGCTCTGTTGATGACTCGGATGGATCCTCGGTGGACAGTGTGTGCGCACTGTGGTCCATGCCGCAGTGCTTTTTGTCAACTGCAGAAAGCCAGAGGCTGGTGATACTCTCAAGCCCCTGGACATTTCTAATGGCCCACGTACCCGCTCTCCCCTCAGGCTTGCGTGGTCTCTTGGTCCTTATCTATCTTGCCTGAATGGCCCCAAGGAGACTGTTTCTCTCCCAGCTGGGATCTGGGCCCTCGATTAAGGCAAACGTCATAGGTATGGACCAGAGTACACACACTGTCCACCGAGGATCCATCCGAATCATCGGTAGAACGAAATCCCGCCAAGACGGGCGCCTAAAGAGCGGGCTCTTAGCCTGCCGCCACCCCTTCCCATCCCTGTTGCTGTTGTTCGGTCGCTAAGTCGCGTTCGACTCTGTGAGACCACCAGACTCCCCTGTCCATGGGATTTTCCAGGCAAGAGGACTGCAGTGGCTTGTCATGCCTTCTCCAGGGGACCTTCCCCACCCAGGGATGGGATCCGTGTCTCCTGAATTGTCAGGCAGAGTCTTTACTGCTGAACCACCTGGGAAGCCCCTTCCTGTCCCTCAGTTCAGTTCAGTCAGTTCAGTCGCTCAGTCGTGTCCGACTCTTTGTGACCCCATGAATCACAGCACGCCAGGCCTCCCTATCACCAGCTCCCGGAGTTCACTCAAATTCACGTCCATCGAGTTGGTGATGCCATCCAGCCATCCCATTCTCTGTCGTCCCCTCCTCCTCCCGCCCCCAATCCCTCCCAGCATCATCAAATAGTGTTCTTCCTCTCCTGTGGATGAGGAAACTGACCCTTCAAAAGGGCTGAGGGGCTTGCTGAAGGTCCCGCAGCTGGGAAGGCCCGGAGCTGGGCTGCTTTCAAACAGCTGTCTTTTTTTTTTAATAATTTATTTACATATTTCTTTTTGGTTGCACTGGGTCTTCGTGGCTGCGCACGGGCCCTCTCTAGCTGCAGAGGGTGGGGGCCGCTGTTTAGTCACGGTGCGTGGGCTACTCCCAGTGGCGGCCTCCCTGGTTGCAGAGCACAGGCTCTAGGGTGCGGGCTTCAGGAGCTGCAGCACAGGTGCTCAGCCGTTGCAGTCAAACAGCTGTCTTTTAACTTGGCTTTTTTGGCTACCCCCCCCATTTTCCACCACACCCCAATTCTACCACACTGCCCTTCATTAACTGGCACGCAAGGTCCCCAAGCATGAGGCTTACTAGGCAGCAGCAGCAGCCCCTCTGGCGCTGGAAGACAGAAATTATCCAATGCAAAAAAAAAAAAAGTACATCTTCACGATGAGCTCGGCCTCTGTGCCTGTGACCACAGAGGCAGAGCCACACGGTTGACACCCGTCCTGGCAGAAGCCGGCCCAGCTCCGAGCTGCCAGGCCTTCCCCACGTGTCCCTGCAGAATGGGAAACGCCGAAATTCTCATCAGCCTTAGCCCAACTCAGGTTTCAGAACCGCTGCCCTGGTTCATATTTTATGATCCTTTTTAAAATCAGACAGATGAAGGGTGGCGCGGCTGGCTGTTTACAGCAGGCGGGACACAGACGCCTTGCACTATTCCTGGCTGCCACTTGTCTCGCTGAGAGAGGTCAGGTTGGTCGCCCATGCTCATCTCCTAATCTGTAAACTGGGACATACACCCCCGCCCTCCCACCCTCTCCTGTGGGACCCCGCCAAGGGAAGGGGTGGTGCTCAATGTTAAATGTGCAGAGGGGGCTGCCTGAGAAGGATTACTCTGGACACCGGTTTACATGAGAGATCAGAGATTCCTCTCTTTCAGTGTGGCTAAAAGTCTTGACAACATCCAGATGATAGAAGTTGGTTATTTAGGACTCAGCATCCTCAACAAATAGAGGCTTTCCTGATGACTCAGTGGTAAAAAACCCACCTGCAACATAGGAGATGCGGGCTTGATCCCTGGATCGGGAAGGTCCCCTGGAGGAGGAATTGGCAACCCACTCCAGTATTCTTGCCTGGGAAGTCCCATGGACAGAGGCGCCTAGCGGTCTACATTCCATGGGGTCATGAAAGAGTTGGACACGACTGAGCGACTCAGCACGCACATGTTCTCCACAAATATACACCGAGGGCTAGCTGGTTTTTCAGATGGGTGTCTTAAACTTTTTTTCCATAGCTTTATTGAGATATAGTTCACATACTATACGAGTCACCCATTTAAAGTGTCCAATTCTATGGTTTTTGTATCTTTACAGAGTTTTGAACCCACCACCAGTAAATTTTCATCTCAAAAGGAAGCCCTGTACCCATTAACTATTGCCTGCCCCCCCCAACAACCCAGCCCTAGCAACCACTCATCTGTTTTCTGTCTCTATAGGTGCCCCTATTCTGGACATTTTGTGTGGATGGAATCATGTGAAAGGTGGCCTTTCCTGCCTAGCTTCCTCACTGAACATGTTTTCAGGTTCCCCGTGCTATAGCACACACCAGCGCTCCCTTTTTGAGAAACAAACTTAGAAAACATTTATTTACTTATCTATTTGGCTGTGTGTGTGCTCATTCATGTCCGATTCTTTGTGACTCCCTGGGCTGTAGCCCACCAGGCTCCTTTGTCCATGGGATTTCCCAGTCAAGAATACTGCAGTGGGTTGCCATTTCCTCCCCCAGGGGATCTTTCCAGCCCAGGAATCAAACCATGTCTCCTGTGTCTCCTGCATTGGCAGGCAGATTCTTTACACTGAGCCTCTGGGGAAGCCCACTTATTTGGCTATACCGGGTCTTAATTGCAGCATGCGGGATCTTTGATCTTCGTTTCAGCCTGCAAAATCTTATTTAGTTGCAGCATGCAAACTCTTAGCTGTGGCCTGTGGGATCTAGTTCCCGGACCAGGAATTGAACCCGGGACCCCTGCATTGGGAACACGGAGTCTTAGCCACTGGAGCCCCAGGGCCGTCCCAACAAATGCACTTTTGGTCATCTCCCGAGGTCGTTTGTTCTGTGCATGAGAGGCAGCAGCCTGGAGCCCACAGTCCCAAGGAGAAGACAAGTAAAAGGCTTCGGAGGATGAGCAGGGGGTGGGCAAGTCTTCCCAGAGGAGCAGGCTTTGTCAGGGAGAATTGGAGGATGAACTGGAGAGTTTGAGCCTCGTGAGAGTGGGGTGGGGAAGCAGCAATGGCTGGAGAGTCGGAGCTGGGAGAGCCCCCGGGCGTGGGGTGGCGAGGAGCCCTTTGGAGAGACAGTGGCCAGAGCCTAGCCTGGGGAAGGAGCGCTTGTTATTTTAGGAGCAGTGATGACAGGGGGTGCTTGGCTATGCCTGGGGTTAACTGTGCAGCGGTGGCAGCAGCTCTCCGGAAGGTGCCATCACTTGGGAACAACCCAGAGATGATTTTGGGAAGGACAGTGGTGGAGGCCGCATGCTGGACCTCTGTGTGTCAGGAGAATATATGGGCGTGGGTACAGAGAATGGGGATAAACATGGTTGCTTAACAAAATTCTGGTCCAAGATGGCAGAGTAGGGAGACCCTGAGCTCATCTCCTACCAGGTGGTGGTGGTTTACTTGCCAGGTCGTGTTCGACTCTCTGTGGCCCCATGGATTATAGCCCTCCAGGCTCCTCTGTCCATGGAATTCTCTAGGCATGAAGAATCCTGGAGTGGCTTGCCATTTCCTTCTCCAGCGGTCTTCCTGACCCAGGGATCGAACCCGGGTCTTCTGCATTGCAGGCAGCTTCCTTACTGACTGAGCCACCAGGGAAGCCCCTCCTACAAGGGAAACACTGAAAATCCCAGAACAACCATTCAGCAGAGGGACCAGAATCTAGCAGAAAGGATCTACAGCTGAAGATCCAAGGAGAGAATCACGATGCGGTGGGAAGGAGAGACAGAGTTGGGGTGTAGTAGGAGAGACACATACCCCTGGGGGGTGACCTGCAAATGAGAAAATAATTGCAACAGCAGAGGTTCTCTCGAGGAGTGAGGGGGTCTGAGTTCCACAGCAGGCTCCACAGCCCTGGGGCCTGCAATGGAAAGAGGAGCCCCCAGAACCTCTGTCCTTGAAGGCCAGAAGGGCATCGTGCATTCAGGAGGCCCAGAGGACTCTGGGAAGTAGAGATTCTGCTCCTAAAGGGCGCACACAGGATTCACACACACGGAAACCCAGGTCGGAGTTGGTCATTTGAAATGAGCCCAGATCAGACCACCTGCTGACCTTGGAGAGCCTCCCAGAGAGGAAGGAGGCAACCAGAGCACACCCTGGGGACACAGGTGCTGGCCGCAGATCCCGGGGCTTCTACCATGTAGACACTGGCGCTGGCGAGTGCCATTTTGGAACCCTCCCTGAGGTCATTAGCGCCAGGACCGTCCCTGCCCACCAGCCTTTCGGCCCCAGGCCTGGGACATCTCAGGCCAAGCTGCGAGCTGCATGGGGACAAAGCCCCGCCCACCAGAGGGCAGGCTGCCTTAAGATGTCCTGAGCTGGGACCTCCCCGGTGGTCCAGTGGCTGAGACCCCACGCTCCCCATGCAGGGGGCCTGGGTTCGATCCTGGGTCGGGACACTAGATCCCACCTGCTGCAACTGAAGATATCCCGAGTGCTGCAACTAAGAAACCTGGTGCAGTGAGATAAATACAGTAAGAAAAAAGATCCCCCAAGCCTACGGTGTGCCTGGACAAGGCCCTGTCCACCAGCAGGCCCAAAGGATGGGCTCAAGGGACAGGCACTAGACTCAGGTCTCGTAGGGCCCTGGCAGCCGGGGATTCCAAGACCAGGCTCCACCCCGCGGTGGGCAGGAACCAATCCCAGAGTTCCTGAGGCCCTGGCTCTGCCCATAAGCCAGCCAGATCTAGCCTGGGGACCAGCCTCACAGACGAGTGGGCAAGTACTGGACTCAGGAAACCCTGGGCCCTGGCCTGCCCACCAGGTGGGAGGCCCGACCTCAGTCCCAAGGCCACTACGGCCCTGCAACTTGCTACCGTAGGACCCAGTCTACCCACCGGCAGCCTGGCACCAGCCCTGGGACGCGGCAGGAAGAAGAGATAGAGTTGGGATGTAGGAAAGACACATACCCCTGTGTGGGTGACTCACAAATGAGAAAATAATTGCAGCTGCAGGGATTCCCCCGAGGAGTGAGGGGGTCTGAGTTCCACAGCAGGCTCCATGGCCCTGGGGTCTGCCCCCAGAACCTCTGTCCTTGAAGGCCAGCAGGGCATCGTACATTCGGGAAGCCCAGAGGACTCTGGGAAATGGAGACTCTCCTCCTAAAGGGCACACACAGGATTCCCACACACGGAGACCAGGGTAAAGGCGGTCATTTGAAAGGAGTCAGGCCTCAGCCCTCCCCACCAGCAGGCCACCACCAGCGCCGAGACACCTTGGGCCCCACAGTCAGCTGCCCTGGGATTGGGCCCCACTCAGACCAGGGTCTGTCTGCCAGTAGCCTGCACTAGCCCTGGAGTCTCCTGGGTGGCACTAGCCCTGGAGTCTCCTGGGTCCTGATCGCACCCACGATCAGTTTTCACCATCCCCAACGCCACTGCCGCCTGTAGCCCACCTGTCAGGACCCAGCCAACATGGCGACCGGCTGGCTCCAGCCTGGGCCCTTCCAGGCCTGGGCCCTGCCCACCAGCAGACCCACACCACCTCTGAGACACCTTGGACCCCTCAGCAAGCCACCCACTGGTGGGCCAGCACCCGCTTTGGGGCACCTAGAACCTGAGTCCAGCCCTTTCAGGGATTGGTCCCACCCACCAGCAGGGGTGAGAGAACCTCCAGGAGCCCTGGCCCCAGGACCGCCCATCTCAGGGCCTGGTTCTGCCCACTAGTGAGCCAGCAGCAACGCCAGGACCCCCTGACCCCCGGGATACCGCAGCCTGTGACCTGGACTTGGTGACAGGGGCTGGCAGCCTCCACACAGGCAGGGCCACGCCCACCGGAGCACACTCAGCAGTCGGTCCCCCACAACAGAAGGACTCATGCTGCCCACAGAGGGGGCCAAATAGAAAATATGCAGCTCTGGTAACCGGAGGGGAAGGCCCTGCGGGGAACACGTAGGACGCCTCCTGTAAACAGCTATTCCTCCAAGGTCGGGCAATGTAACCAAACTACCAGTTACTTTGCAATAAAAACAGCAAATTAAGAAAAATGAGGCAACAGAGGAAGATGTTGCAAACAAAGGAACAAGATGAAACCCTAGAGGAAAAGCCAAGTGAAGTGGAGATAGGCAGTCTACCCTACAGAGAGTTCAAGGTAATGAAGCAAAAAGATGATCAAAGAACTTGGGAGAAAAATGGATGAACACGGTGAGACGTTTAACAAAGAGTTAGGAGATATAAAAAAGAACCAAGGAAAGCTGAGGAATACAATTACTGAAATAAAAAAATACACTGGAATACAGAATCGACAGTAAATTAGAAGACATAGAAGAACGGATCAGTGAGTTGGAAGGCGGAGTACTAAATATCTGAACGATGACAACAGGAAGAATAAAGAATGAAAAGCGTTGAGGACGTTGAAGACACCTCTGGGGCACCATGCACACCAGCGGGCACCTCACAGGCGTCCCAGAAAAAGGAGAAAGCATGCCTGAAGACACAGCGACTGGAAACTCCCCTAGCTTGGGAAAGAAAACAGACAGGGAGGCCCAGGAAGCAGAGGGAGTTCCCAAAAGTATCAACCAAGAGAGGGCCTCAGCAACATACACTGTATTAACAAATGATTTAAAAAGAGAGTATTAAAAGCAGCAAGGAAAAAGCAACAGTTATGTAGGAAGCAATTCCCACAGGTTAACAGCTGACTCTTCAGCAGAAACTCTGCAGGCCAGAAAGGAGTGTCATGAAACAGTTCAAGTGATGAAAGGGAAATACTTACGACCAGTAATGCTCTAGCTGGCAAGGTTTTCATTTAGATTTCATGGAGAAGTAAAAAGCTATACAGATAAGCAAAAGCTCAAAGGGGTTTCCCTGGTGGCTCAGTGGTAAAAAAAACCCACCTGTCAGTGCAGGAGACTCGGGTTTGACCCCTGGGTCGGGAAGATTCCCTGGAGAAGGAAATGGCAACCCTCTCCGGTATTCTTGCCTGGTAAACGCCATAGACAGAGGAGCCTGGTGGGCTACAGTCCAGGGGGTGGCAAAAGGGTCAGACATGACCTAGAGACTAAATAACAACAAAAGCCAAAAGAATTCAGCATCACCAAAGCAACTTTACAAAAAATGTCAAAGGGACTTCTTTTTCATTCCAAGAAATGAAAAAGAAAAGGACACAACTAGAAACATTTCCTGAAAATTACGAAGGGAAAAGTTCATTGGTAAAGGCAAATGCATAGTAAAGGTAGCAAACCAACCGTGAATAAAGCTAGTAGGAAGGTTGAAAGACAAAAGTAATAAAATCATTTATATCTGCAATAGGTAGTTAAGGGATACACAAAACAGAGAGTTACAAAATATGATATCAAAACAGTAATCATGGGCGGAGAAGACCAAAATGCAGTTACAATGGGCTTGCGATTAAGAGATCAGCAAGTCAAAATAATTATGTGTGATTAATAGAAATAAATCATATATATATACATATATACACACACACCTTCTCACGGTAAGCTCAAAGCAAAAATCTATAATAGACATACAAAAAAACCATATTAAGCATCTTTTCCAACCATAATGCGAGGAGACTAGAAATCAACTCTAAGAAATATATTGCAAACAAAACAAAAACATGTGTTGTCTAAATAATGTACTATTAAACAACCAATGGATCACTGAAGAAATCAAAGAAGAAACAAAAAAAAATACCTGGAGACAAATGAAAGTGCAATTATTAAAAGTTTACGGGACGCAGCAAAAGCAGTTCTAGAGGGAAGAGGGAAGTTTATTTCCATACCTCAGGAAACAAGAAAAATATCAAATAAACAACCAAACTTTACAACCGAAGGAAGTAGAAAAAAAACAAACAAAGCTCAACGTGAGAAGGAAAGAAATCATAAGGATTGGAGCAGACGTAAAGACCAAGAAATTACAAAAATCAATGAAACTTAAAAGAGCTGGTTCTTTGAAAAGCTAAACAAAACTGATAGATCTTTAGCCAGCCTCATCAAGAATAAAAGAGAGAGGCCCAAATCAATAAAATCAGAAGGAGAAAAAGAGAAGTGACAACTGACACCCCAGGAATACAAAGGGTCGTAAGAGACAACTATGATCAATTAGCAGTAATGAAATTAAATCAGCAATTAAAAAAGCAAAACTCTCCGCAAACTCTGGCATCCCTCCTTGGGCAGCCTCCCTGGAACGGGCAGCCGGCCTGGCTGTGCCGCCTGACTCCGTGGGCTTTATTTACCCTGGGCGCCCAGGCGCCGAGGGCTACAGTGAACGTTCACCGTGGTCCTGAGCTCAGACTCATGTGGTCCTGGAGCAGAACACTGCCTTCACCTCGGCTTATGGGCTGTCCTCCCCGAGCATTGTCAGCATCCTTAGCTGAGAAGGCTGATGGTATGTTATGGATTGCTATTATCATTGCGATAACATACATGTACAACATGGGGTCTTCCCAGGTGGCTCAGTGGTAGAGGCTCAGCCTGCTAAAGGAGATGCAGAAAACACGGATTCGATATTTGGGTCAGGAAGATCGACCTGGAGGAGGAAATGGCAAGCCGCTCCGGTGCTCTTGCCGAGATCATCCCATGGACAGAGGAGCCTGGCGGGTGCAGTCCTTGGGGTCGCAAAGAGGCAGACGCGGATGAAGGGGCTGAACATGCACGTGTGCGGCGTGCCACCTTGCCCATTTCTCGGGCATCCAGCTCTGCGCCATTCACTTCGCACATCTCCTGCGCTGCTGCACAACCCTCACTACCGTCTGTCTCCAGAGCTCTTGGATCTTACACGAGAGAAACTCTGCGCTCATTCAGTGAAAACTCCCCAGTCTCCTCTCCCAGCACCCCCGGCAGCACCCCCTTTCCGTCTCTATGTGTCTGACTCGTCTAGGCACTCCAGATGAGTGGAATCATACGTCATTTGTCTTCTGTGTCTGCTTTATCATCACACAGCATCCTGTCTTCAAGGTTCATCCACACTGGAGCGGGTGTCCGCATTTTTAAGGCATTTCTGTCTGACCCATTCCTCGTTGGGTCCTGACGAGGCCGACGTGTCCCAAGGTTACAGCCCCAGTCCCTGCTGCCCACGCTGAGTCATGTGGCAGATCTAGAACTATGCAGGGAAGTCCCTGTGTGGTCCACTTTGAAAGAGTTCCCTCCAACTGGTTAAATTAAAAAGATCCAAGGGCTTAAAGAGAGAAATGTTTCCCACCTGAAAAACTCACTTACCTATAAAAGGCTCTTCTCCATGAAATGAAGTTATTTTGCTGCACGTAGAAGGCAAGAGTATGAGGAAGCACTTTCTGAAGGGCCATAGTGAACCTGGACTTCAGAGTGACCTTTGAGACGGTCTTTTGGTACACCCAGGGGTTCCCTGATAGCTCAGTTGGTAAAGAATCCACCTGCAATGCCGGAGACCCTGGTTCTGTTCCTGGGTTGGGAAGATCCGCTGGAGAAGGGTTAGGCTACCCACTCCAGTATCACTGGGTTTCCCTTGTGGCTCAGCTGGTAAAGAATCCACCTGCAATGAAGAAGACCTGGGTTCGATCCTTGGGTTCGGAAGATCCCCTGGAGAAGGGAACAGCTACCCACTCCAGTATCCTGGCTTGGAGAATTCCATGGACTATACAGTCCCTGGGGTTGCAAAGAGTCGGACACGACTGAGCGATGTTCACTTTCACTTTTATTACATCCTCAGGGGCGGGTGTTCACAGGTGAACCTTGGGCATCCCTTGTTCTTTTAATCTGGACACGGCCCATCACAAGAGGTGGCAGGGACAGGATGGGACCTAGAGGCTATGGCCAGGGTGTTCCCACTTGGTCACCCGATGGCCTCATCATGGGTCAGTGGCTGGGGCATCTGCCCTGATTTCTGATTTTCAGTCATCGCTCGGTTTTGGCTGCAGATCTGGCTGTCAGTAGTGGAAAATGAGTTCCCTTTGGGACTTCTGGTGTCTCTGATCAGTGAGGAGCTCTGCATGGCAGGGCCTCAGAGATTAAGCCTGGCAGCCAGCGAGGTGGGTTGAGGGACTAAGGCAGCCCTTAGGATGTTGTTACCTGCAAGGCCAAGGGATTTCCCTGTAAATAGCCTGACATTTCCAGCGCAGGTACATGACAGGAGGCTGACCAGGCTTCTGGAGCTATCCTCTTTTTTTTCTTAAACTTTTAATTTAGTATCAGGGTACAGCTGATCTAACAAGGCTGTGGTGGTGGTTTGGTCACTGGGTCGTGTCTGACTCTGGGACCCCATAGACTGTAGTCCGCTAGGCTCCTCTGTCCTGTGCCTATTAACAAATTTTGAAAGGCTGTTAATTAGCAAGTTGTGATGGTTGCAGGTGAAAAGCAAAGCGTACATACATGTCTCCACTCTCTCCGAACTCTCCTCCCATCCAGGCTGCCACATAACAGTGAGCAGAGTTCCCTGTGTATACAGTAGGTCCTTGCTGGTTATCCATTTTATTTTTTTTTCATTTTTCTTTCATATATGTTTTATTTATTTATTTTTAAAACCTTTCTATTTTGTATTGGGGCATAACCAATTGACAATGTTGGGTAGTTTCAGGTGAACAGCAAGGGACTCAGCCATATATACTCATGTATCCATTCTCTCCCAAACTCCCCTCCCATCCAGGCTGCCTCCTAACACTGAGCAGAGTCTCCTGTGCTGTGCAGTAGGTCCTTGCTGGTTATCCATTTCAAATACAGCAGTGTGTACATGTCCATCCCAAACTCCCTAACGATCCCTTCCCACATCCTTCTCCCCCGCCCCCTACCCCTGGTAACCTTAAGTTCTAAGTTGGCCAAGTCTGTTCTCTTTCGCTGAGTCTTTCTGTTCTGTAAATAAGTTCACTTGTGTCATTTCTTTTTGGACCCCACATATCAGGGGCGTCATGCGATAGTTCTCCTCTCTCTGCTCACTTCACTCAGCATGACCGTCTCTAGGGCCATCCACACTCTGCAGCTGTCCTCTTGACACATGGCTCCGACACACACGGCACAGAATTATACGGTAATTCTGCCACGTGGACACATTCCTTCTCTGATGGTGATGGAGGAGGAGAATCCAACTCCCCACCCCGACCTCATGAAACGAAGCTAATGATCCTATAGGAACGACAAATGTAAAAAATGGTGCAGCGTTGGCAAAATCGATGGGTTTGATGGCCAGGGAACGCAAAAAGGTCTGAATCCTGCTGACAACCCATCTAATTCCCTGGGGGGCTCTGAGGGAGACAGACACCCTAGGAAGAAGCACTGTTTCCCTATTAGCTGGACAGGGGTCCTGAAAATTTAGCCCGAGAATCCAGAAAACTGGGTGCTACAGAAAACCCCTTGCATGCTAGTTTCACCCACCTCACCCCACCTTTCACTGCCAAGCCTCAGCCATATGACACATCACTGTGGCTGCTTGGAGGGCAGAAGAAACAAGACAAAGATGTCCACTTTTACCACTTCTATTCAACCTCCTGCATAGAGCAAAAAAGAAAGAAAAATATAATGTGCAAAGAGTTGTTAAGGAAAAAGAAAACTATTTGCCGTGAAATGAAAAATGTGTGTGCAGAAAATGCAAAGAAATCTACATACAGAGAGACAAACACAATAATAGAATTAATAAGAAATCAGATTGATTATATTCTTTGCAGCCAAAGATGGAGAAGCTCTATACCGTCAGCAAAAACAAGACCAGGAGCTGACTGTGGCTCAGATCATGAACTCCTTATTGCCAAATTCAGACTTAAACGGAAGAAAGTAGGAAAACCACTAGACCATTCAGGTATGACCTAAATCAAATCCCTTATGATTATACAGTGGGAGTGAGAAATAGATTTAAGGGACTAGATCTGATAGACAGAGTGACTGATGAACTATGGACGGAGGTTCGTGACTTTGTACAGAAGACAGGGATCAAGACCATCCCCATGGAAAAGAAATGCAAAAAAGCAAAATGGCTGTCTGGGGAGGCCTTACAAATAGCTGTGAAAAGAAGAGAAGTGAAAAGCAAAGGAGAAAAGGAAAGATATACCCATTTGAATGCAGAATTCCAAAGAATAGCAAGGAGAGATAAGAAAGCCTTCCTTAGCGATCAATGCAAAGAAATACAGGAAAACAACAGAATGGGAAAGACTAGAGATCTCTTCAAGAAAATTAGAGATACCAAGGGAACATTTCATGCAAAGATGGGCACAATAAAGGACAGAAATGGTATGGACCTAACAGAAGCAGAAGATATTAAGAAGAGGTGTCAAGAATACACAGAAGAACTGTACAAAAAAGATCTTCACGACCAAGATAGTCACGATGGTGTGATCACTCACCTAGAGCCAGACATTCTGGAATGTGAAGTCAAGTGGGCCTTAGAAAGCATCACTACGAACAAAGCTAGTGGAGGTGATGGAATTCTAATTGAGCTATTTCAAATCCTGAAAGATGATGCTGTGAAAGTGCTGCACTCAATATGCCAGCAGATTTGGAAAACTCAGCAGTGGCCACAGGACTGGAAAAGGTCAGTTTTCATTCCAATACCAAAGAAAGGCAATGCCAAAGAATGCTCAAACTACTGCACAATTGCACTCATCTCACACGCTAGTAAAGTCATGCTCAATGTTCTCCAAGCCAGGCTTCAGCAATACATGAACTGTGAACTTCCAGATGTTCAAGCTGGTTTTAGAAAAGGCAGAGGAACCAGAGATCAAATTGCCAAAATCCACTGGATCATCGAAAAAGCAAGAGAGTTCCAGAAAAACATCTATTTCTGCTTTATTGACTATGCCAAAGCCTTTGACTGTGTGGATCACAATAAACTGTGGAAAATTCTTCAAGAGATGGGAATACCAGACCACCTGACCTGCCTCTTGAGAAACCTGTATGCAGGTCAGGAAGCAACAGTTAGAACTGGACATGGAACAACAGACTGGTTCCAAATCGGGAAAGGAGTACGTCAAGGCTGTATATTGTCACCCTGCTTATTTAATTTATATGCAGAGTACATCATGAGGAACGCTGGGCTGGAATAAGCACAAGCTGAAATCAAGATTGACGGGAGAAATATCAATAACCTCAGATATGCAGATGACACCACCCTTATGGCAGAAAGTGAAGAGGAACTTAAAAGCCTCTTGATGAAAGTGAAAGAGGAGAGTGAAAAAGTTGGCTTAAAGCTCAACATTCAGAAAACTAAGATCATAGCATCTGGTCCCATTACTTCATGGGAAATAGATGGGGAAATAGTGGAAACAGTGTCAGATTTTATTTTCCTGGGCTCCAAAATCACTGCAGATGGTGATTGCAGCCATGAAATTAAAAGATGCTTACTCCTTGGAAGGAAAGTTATGACCAACCTACACAGCATATTAAAAAGCAGAGACATTACTTTGCCAACAAAGGTCCGTCTAGTCAAGGCTATGATTTTTCCAGTGGTCATGTATGGATGTGAGAGTTGGACTGTGAAGAAAGCTGAGGGCCGAAGAAGTGATACCTTTCAACTGTGGTGTTGGAGAAGACTCCTGCGAGTTTCTTGGACTGCAAGGAGATCCAACCAGTCCATCCTAAAGGAGACCAGTCCTGGGTGTTCATTGGAAGGACTGATGCTGAGGCTGAAACTCAAATACTTTGGGCACCTCATGCGAAGAATTGACTCATTGGAAAAGACCCTGATGCTGGGAGGGATTGGGGGCAGGAAGAGAAGGGGACGACAGAGGATGAGATGGCTGGATGGCATCACCGACTCAATGCACATGAATTTGGGTGAACTCCGGGAGTTGGTGATGGGCAGGGAGGCCTGGCATGCTGCGGTTTATGGGGTCGCAAAGAGTTGGACACGACTGAGTGACTGAACTGAACTGACTGAAGCAAATTTAGCACAGTTACAGAATACATGATCAATAAATAGAAATTAATTATCTTTCTATATACTATCAATTGTTCAGCATCATTTGCTGAAGATTATTCTTTCTCCACTGAATTGCCTCTTCACCTTTGTCAAAAGTAAATTTATTGTATATGTATGCATCTATATTCGAGCTTTCTGTTCTGTATAATTGATCTATTTGCTTATTGTGACACCGGTTTTGAATGGTTTTAAATATCATAGCTTCACAATAACTTTTGAAGTCAAATAGCTTAACTTCTCTAACTTTTTCTTTTTTAATGTTGTTTTGACTATTGCTTCCCTGATAGCTCAGTTGGTAAAGAATCCGCCTGCAATGCAGGAGACCCCGATTCGATTCCTTGGTCAGGAAGATCTGCTGGAGAAGGGATAGGCTACCCACTCCAGTATTCTTGGGGTTCCCTTGTGGTTCAGCTGGTAAAGAATCCACCTGCAATGCAGGAGACCCTGCTTCAATTCCTGGGTTGGGAAGATCCTCTGGGGAAGGGAATAGCTACCCACTCCAGGATTCTGGCCTGGAGAATTCCATGGACTGTACAGTCCATGGGGTCTCAAAGAGTTGGACATGACTCTGGCTTTCACTTTCACTTTGACTATTATAGGTTGTTTGTACTTCAATATGGATTTTAGAATTAGCTACAAAAAAAGAGCCTACTGTGACTTTCATGGGATTGCACTGAATCTGTAGATCAGTTTGGAGAGAACTGACATCCCTTAACAATATAGAGTCTTCTGATTCATGCATATATATATCTCCTTTTATTTAAATTCATACATCAATATTTTGTAGTTTTCAGTGTATAGGTCTTGTATCATAAAGCTTGTCAGATTTATAGCTAAGTTATACACTTGATGCTATTGTAAGTGGTATTTGCTTTTTAAATTTCAATTTTTGATTATTCATTGTAGTATGTGGAAATACAATTGACTTTGTACATTGACCTTAAGTCTTGCAACCTTGCTAAAGTTCCTTACTAGTTTTGGTAGTTTTATAGATTTTATAGAATTTTCTATAGATGATCATGTTATCTGCAAACAAAGTTTAATTTCTTCCTTTCTAATCTGGATCCTTTTGTTTCTTTTTCTTGCCTTACTGCATTGACTGGAACTTCCTGTACAACATAGAACAGAGAAGGTAAGAATGGAATTCTTGCCTTGTTTTGAATCTAATGTGAAAGCATTCTTTCACCATTAAGTATGTTAACAGTAGGCTTTTTTTTTTTTTGAGGCCCTTTATCAAGTCAAAGAGATTTTTAAAAAATTTCTACTTCATTGAAAATTTTTGTCAGAATTGGACAGTGGATTTTATCAAATGTGTTTTCCATATCTATTGAGATGATCATATATTTTTTATTTTTTACTCTGTTAATATAATTGTATTGATTGGTTTTCAAATGTTAAATCAACAATTAATTGCTAGAATAAACTCCACTTGATCATTATCTTATACAGATAGATAAATTGGAGTTGAAGCCTAAACTGTTGTTAAAAACTCATACATCTATATCGATGAGTGATATTTGTAGTTTTCCTTTATATTATATATCTTTATTTGGTTTTGTTATTTGAGTTGTGTTAGCCTCATAGACGGAGAAGGCAATGGCAAGCCACTCCAGTGTTCTTGCCTGGAGAATCCCAGGGATGGGGGAGCCTGGTGGGCTTCCGTCTATGGGGTCACACAGAGTCGGACACGACTGAAGTGACTTAGCAGCAGCAGCAGCAGCCTCATAGACGGAGAAGGCAATGGCACCCCACTCCAGTACTCTTGCCTGGAAAATCCCAAGGATGGAGGAGCCTGGTAGGCTGCAGTCCATGGGGTCGCAAAGAGTCAGACACGACTGAGAGACTTCACTTTCCCTTTTCACTTTCATGCACTGGAGAAGGAAATGGCAACCCACTCCAGTGTTCTTGCCTGGAGAATCCCAGGGACGGCGGAGCCTGGTGGACTGCCGTCTATGGGGTCGTACAGAGTCGGACACAACTGAAGTGACTTAGCAGCAGCAGCAGCCTCATAGAACAAATTGGGATGTATTCTATTCTCTTTGATCTCTTTTGGGAAGAGCTGGTGTACAATTGGCATTATTTTTCCTTAAATATTTGCTGGCGCTCACTAGGAAAGTCGTTTGGACCTGGATTTTTCTTTACGGGAAAATGACATTATCATCCAGAACTTTCCATAAAGAAACCCAGATCCAAATGGGTTTCTGCTGCTGCTGTTCAGTTCAGTTCAGTTCAGTCGCTTAGTCGTGTCCGACTCTCCGCAACCCCATGAATCACAGCACACCAGGCCTCCCTGTCCATCACCAACTCCCGGAGTTCACTCAAACTCATGTCCACAGAGTCGGTGATGCCATCCAGCCATCTCATTCTCGGTCGTCCCCTTCTCCTCCTGCCCCCAACCTTTCCTAGCATCAGAGTCTTTTCCAGTGAGTCAACTCGTTGCATGAGGTGGCCAAAGTATTGCAGTTTCAGCTTAGCATCAGTCCTTCCAATGAACACCCAGGACTGATCTCCTTTAGAATGGACTGGTTCGATCTCCTTGCAGTCCAAGGGACTCTCAAGAGTCTTCTCCAGCACCACAGTTCAAAAGCATCAATTCTTCGGCGATCAGCTTTCTTCACAGTCCAACTCTCACATCCATACATGTTACTCCCCCCTCTTTTCCTGCCTTCTTTTAGGCTGGGTTAATGTTTCCATTTCATCCTCTTTGTTGCTTTATGAGCTATGACTCTTGTTGTGCCGGTTTGTTTGTCCCCCCGCAGTGAGTCTCTGTTTCCCGTCCTGTGAGATTCACTACATCTTTAACTTGTAGTTGCTGAGCCCTACAATAGTCTAAGAGACTTGAAAAATCCCTCCCCCCAATGTTTGTATTTACTCATATAGTCAACATTTCTGATATCTTTCGCATTTCCCCCATCTCTCTCTTCTCTTTTCAGGGAGTTTTATGACACATACATTAAGCTGCCTGAGGTTGTTCTTCAGTTTATTGATGCTCAATTTCAGTTTTTTCTCAGGCTCCTTTGTGTGGTTCGTTTTGGGTGTTCCTATTGCTGTGTCTTCAAGTTCACTAATCTTCCTCTAAAGTGTATAATACTGTATTCATCCCATCCAGGATATTCTCTCTTTTTGGTCTTTTCCATGCCCCTATTTAACATGTTGTCTTTTTTTTTTTCTTTAAGCTTCTTAAACATATACAGTTTTAATAATGATTGAAAAATTCTTACCCACTAATTATACCACCTGGGTCACTTCTGGATTAGTTTCAATTGATTTTTCACCTCACAGCAGCTCACATTTCTCTTTTTTGCATACTTGGTAATTTTTGATTGGATGCGGGACATTGTGAAATTTATTTCATTGCGTACTGGGTATTTTGTATTCCTGTGAGTTTCCTGAGCTGAGTTCTGGGATCTGGAAGTGATCTTATTTATCTGGGTCTTGCTTCTAAGCTTTTTAGATAAGAGTGGCATTTTGTTAGGATTAATTTCCCCCTACTACTGAGGTAAGACCCTTCTGAGTATATTTTCTAATGCTAAGTGAATAATGAGTTTTCCACTTTGGTTGATAGGAACCAGCACTAGTTTATGGCCTGGAGTCCTTAGGACTTTGTCTGTAATCCTTTCATGTTGCTTTTCCCCAGACACGGGATTTCCTCACATGTATGCGCTGATCAGTGCTTTGTACTGGAGAAAGACCCTCGGCAGAGTCCAGCATTCTCCCTGTGCACCTCTGTCCTCTCTGACACTTCGTCTTCTGAACGCAGAAGGACTGCTGGGCCCCAACTAGATACTCCTTTCTGGTGCTGTGGTCCATTAATGTTCCCTGGGCAGCACACTGGGGCAGTTGTAGGACTTCCCTCATTTGTTCCTTGAATCTCAGGGGTCACGGTAACTTGCTGTTTGCTGTCAACTGTCTTGAAAACTGACTGGATTTTTAGTTGTTACAGGAAGAAGGTAAATCTGGTATTTTTTCATCTTCCTGGAAACAGACAAAGTCAGCTTCCTTGGAAATAAAAAAGAATCCGTGGACCAGTGTCACGCATTTCTACAATTTCTAGAGTCAAAGAACTCTGAAACAACCAAGAATTAGAGGGATTGACTAATTTTTTTGAAAAAGGCATTATGGCGGCAATTTCATAGGAATATAATGACCCATCCAAGAGGACAACAGTGATCCTCACATTCATGAATTCTCTCGTAAGTAGTAACTGAAAACCACGACCAGTTCAAGGCAATGCTGATGCTCACTGAAGAAAATCTGGCCCTCCCCCAAACTTCAAGAATCCCCACTCCCTTGACAAGCTTTAATGCAGTGGAAAGTCACACGACAGCTCCACAGCTCAACAGGGACCCAGGGTTGTCTGTAGATTTCCCCATGCTTTCAGTTGGGAATACCTCATATGGGTAACCTTTTCTGTCATTTTCCTTGCCTGTGAAGGAAATCTAAGGAATTCTGTGTTGAAGAAAAACTTCCATTTTTAGATCCACAGACCCTTCTAGAGGATGTTGCCCAGAGGTTTGGGAACTTGGTCTATAGCTCTGGCATTGGTGACCAAGATACAGGTTGAAACAGTTTTACGTTAAAGATGAGTGGTTTTGTCTTCCCCTCTAGCCCTCTGCCCTCTCGTCCCCATCCAATCTGGTGTTCGTGTCAGGAAATAAACAGGAGTCACTGCCGGACAGCATTAATAAGCTTACAAGTGGCAACAGATCACCATCACATAGGCCCCCATGGTCCTGTTTCCTGTTACCAGGTAGCTAAGCTGAGTGTACTCTGACTGTTCTATTTGTTCTTGACAGAAGTTTAGCGGGTAAGACAAAATAAACAGCTTTGATTAAGAATCCAATTGGAAATTCAATTTACTTGGCTAGCTTAGCTCTATCTGCTCAGGCAAGTTGTTCTTGTGCCCTGATTGACATTAAATGATGAGTAGAGCTGGGGTCCTTTCTCATTCCAAATTCCCTAATCCAATAACTTAGGCACAAAATACTCCTTTATAGAGCTTCCCTGGTGACTCAGTGGTAAAGAATCCGCCTGCCAATACAGGAGACGTAGGTTTGACCCCTGGGTTGGGAAGATACCCTGGACAAGAAAATGGCAAGCTACTCCAGTATTCTTGTCTGGGAAATCCCATGGACAGAGGAGGCTGGTGGGCTACAGTCCATGGGGCTTCAAAATAGTCACAACTGAGTGACTAAACAACTCCTTTATAGGCAAGAAGAGCCACTGCAAAGAGAAATGAGTTTGAGGGAAGCCCGAGGTACATTCTGATTTTATATCCAAGAGAGAGTGGATGGATACCATCATGAAAAGGCTGATCTCTACGACAAAATTCAGACTAGAAGCTTCTTTGGGGCAGAATTTTAATTTTTGTGTATTTGCAGTTTCCGATTTCAGGCTCAGTGCACTTTGAGAGAGCTGGCTTTAACATGGATGAATCAAAAGTGAAATCTCACCTTCGTGGGTGCCATTCCACTGGGGAAATGTGTGTAGAGAGGGCATTAGGGACACCCAGAGGCACTTAGGGACTCATGTGGGTGAACAGCCATGACCCATGGTTTGCACCTTTGAGCGACAGGCACCTGTGGAGCCAGAATCTCAAATGGACCACAAGTTCCTGCCGCCCCCTAAGACCTTCCAGGACTACAGGGACCCACATTACAGCTAAAGTCCCAGGATGCAACTTTGAATAATTGATTCTCAGGGCCCGTGGCTGAAAACGGAAGATAAAACATTTACCACAGTTTGACTGTGGTTATTTTTCTTATCCAGTGAACATCTATTGCACAAGCTGACCTGTCTTGCATATCTGTGTGAGCTGTAATGCTCTGAGAAAGATTTAGCTTTGGGCAGTCAAGCTCATTTGTTTTGGAGTCTAAACAGCTAACAGAGAAGAGCCTCAGAGCTTGTAACAGACTCATTTTAGCTCTTCGATTATTGTCATATACTGAGTGCAAGGCTCCTTATGTGCAATAAATGAGAAGTGGGTCAGGTATGGGGAACTCAGGCTGCTGCACTCAGTCTAATAAGTGAGGATAATAATACCAGCTTTACACATAACGTCTCATTTAATCCTCAACAAATCTGAATGAATATATTATCATTCCTCCCCTTTTTGAAAATCATTCCCCCTTTTATATAGGTAAAACAACTGGGGCTCAGAGAGGTTAAGTGATTTGCCTGAAGTCACACAGCTAGGATGGAATTCTAGCCCAGAATTCCTTGTGTCCACATGATCTCAACCAATACACTCTACTTGTTGGATTGAGTCACTTTCTTCCCGTTTTTAGGTCTGAATTCCCTTCTGTATTGAGGATGGAATTGAATAGGACCATTTTCAGCCCCTAAACGCTGCGCTTCTTTGAGTCCCACCGGGGCTGGCTTCGCTGCATGCCAAAGGCCACGGGAGGGCCCGCCTCTACCCAGAACACACATCCCACAGCCAGCAACACACTTGGCGAGAAGAGGGCCTGTGTCTGGAGCAGTCGGACCCACTGCCCACCAGGAGGATTTGTGATGGGTGTGCCGTGCTAATGAGGGACTGGTCGTGCAGACGCACACAGGAAGCAGGATGCGAGAGCACATGCTCGTGGACGGTGACCGCCGGGGCCATCTGCGACACTGACCGCTTGGCTTGAATGTCTGAGATGATGTTTATTCCTCTTTCCAGGATGACTCACGATGAAGAAAGCCGCAGCTGTAGACAAGAGCCAGGGGTCAGGGTGCGGGTCAGCTGCCCGAAGCCCCAAGGGGAGACGAGGAACCGGCCTGAGTGCAGCTCGGAGAAACTGCTGCTACTTGATCAAAGAGAGGAGCGTGGCTCTCGTGGGCCCCGGGCAGGAGGGCTGGTGGCAGAGGTCTGGGCTGCACCGCAGGTAGAAACTTGCAATTACAGCAGTTTCATTTCCCTACACTGGGGCACATCTTTGTTCCCTAAGACGAAGAGCATGAAAGCGATTTGAAAGCAAAACAGCCCAGGACTTGAGAATTCTAAGTGCTTCTGAAAACGCCGGCTGGTGACAGCCAAGCTATTCCGTCGGCTCACACGGCTCCTTCTGTCAGCTGCAGCCAGTGATTCAAAATTTGGCACCGTGCCCCACCAGGCCAGCCAGAGGGCTCTGGGATGGGCAGATTAGCAAGGGGTGGGGCTGGAGAGGAGCATGGTGGGTGTGAGTCGTGGACCTGGCGGCTCTTACTTGCAGGGAAACTGTAGCCTCGATGGCTGTGTGTGTTTGTGTGTGTGTAGCCTGGACAGGTGTGTGTGCATGCATGTGTGTGTGTGTATGAGGCTTGCACCCTCCTGCGCCAGGATGAGTCAGGTGGAAGCAGGGGCCAAGTATCTTTCAGCCTGAGGCCTGTCCCTCCTTAGGGACTGAGCAGATGAAAGCATGGCAGGTCTGTGCCCAGGTGCGGGGCACGGGGGCTCATCTGCTTGGGTCAGGCTGCCACAGCTCATGAATCTCTCGTCTCTCCCTGGGAAGCCACCGGTGAGACTCCTGGTGACGTGCAGGCACGGCCTAGTGCACACCTGTTCCGAGAGGCGTGCAGCTCTGCCTGCTTCTAACTTGGTCGGAGGACACGACCAGTTCCAGCTGGAAAGTCTCAAGAGGACCCAGGCTTTGTACCCAGGGCTCTCTGCGTCCGGCCTGTGCCCCCCCTGCCCCCTCCCCCTGTCACCTGCTGCGGGCCACAGACAGCGAGTTCAGCCCCAAGCAAGCACTGTCCTGGGATGCTGAGAACCCAGGGGCCACCGGGCAGGGTGGGGACCACCGGGCCAGCGACTGCAGTGACGCCTGTGGCGGGCTCTGGCTGGCTTGCGCAGAGAGCCAAGAGCCAGGCCCCTGGCTGGGGGACGCTGTGTGACCCTGGTATGATCAGCTGGCTCCATGCTCCTGAACAGCAGCCCTGCCCCCACCCCCGTGTCCTCCCCTGTTGGGGTCTGGCTTCGGAGGGAACCCTGGTTTGCTTCTGGAAAGTCATCCTGGGTGGCTTTTGCCCACAGTTCCTGATTCTGCCACCCTGGTCCGATCGGGGGCTGTGGACAGACAAGGTTGACATGACCTCTGCCCGCACTGAGCTGAAAATTGGGGGTGCAGGGGGGAGAAGGCATGGTACAGACCAGACAAACCAACGATCAACCCGTTCGACTGACAAATAATTGTAACCGCGATGTGGGCCTCAAAATGGCAGCGGGGCGGGACACAGTTGAATCTGAGCAGGGCAGGCAGCCTGGGGTGGGGTGGGGGCTGCCAGTATGGGGAGCAGAAAGATTCAAGCTGAGACCTGCAGGGTGAGTGGAGGGCCCTGCAGCAGAGATGAGTGTGGAAGAGCCTTGAGCAGGGAGGGAGGCCCGCCGGCTGTTTGAGGAAGAGAAAGCGCAGCAGGGCCTGCAGAGGAAACAAGAGGGGCAGCCGGGACAGGCGGGCCGGACGTTTGACCCGCAGGCCACGGTAAGGATTCCCTTCTCCAGCCTTCTCGATGGCAGGCATGGCTGTGAAAACCACCCAAAGGAGGATGAGCTCGGCCCACTGCGATGTGGGGCCAAAGGCTCCGGCCTGCCCCCCACCCCACCCCACCCCACCCCGCCTGCACAGACTTGCTCTCTGCAGCTGGTGATCCAGGGCCACAAACAATGTGGAGAATCTCCGGCCAGAGCTGTGGGATGGATGGGATTCTATTTATAAGCACAGAGGGAGGGGCTGAACAATGGAGCCACTGCCAACTCGGTGGGTCTGTGGCCGACCTCCTGGGGGACTCTGGAAAGCCTCAAAGCCAGACCCCCCCGGAAGAGACGGCGCAGGAAGGAGGGGATTAGCCGGCCAGAGGGCGTGGGGCCAGCTGCTTCCTCCAGGGTCTGATCACCTTCCTCCGAAAGCAGCTGGCAAGTCCCCATCTGCGGACAGTGTGTGCCAACACGGGCTCAACGGACTCGGCCCCTGCCCCCACCTCACCTCCCCAGGGGCTGCGGCTTAGACAGACAAGGTTGGAGCCAGTAAGTGACTACACGACAGGCAGGGCATTTACCGGAGTCCACATCCAATGTTGTTCCGTGGGGTGGACGCAACAGGCATGTGAGGGGCTTGGCAGGGTCCTTGGCACAACTGGGCAGGTATTTCTTCTAAAAGGAGTGACCAGCTTCAGGAAGAACGATTGTGAGAGCCAGTGATGATGGCCTGGCCTAGCTGAGGGCAGGGGGCTGTAGGGTGGGGCAGGCAGGAAGCACCACCCGGGGTTCCTTTCTGGCTCCACCGCTACCCACGCTTGGGACTCAGCAAACTGCTTCTTCACTTGGCCTCATTCTCATCTGAAAGATGTAAGTTACACCTGAAAATGTCCATGAAGCACTCAGCACAGGCAGTGCATGGCAGCTGGTAATCCCTGAATGAATTCTCACTCCTGTTATCATCAAATATGAGAGAGGAGTGTCTTGGAAACACAACCCTCAGGAAGTAAATAAGCTCTGCTTTTGTCCAGAGACACCCACGACGAAGTAAAGATGAGTTTCAAGGAACCTGGCTCCAGAAGAAAGGTTCCATGGTCACAATGTTTGGGAAACGGCAGACTATTTCATCTTATTGATTTACAAAGCAAATTTGCATATTAAAGACACACAAAGAGTCCTTCAATAAAAAGATCTGTTAAATCTTTTTCTGTTCACTCTTTTCCCCAACTTATCTGACCTTTATGTTTGGATGAATATACAAACTTTCTGGGCTTCCTGGGTGGCGCTAGTGGTAAAGAACCCACCTGCCTAATGCAGGAGACATAACAGACGCAGGGTCAATCCCTGGATTGGGAAGATCCAGGGCATGGCAACCCACGCCAGTATTCATGCCTGAAGAATCTCCTGAACAGGGGAGCCTGGAGGGCTACAGCCTGGGGGATCACAAAGAGTTGGACACGACTGAAGCGACTTAGCCTGCACGCACAATCTTCCCACAGGAAACATTCTGAAGATAGCGGAGGTTTGGGGACTAAAACCATCTCAGTCTGATTGCTTCCCCCCACCCCACCCCAATGTGTGAGTGAGGAACAGACAAATCACAGCGAACCAGGGCAGGAGGAGGAAGGGCCTGATGATAGAAGCTGGGGCCCTGCTCTCCTCTCAGCAGGCGACACCTACTAACAGAAGGAGCAGGAGGGGGGGAGCCGGCCGGTGCCTGGAAGCACTGGCCAGGCGCTTCATGAGACTGAGTGGGAACCCTGGGGCTGATGGACTGGAGAGGAAAGCATGACAGAGCTGCCTCTCCTCCTCCTCCAGTACTTTGTCTAAAAGGATGACATGGAGACAAGAGACAGCGGGAGCGAGCGCTGTGGGAGACAGCACGGAGTCGGGGAGGGGCCGCCTTGCACCCGTTAACCGGGGCCACCTCGCCGAAGCGCGGTCAGACTGCCTCCAGGGGAAGGAGGTGACGGCCCACCTGTGCCTTCTCTTCTGAGCAGGTGCCCAAAACGCAGCTGAAACTTAAAACTCGGTGCTTCTCATCAATGATATCAGGAAGATCCTTTAGCCCCGTTGACTCAAAAAATAACATGCAACCTAAACATTGAGGGTTCTGCTTTACCTGGTGGAGATTTCTAGGACTTAAGGCCGGGATGGAGTCTGAATGTCAAGCGTATTTTTGTGAATGAAAGAAAACCAGATATCCTAAGTTAAGCAATTTAGTGCTTTTCTATGTATGGGAGGAGGCAAGCGTCTGGGCTCCCAGAAATCATCCCTTTCATATGCACCTCAGCCATCTGGGGCCGGTTTCCTGTGTTTTTCACGTTCTGAGCTTCCTCCGGGCTCGCTGGAGGGAGTGGCTGCGGTCTGATGGCTGCGAGATGGCAGGTGTCTTTCCTCCCTGCTTCCCTCAGGGCTCACCAGCTCACCTTCCCTGGTGGCTGCAACTGCCGGTGACTGTGATATTCGTTGTGAACTGATACGGCAGGAAATACTCCACTTCTCAGTTCCTCCTCTTGGTCCAGAATTCGATCAATATTTGGGAGACATCTCATGACCAATTTTTGTCCCCCACGGTGATGGGAGGCTCATTCTAGATCAGGCAAAAGTTCTCACTGATGCGTCACTCCAGGTGTTAATTTTTGGATTAGGTTCATTGGGAGATAATCAAGGGCTTTCCCTGGTGGCTCAGATGGTAAAGAATCCATCTGCAATGCAAGAGACCTGAGTTTGATCCCTGAGTCGGGAAGATCCCTTGGAGAAGAAAATGGCAACCCACTCCAGTATTCTTGCCTGAAGAATCCCATGGAGAGAGGAGCCTGGCAGACTATATATAGTCCATGAAGTCACAGAGTCAGACATGACTGAGCAACTAACACTTTCACTTTCTGATATTAAAGCTTCTCTGGATCCTCTATCTACTAACCTATTATGGTCCAGGAGGTATTTCCCTTGTTGCTTCTTCCCATATCTAGAATCACACTGTTACAATTATTCGATGTTATACACTTGATCTATTTCTTCAAGATGTTTCAGTTCAGTTCAGTTCAGTCGCTCAGTCGTGTCTGACTCTTTGCGACCCCATGAACCACAGCACGCCAGGCCTCCCTGTCCATCACCAACTCCCGGAGTTCACTCAAACTCATGTCCATAGAGTCGGTGATGCCATCCAGCCATTTCATTCTCTGTCGTCCCAGTCTCCTCCTACCCCCAATCCTTCCCAGCATCAGAGTCTTTTCCGGTGAGTCAACTCGTTGCATGAGGTGGCCAAAGTATTGGGAGTTTCAGCTTTAGCATTAGTCCTTCCAATGAACACCCAGGATTGATCTCCTTTAGAATGAACTGGTTGGATCTCCTCGCAGTCCAAGGGACTCTCAAGAGTCTTCTCCAACACCACAGTTCAAAAGCATCAATTCTTCAAGATGTTTAGCCATCATTAATTTGGCCAGGGGCCTGGTCACACATCATGTAATGCAAGAGACAACAATCTTTTGTTTTTATTTAAATAATTTTATTTATTTTGGTGTGCTGGATCCTCATTGCTGTGTAGGCTTGTCTCTGTGGAGTGGGGGCTGCTCTCTAGTTTCGGCGCCCGAGCTTCTCATCACAGTGCCTTCTCTTGTTGCAGAGCACAGGGTCTAGGGTGTGTGGGCCTCAGGAGTTGTGCTCCCCGGGCTCTAGAGCACAGGCTCAACAGTTGTGGTCCACGGGCTGAGCTGCTCTGGGTACGTGGGATCAAACCTGTGTCTGCCGCATCAGCAGGCAAATTCTTTACCAATGAGCCACCAGGGAAGCCCAACAACAATCTTATAAAATAGCTCCCGCCAAAATCTTGGCTCTCTCTGCCCACCAAATAAAAAATTACGGAGACAGGGTCTGGAGGAAATAGAAAGACGGCTTTAGTTCTCAGCTGCCTGAAGGGAGAACGCAGCAGGCTAGCGCCTCAAGAACTGTGCCCCTACCACGGGGAATCTGAGGGATCACATAGATGGGGCTCGCGGTCTGGCGTAAGTGGTAAGTGCAAAGCAGTGAGTCTTCATTTTTCTTCTTGCATTGTTTTGAAATGGTCAGAGTGACTTAGCAGCAGCAGCAGCAGCAGCATCAGGTAGGCCGGTACATGGGTCTGTCTCTGGTTTATGATGTTGCGTCCTTCTTTCTAAAATGCAAAAAGCTACAGGGGTGATCTGCAAAGAAGCGTGGGGAAGGTAAGCACCAGGGACAGGATGTAATTTGCCTAGAGTTAGGGGCGGTGGGTGCAGGGTGTTGTTGTCAGGTTAGTTTCGAGAGACACAGACCACAGATTAGTAACAGTTAAAGTAAAGCTAGGAGTGATTAGCTCTTTCAGGCCCATTTGTTTCTTCTCTAGTCTGTTCACAGTTCTCTTTCCTTGTTCTCAGGAAAAATTCCACTGCTATTTTTGCTGCAACAAAATTGTGAGTAATATAGCTAGTAATGTTATTAAAGTTACAAGCAGGGATTTAAGCCATGGCTTTCCAGAGCCAAACCATCTTCCCAAAAGATCACCAAGGTTAGGAAATGGATCATCTCAGGCAGCCATCTGATTTTTCAGATGAGTCATTAAATGTGTTACATTAGAGGATTTGTCTGGTGTGTAAATACAACATTCAGTTTGAATTATGGCATAGGTGTGCCCTTGAGATGCTGTGAGGATATCAAGGGCCATTCGATTTTGTAAGACAGCTATCCTCATCATAGAGACCTCAGAATTTAGCAGGTTAATAGCCTGGTTGCTATCATTTAAAGGCTTCTGAATGAATTTTGTTAAGGTTTCAATGTGGGAAATTACATCTTCCAATCCTAGGGAAGGCACAAAAATAGCTGCCAAATGATCATACCAGTGGAACACAGATCTCTCAGTTCGTCAGGCTCGAATGGATGGTAAATTTGCTGGAGTTACATCTAAATTTGTACATAAGTGGCCCTGAGCCCAAGGGAATCCTGAAGTACACCTTCCCAGCCACCCAGGGCCACAGATTGGACCCACAGAGCCATTGAGTCCTGTTAGGTGCCACCCAGTATATTTCTGGTTGTCTGATCCAATCTGTTCCATACCAATCACTATCTTTAAGGGAAATGATATACTGGCATTTTTCATAAGGCACCCAGTCTAATTTTCTAGTGTTATTACGCTGATCAGTATGATTTGATTGTTCCCAGCATAGGGAGGCCTTTAGAGAACTGAGACAAAAGCCTGGTGTTTTAGCCAGACAAATCCACCCCACAACTGGAGAAGGGTCCCTCCTGAGAGCACAGAATTTACATTTTTTGACTGAAATTTAGCTTGTTGTTCTGATTTAGCTTGAGTAACCTAAAGGGAAATTTCATATTTATGGCTAGGGTCAAAACAGGGATGTTTGATTGGCCGAGTGAGTGGGTCCCATCTAGTGATATCAGTGGTGGCCCAGACAGAACTATAATTCCTTTCTTCTAAAATAAACTTTCTAAGAGCCATTCAATCAGAGCCTTGGAGGGGAGAAACCCACCATGGTAAACCAGAAGTAGGGGATGCAGGCAATTGACCACAAATCCAACAATCTGATTTAAAATCTGCATAAGATCATGTCCATGAAAGAAAAATATTTGATTCATCTGTAAGAGTCCAAGAAACCGAGAAGAAAACGTTACAAATAATCATACAGGTCAGGTCCAGCATCTTGGGGTAGCAGTCTCTTTTGTTGGGTCCTGGCGTTGGTATTTCTACCTCATTAGGGCGACGCCTTAAAGTGAGTTTGAGGTCAGCGGTTCTTGCTACATACCATTCTGGTTCAGGAGCCCTTTTAAGGTGGGAAATAGGAATTCAAGAATCAATACCCTTCAGCTTTGCTGCACATGAGCTAGTTGAAAGACCCTGACAAGGGCCCTTCCATCTAGATTGGAGGGAGTCCTTTAGATTTGTCTTTTCCAGTATGCCTGATCTCCTGGTTGTAAGTCACAGGACATCTGATCTTCATATGAGGACAGATTACTGTGATAAGCTTCGGAAACAAGCTTTGGATGTCCTGCTAATAATGTGATTAAAACTTCGCAAGTATGTAATATATCGATCTCCCTTTAGTAACATAGGATCATATAACCCTTCATCCATTCTCACTGGTCTCCCTGTGATAATCTTGAAGGGAGATAAATGATGTTAGACAAAAGCAGTGGGCCTGAGGTTGGGGAGAACCAATGGAAGGATCACAGGATAGGGAGAGGAATAAGCAACCGTTATTTTAGCCAATTGAGCTTTCATTTGTTCGATTTGCCCTTTCTACTTGTCAAGAGAATGCACTGGTCATAGCAAATACCCTCTTCCAACAACACAAGAGAAGACTCTACACATGGACATCACCAGATGGTCCATACCGAAATCAGATTGATTATATTCTTTGCAACCAAAGATGGAGAAGCTGTATACAGTTAGCGAAAACAAGACCAGGAGCTGACTGTGGCTCAGATCATGAACTCCTTATTGTGAAATTCAGACTTAAATTGAAGAAAGTAGGGAAAACCACTAGACCATTCAGATATGACCTCAATCAAATCCCTTATGATTATACAGTGGAAATGAGAAATAGATTTAAGGGACTAGATCTGATTGATAGAGTGCCTGATGAACTCTGGACGGAGGTTCGTGACATTGTACAGGAGACAGGGACCAAGACCATCCCCATGGAAAAGAAATGCAAAAGAGCGAAATGGCTGTCTGAGGAGGCCTTACAAATGGCTGTGAAAAGAAGAGAGGCGAAAAGCAAAGGAGAAAAGGAAAGATATAAGCATCTGAATGCAGAGTTCCAAAGAATAGCAAGGAGAGATAAGAAAGACTTCCTCTCTGGCGGCGCAGACGCGGGAGACGCCCGGCTCCGGCGGCGCAGACGCGGGAGACGCCCGGCTCCGGCGGCGCAGACGCGGGAGACGCCCGGCTCCGGCGGCGCAGACGCGGGAGACGCCCGGCTCCGGCGGCGCAGACGCGGGAGACGCCCGGCTCCGGCGGCGCAGACGCGGGAGACGCCCGGCTCCGGCGGCGCAGACGCGGGAGACGCCCGGCTCCGGCGCAACCGACCACGTGCAGAATCGTGGCTAAGATGAGCTACCCCGCGCCCAGGGTTAGGGCGGTGGCCGAGAGGAGCTGTACCACGTTCAGGAGGCAGTGGCTGCTTGGGCACCGGAGGGCCGAGAGGAGCTGATCTACATTCAAAGCAGGAGGCGCGGCTTTGAGGAGATACCCCTCGTCCATGGTAAGGTACAGCGGCTGCGCCTTGCTGGAGCAGCTGGGAAGAGATACTCCACGACCAAGTGGAATATAAGAATCCAGTGTTCTGGGGAGGAAGGAACAAGATGGCGGAGGGATGAGATGGCAAGACCACTTTCTCCCCCACAATTTCATCAAAAGAACATTTGAACGTGGAGTAAAGTCCACAAAACAACTTCTGAATACTGGCAGAGAACATCAGGCTCCCAGAAAAGCAGCCCATTGTCTTCTAAAGGAAAGAGAAGAAATCCAGCTCCACCCACCAGAACACCGACACATGCTTCCCTAACCAGGGAACCTTGACAAGTCACCCGTCCAACCCCACATACAGCAAAGAAACTACGTAATAAAGAGAACTCCACAAACTGCAAGAAGAGGGAAAGGCCACCCCAAGCAAAGCAATATAAGCAAGATGAAGAGGCAGAGAAATACCCAGCAAGTAAAGGAACAAGATAATTGCCCACCAACACAAACAAAAGAAGAAGATATAGGGAATTTACCTGATAAAGAATTTCAAATTTTGATGGTGAAAATGATTCAAAATCTTGAAAGCAAAATGGAGTTACAGATAAATAACCTGGAGAAAAGGATTGAGAAGATGGAAGAAAGATTTAATAAGGACTTAGAAGAAATAAAAAAGAGTCAATATACAATGAATAATGCAATAGATGAGATCAGAAACACTCTGGAGGGAACAAACAGTAGAATAACAGAGGCAGAAGACAGGATAAGCGAACTAGAAGATAGAATTGTAGAAATAAATGAAACAGAGAGGAAAAAAGAAAAACGAATTAAAAGAAATGAGGACAATATTAGAGACCTCTGGGACAATGTTAAACGCTCCAACATTCGAATCATAGGAGTCCCAGAAGAAGAAGACAAAAAGAAAGACCATGAAAGAATACTTGAGGAGATAATAGTTGAAAACTTCCCTAAAATGGGGAAAGAAATAATCACCCAAGTCCAAGAAACCCAGAGAGTCCCCAACAGGATAAACCCAAGGCGAAATACTCCAAGACACATATTAATCAAATTAACAAAGATCAAACACAAAGAACAAATATTAAAAGCAGCAAGGGAAAAGCAGCAAATAACACATAAGGGGATTCCCATAAGGATAACAGCTGATCTTTCAACAGAAACTCTTCAGGCCAGAAGGGAGTGGCAAGACATACTTAAAGTGATGAAAGAAAATACGCTACAGCCCAGATTACTATACCCAGCAAGGATCTCATTCAGATATGAAGGAGAAATCAAAAGCTTTACAGACAAGCAAAAGCTGAGGGAATTCAGCATCACCAAACCAGCTCTCCAACAAATGCTAAAGGATCTTCTATAGACAGGATACACAGAAAGAGTGTATAAACTTGAACCCAAAGCAATAAAGAAAATGGCTACGGGATCGTACTTATCAATAATTACCTTAAACGTAAATGGGTTGAAATTTTCAAAAAGGCTAGGAAACAATTCTCATAGCCATCAATAGTTCAGTGTTGAGTTCATGAATAGTTTTTAAGTTTGGGACAAACTGTAGTATTTGCTATTTGAAGTACTATTTGTAATTGGCATATTACGATGTAACATTGGTCTTCATTTCCATCTTAAAACGCCTAAAAATGCCTAACAGGTTTTTAAATTTGTGAATTTTAGTTGAAATGTATTTTACGATGTTACTAAACCTGCAGAAATATTGAAATATTTCAGAGAACTTTTTCACTGTACATTTAATTTATTTATAAAAGTTATGAACTGTAGAAAGTTTTACTTGTTGGGTCAAATGCTTGTTGCTTCAAATGCTTGTTGCATTTGAAGTGCTAGTTACAAGAAAATCAAATATCTTCAATGTATAAATGCTATTAAGTTTTTAAAGGACTCTGGAGTATAAGTAAGTTTGTTTAAAGAATTTTAGTCTGTTCAACTTGAAAAAGATAAATAAATAAAATTGGAAAAAAAAAAAAAAAGAAAGACTTCCTCAGTGATCAATGCAAAGAAATAGAGGAAAACAACAGAATAGGAAAGACAAGAGATCTCTTCAAGAAAATTAGAGATTCAAAGGAACATTTCATGCAAAGATGGGCTCGATAAAGGACAGAAATGGTATGGACCTAACAGAAGCAGAAGATATTAAGAAGAGGTGGCAGGAATACACAGAAGAACTGTACAAAAAAGATCTTCATGACCAAGATAGTCACGATAACGTGATCACTGACCTAGAGCCAGATATCTTGGAATGTGAAGTCAAGTGGGCCTTAGAAAGCATCACTACGAACTAAGCTAGTGAAGGTGATGGAATTCCAGTTGAGCTATTTCAAGTCTTGAAAGATGATGCTGTGAACGTGCTGCACTCAATATGCCAGCAGATTTGGAAAACTCAACAGTGGACACAGGACTGAAGAGGTCAGTCTTCATTCCAATCCCAAAGAAAGGCAATGCCAAAGAATGCTCAAACTACCGCACAATTGCACTCATCTCACACGCTAGTAAAGTAATGCTCAAAATTCTTCAAGCCAGGCTTCAGCAGTATGTAAACCGTGAACTCCCAGATGTTCAAGCAGGTTTTAGAAAAGGCAGAGGCACCAGAGATCAAATTGCCAACATCTGCTGGATCATGGAGAAAGCAAGAGAATTCCAGAAAAACATCTATTTCTGCTTCACTGACTATGCCAAAGCCTTTGACTGTGTCGATCACAATAAACTGTGGAACATTCTGAAAGAGATGGGAATCCCAGACCACCTGACCTGCCTCTTGAGAAACCTGTATGCAGGTCAGGAAGCAACAGTTAGAACTCTACATGGAACAACAGACTGGTTCCAAATAGGAAAAGGAGTACGTCAAGGTTGTATATTGTCACCTTGCTTATTTAACTTATATGCAGAGTACATCATGAGGAACGCTGGGCTGGAAGAAGCACAAGCTGGAATCAAGATTGCTGGGAGAAATATCAATAACCTCAGATATGCAGATGACACTACCCTTATGGCAGAAAGTGAAGAGGAACTCAAAAGCCTCTTGATGAAAGTGAAAGAGGAGAGTGAAAAGGTTGGCTTGAAGCTCAACATTCAGAAAACAAAGATCATGGCATCTGGTCCCATCACTTCATGGGAAATAGATGGAAAAACAGTGGAAACAGTGTCAGACTTTATTTTGGGGGGGCTCCAAAATCACTGCGGATGCTGATTGCAGCCAGGAAATTAAAAGACGCTTGCTCCTTGGAAGGAAAGTTATGACCAACCTTGATAGTATATTAAAAAGCAGAGACATTACTTTGCCAACCAAGGTCCGTCTAGTCAAGGCTATGGTTTTTCCCGTGGTCATGTATGGATGTGAGAGTTGGACTGTGAAGAAAGCTGATCGCCGAAGAATCGATGCTTTTGAACTGTGGTGTTGGAGAAGACTCTTGAGAGTCCCTTATACTGAGAGGAGATCCAACCAGTCCATTCTAAAGGAGATCAATCCTGGATGTTCATTGGAGGGACTGATGCTAAAGCTGAAACTGCAATACTTTGGCCACCTCATGTGACGAGCTGACTCACTGGAAAAGACTCTGATGCTGGGAAAGGTTGGGGGCGGGAGGAGAAGGGGACGACGGAGAATGAGATGGCTGGATGGCATCACCGACTCTGTGGACATGAATTTGAGTGTACTCCGGGAGTTGGTGATGGACAGGGAGGCCTGGCGTGCTGTGATTCATGGGGTTGCAGAGAGTCGGACACGACTGAGCGACTGAACTGAACTGAACTAACCCAGAAGAGTGGGGGTGATAGGCACAGTGGGTATGTTGCTTAATAGGCCCAATTTTATTAATTTCCTGAACAGTTTGTCCAGTAAAATGAGTCTCTCTGTTGCTGTGTAGTTCTGGGGGATTCCCCAGATGGGAATCACTCTTTCTAAAAACAGCTTCCTGACTGATTGTGCCGTAGCCCTTCTGCAGGGGAATGCCTCAACCCAGTGTGAAAACACACAGATTGTGACAAGAACATATACATCATAACAAGAACATACTGATAACCTTGCAAGGGAGGCTTCTGCTGTAAAATCAACCTGCCATACTTAAGAAGGACTTGTGGGTCATGGCAAACTCCCCTGAGAACTGTGCAGTGCCTTTCCTGGGTGATATTTTGGACACGAATAGCATCCTGAATAGATCTTCCAAGCTATGGTAAAGAAAGGCATCCACAAATATCGTTTACCCCACAACACCACCTTATCTGGGTTCCAAGGAGTTTACTCATGAATGTATTGTAAAACCGGATACTGGGCTGAAAACAGAAGGACAGGTTTCCCATTTGGGCCTACTCTCTGCTGCAGTTGAAACTTCCCTCCCTTCTGTATACAGGTGTCTTTTTCTTGGCCTGCTGCTGTTCTCTGAAGCTTGAACGTGTTAGTGGGTTTCCCGGAGACTGGAAGGGAAGAAGCAGTAGTTAGCTGGCTGTTGCTTATGACAGAGGCTGCTGTCCTGGTGGCACCATCAGCTAAAGGGTTTCCTTTGGGCTCTGCAGACTCAGCCTTTCAATGACCCGGTATCCTAACAAGAGCAAGTGCGCATGGTAGCAGAACGACATCTCTCGACTCTGCTGCCTGCTTTCCGTTTTTGATGGGCCGTCCTGAGGAAGTCAGAAATCCTCTTTGTTTCCAAAGCATACCAAAATCATGTGCCGCTCCCAAACCACAGTGGCTGTCCGTGTAGATACTGACAGATTTCCCTCTTGCCAACTGACACACCCTGGTCAGTGCCATTAACTCAGTGTTGGGTGGAAGAGACATTAGGCAAAGGGCCACTTTCGAGGATGGACACTGGAGAAACAACAGCACAGCCAGCCTGGTATTCTCCATGAGGTCCTCGTAAGTATGAACCATCAGCGAATAAAAGAAGACTAGGATTATTCATCAGACTCTCTCCAAGGTCAATCCTAGGAAATAAAAGACTGTTAGTTGCAACAATACAACAGTGCTTTTCCTCATCCAATTTTTCTGGGAGCAAGGCAGCTGGATTAAGCTTGTCACACCTGTGGAGAGTTATGTTTGGTGAGAGCAGGACAATCTTGTGAGAAGTTAATTGACTTGCTGAATAATGCTGTGCGTGAGGAGAGTTTAGTGAGGCCTCCACAAAGCATGGAACAAAGTCAGTGAGGGGTGACTCAGAACTATCTCCCCTGTGGCTCAACACATCACAGCTGTTGTCTGGACAGCTCGGAGACACGGAGGAAGACCACTGGCTACCGCACCTAGCTGCGGGCTGTAGTATCCCTGGTTGGAAGGAGCCGCCGTGCCGTAGGGATAATACCCTAACGCAGCACTCTGGTTTCCGTGGACAAAGGAAAAAGGATACATTCTATCTTGGAAGTCCTAAGGCTGGGGCCTTTACCAGGAGGCCCTTAAGGGTCTCCATAGCTTTAGAATGCTCTGTTCCCCAGCACAGAGGTTCAGTTTGGTTTTGTTTCACTGAATCATATACTGGTTGAGCTACTAGGGAAAAAGTGGGAATCCAGTTCCTCCAGCAGCCTGCAAGGTCTAGGAAAGCCACTCAGCCTTCTTTCTCTTCTCCGGGCAGGGAAGGCCAGCGTGCCCTTTACTCTGTCCAGGCCAATTAAAAGCCACCCTTAGATATCACACGTCCTGAATTCTCCACATCAGCCTTGTGAAGTGTTAGTCGCTCAGTGGTTTCTGACTCTTTGAGACCCCGCGGACTGAATCCCGCTAGACTCCTCTGTCCATGGAACTCTCCAGGCAAGAATACTGGAGGGGGTAGCCATTCCCTTATCCAGGGGATTGTCCTGACCCAGGGATCAAACCAGGTTTCCTGCATTGCAGACGGACCCTTTACTGTCTGAGCCACCAGGGAAGCCCAACTGTAATTTCTCTTTGGATCCCTTATGTCCTTTTGAAGCTAACTTCTGGAACAAGTACAGGGTGTCTTGCTGACTATCTATTAAGGAATTTGAACACCAGTTCAATGTAGACACAGCAAGTCATCTACATATTGTATCAAGACTGACATATGAGGAAAAACTAGATCATCTAAATCTGCTTTTAATACCTGAGAAAAGCAAGTGGGGCTTTCAGTGGAGCCCACTGGCATCACAGTCCAAGTATAATGCCATTCATTCCAAGTGAAGGCAAAAAAAAGGCTCTTCATCACCTTTATCATGGGCTGTAAACATTATACAAGGAGAGAAATCTGATTGATTTTTTACACCTCAAAACATTTCTCCCTTAGGAGCAAAGGAAATCTGGGCGCCATATATTTCTAACGAATCTCTACCTAGCAGGTGATTAGGGGTACTTTCTACTAGGAAAAAGGAATGGTTTTGAAGTTCTGCTAAGTAAAACTCTAAAGGTAATGCTTTAAAAGCCTTAATGGTTGCACAGGAGATTCCCACTATCTGCACTGCAGTATTACTCCGAGGGAGGGAGCCTTTGATTTTGGTAGGGTTTAAAACTGAGAAGGTGGCTCCCGTATCTACTAAGGCTTTAATCGTTTCTCCTTGCATATTCATTTCTGCTTCCACAAGGTGTTAGAAAGGAGGCGGGGGAAGACTCTCCAGGTATCCTCAGAGCAGCCCTAATTCTGTTTTTCCCCCTAATTCTTGTTTAACTTGAAATTCTGGTCTGAAATTAGTCTGTCCTCGATTTTTAAAAATTTTCTGCAGTCCCTTTTTAGGTGACCAAGTTGATAATGGTAAAGGCAAACGCTAGATTTCTTTATGAGTTATGGATCGGACCAAGAGTTGTTAACCACTGACAGACCTTGATTACTTAACTGGTGCAAGTGAATTTTCATAATTTTTATAGAGGTATCCTTTTCTTTCTTTTTAATGGTTTTGAAAAGTTGGTCTGCCAGCATGACAAAGGCATTTGTATGTAATACAGACCAACCTAAATCATGTCCTTTAATTAAGAGAAGCCAATTTCTCATCCAAACCTTCTAAAAACTTCTTGATATCAGCTTACATTAAGAAAGAGCTCATCGTGCCTTGCACTAGCCCTTATAACACTCCCACTCTGCCAGTTAGAAAACCTAATGGCAAAGGTTGGAGATTTGCACCTGATTTGAGATCTGTCAACGCTATTGTTATTCCTTGTCATTCCCTGGTACTCGATTTCTCACCCTGGACTCATGACAAAATAAACACAGCCATGAGAATGACAGTCTCTTTTGAATGTTCCTTAGGGAGAAAGTATTTACTGTCTCTAAACGTGGAGCATGGACCATCTTTGTGTAATCACCTGTGAAGCTGGTTGGAAACAGAGGTTCAAGGGACCAACTCAGCTCTGCTGGGCCAGCACCTCAGGCGGATATGGACCCACCTGCGTTAGAGCTTCATTAAGCAGGGATGACCCCTCACCCAGAGTGGTCCCCTATCTGCTAAGCCTAGGGCTGGACAGCCAGGTGGAAGATGCCCCCCATCACAAACCAGATGAGGTTGACGTGGGGATCTATCTAAAATTACCTAGGACATAGGGCGAGGTCTGTAGGCTGAGAAGAGCCACCGTTTAACGAGAACCTACTCTGTGCTGGGTGCTCCAGGGGTGGACCCTCCTTTCATCCTTATAAGGGCCCCCAAGGTTGATATCTCACTGCTGAGGGAGACTAAGAGGGAAAACTGGTCCCGGTCCCAGAGCCAGTGAGGGTGAGCGTCAGGTCAGTCTGCAATGTCCACACCCTCTCCATAGTGCCAGAGACCTGACTCAGAAACATCTCTGGGGGTTGCCAGAGACAGAAAGTAAAGCTGAAGACAGAACCAGGATGCTCGTGGGAACCGGGCCGGGTAGGGGTGGGGAATAGGATGGAGTCACCCGCTCAGGTGCTGGGGGTTCTACGGCCACAGCTACACGCAAAGGGACTTGGTTCGTGCGTCCAGTTTGTAAGTTGGGTTCGTCTGGCCCCTGAGAAACCCAATTTCTGGCCTCTATCACTGCACTGCCTTCTGAAGCACCAGTTATGAATGAACGACAATTAGGCCTGGAAAAGTCCAGCAAAACACAACCTAGCTCATTAAACTGCCATCCTCCTTTTCCTTCCTGCCTTTCCTGAGTTGCACAAGCAGAGGTACAAAGTCAGCCTGCTGTGACTGCCCACCTCCTGCTGCCACCGGCCACTCTGCGAGAGCTGGGGGCAACCCCGTCCTGGGCTTCTCACTGGGACATGACCCCCCTCCCTCCACTGGCTGCTGTCTGCCCCTACTTGGGAAAGGCACAACCCCGCCACCTTCTCCCTGGGCAGGCTGTACTCCCCGCCTGACATTCTGGGAGCTTGGGTTTCAGGGCATGCGTGTTGGCTGCACGCTGAGATGACCCCTGCCACCTACCAGCGAAGTCGACCCCAAAAAAGGAACTCGCAGGGGCTCTCACACCAGCTGTGCGTTCCTCAGGGCTGCCACCCTCCAGTGAGCGCGGGACCTTATCTGGCTGAGCACAGCTGATACGGCCTTCTGGAGAGATGTCACATGCCACCTCGATGGGGATTACGCAGAGAATTTGAGGTCAAGGGTTTAGGCCAAACCAGCTTCTATTTATAAAAAAGTGGCTCTCGGGGGGAAACAGAAGGGCAGGAGATGGCTCTGTGTGGGTGCCGGTCAGCAGGGGGACATGCTGGGGCAGGTCAGCACCTGTCAGTCATGTTGCTCCCTGAAAGCCAAGCCTGCTACCGGCCCACCACCGTGACAAAGGTCCTTTGTCTCAAAATGGCCCCGTGTACACGTGTGGGAGGAAAGGACCCTAGGCTGGCCATGTGGACATCTGGCAACCAGCTCCATGGCTGAGGGGCCTCCTGTGAGGACAGGTGGAGACGAGCTCTTCAATTCCGTGAGGACCAAAAGGGTCCCCATGAAAGGACTGAAGTCCAGGCTCTCTGAGGGAGGCAGATGCCCTGTTTAGTGCAACAGATGAACAGACGCTCACTCTTCTCTCACAAACTGCGCACAAAACAGGGGAAGTCACGAGGGACCCAATCCTGCATTGGGGCTCCTGAAACCCGGCGTGCTGCGCTGGCAGACTCCTCTTCTGACAAGTGGCAGGAACTGCTGACCTCAGCCCGAGGTGTCCAGGCCCCATCTCAGTCTGGCTGAACCAGAAGCTGCCCGCCTGGGGCCTGTGGGTCTGCGTCACCCAGAGCCCCTGGCAGAGTGGGGGCTGGCAGGGCAGGCTGTGGCCCCAGCTCCTCGCCGAGGTCTACCCTCCCCACAAGCCCACATTAGCAGCGAGGCCATGCTAGCTGCAATGTGACACACTAAATCATGTGGAAAACTTTTATTAGAATGTTTCAAAATACAACTTTCCAATATACGAAAATCGAAATAATTGTCCCTTTCCACCCCTCCCCTGCTAATGGCCAAGCCGTCACACTCCGAGCCTGAAGGTAACATACGCTTCTGCCTGCGCTTGGTGCGAGGCAGTCCTTGTCTGTCAGCAACTGCCTAGGGTGTCACAGGCCTCAGAACTAAATACGCCCAGATCTGAATAACTCTGCCTCACAAGCACTTCAGCGAGACTGCACTCGCCCTCCAGGCCAAGGAGCACACACGTGTGGTGGCTGAGGGCGGCAGCGATGTCGTCTCGGCTCCTGGGTCCACCCAGGTCTGTGAGCACTGCGGTTCACAGACAGGAGCCAGGGGCGGTCACCCACGTCACCAGCGTCTGCTGGAGGTGAAAGCAGTTTCTCAATCGACTGCCCACCTCCTCGCCAGAGCGTGAGAACCACTGTGGGATGCTCAGCGCCCACAGCCAAGCCGGGAAGAGGGGCTGAAGGCTTCCCAGGGCAGCGCGGCCATCGCAGGCCCTGCCGCCTCCACGCTGCTCACAGCTGCCTGCGCTCTGAGGGGCTTGTGCCACTCCTGAGACTCGGCTAACGCCCGCGCCGGTGAGCTTCCTTCCCTCCACCTAGTCGCCATGCTGGCACCTCGAGGGGCCTGATGCCCAGCAGCAGAAAGGAGTGAAGGAGAGACAGAAAGTCACGGACTCAGAAAGGCGCTGGCCGGCACGCGACCTCTTCCCCCTGGGGGGCCGTCTGGGAGAAGCGGCGGCCTGGCCACAGCCTGAGCCCAGAAACGGGGGACCTCTCTCCCTGGCTGTGACTGGAAGAGGCCCATACACATTCCGCGTGGATACAGACCGAAAGTTTAATAGCAGGGGGGACAACCAACACAAAACACAAGACAGAACGAGTAGTCAGGTATCTCTGGAGTTCGGTTTCTGCTGTTTCTTTTGGGTGGGGGGTGTATTTCAATGAGAGCATCCAGTTCAGAGGACTGCTGCAGGGTTTCTCAGAGAAGGGGAGCTGAGAACGCACCACGTCGCAGGAACGGAAAGGAATGCCAACACCCACTCAGCTTCTCCAGCCACCAAAGCCCTGGACAGACCTGCAAGGAAGTGCCGGGAGAGGCAGGTCAGCTCAGCTCTAGGCAGGGCTCCGGAGCTCATGCAACTGCCTGTGTTCAAAGAGCAGGACTCGGAGTTTCCAGGGCCGGGCAGCTCTGCACAGACGCAGAGAGCGAGGACAGAAACGCGGGACTCGGGGGTGGGCTCGGAGCCCAGGGAGCTTCTGAGAATGAGCGGGGATGAGGCAAAGCAGCTCTCGGGTTCTGCCTTCCAGGCTCTGTCAGCAGAAGGCACCGTCCTCTCTCTCACACACGGCCCGGGAGAAAGCCAGGCCTGGAACCTCCGGCCACATGCCTACTGACAGCAGCAAGTCCACACAGACCAAAACCTGCTGCTGAGATGCCGTTTCCAGGACAAGATTTTAAACAGGAAAAATAGATACCAAACTGTACAAAGAGACCAAAACTACCATTTTCACATTCTGCACAGGCCCCCACCCTTACTTAATGACTCAAAACTGAAGAGAGGTACTTACGAGTTAGAAGATCCAAAGGTGAATCCTGAAAAAGAGGAAAAGGGTGCAGTTAGAACACACAGACACCTGAAAGACAAAGGTGGTCTCTAGGGCGCCTCGGTCCCCTCCCTGTGTCTCCACAGGAAGCCCTCCTCCCGCAAGACGCAGGCCTGGGAGGGGTGGGGGCAGGAAGGGGTGTGATCTGTGGCTGTTTCAGGGTCTGTCCCACCCCCACCCTGGCCAGCAGAGGGTCGTGGCAGGCCTCCTCTCACTGTTGCTGATGCCCCACAAACTCATTTCATCAAGAAAACGTGCTTTTTCTACTTTCCCCATCCACTTGCGGTCTCTTCTCCTAGAGGCCAGGGCAGCAAGGCACTCGGTTCGAGGGCCAGCCCTGCTGTTCACTGTCTAGCCTTGGAGCAAACTGGCCCCTTGCGGTGTCCGTGTCATTTGTAAAATAAGAGCAATACCTAACTTTTGCATCTCATAAGTGTGCTGGAAAGATATTCTACTATCTGAAGAAGTAGGGTGTCAAACAAATGAAAGACATTTTGTTAAAGTCTCTATGTCTTATTTTTACTTTCTTCTATATCCTTTGAGTCTTCTGGTTTAGACTTTTAAGTCAAGGTCTAGTTAGAATGGCTATTTTTTGGGGTCCTCAAATCTTGAGAGAAAAGTCAGGTCAGCCATTTCTTTATTTGGTAAGAAACAGCACGGTGTTACAAGTCTAATTAAAACCTAAAAAGAACACTGCGTCTTTCCAGTACTTTCAGCTTTTCAAGTACCAGACTGAATAGCCAGGTAAAACCACTCATTCTTTTGGAGGGTCAGGGTAGGGGTGAGGGTTGTCAGACATTTACTGAGGGAATGAAAGGAGAGACCACAGTGAAGGGGGTGGTCGGGCTGCCCACCTCCTCCGCCTGATCCGAAGCCAGAGAATCCCCCGCTCTGGCTCCCAAACCCAGCAGACTGCTGGGACAGCGATCCGAAAGTTGGTGCGTTCTGACTGGCGAGGGTGCCAAACGACGTGGTGTTGCTGCTGCTCCCGAACCTGGGTCCCGGTGAGAACGGAGACTGTAGTTAGCGCGGCCACGCGGTCACTCTGCTGCCCGACAGCCTTGGCCCCTCTCCTGAGTCTCAGGATGCGCGACATACATGATTCGAGGTGACGAGCATGGTTTAAACTGGCAGCCTCTCAGAAAAAGTAGGCTAGAGCCCAGAGCAAACCTTTGCCTCAGCTTCGTGAAGAAAAATAATGGGCTGCAGTATGAAACGCCACTTGTCCAGTGTTTGGGTTTTCCTCCGCTGTCTGGAACTTTCAGGTCACTGGTCCTGGGCTAATCTCACCCATGCCTCAGGCCTCTCATACACGGCTGTGGGAAGCCCTCAGGTGTCAGCCGGGGTCAGAGACAGACTCACGGCGGGGACCTGAAGAATGGTGATGGGCTCTTTCGGAGATGTCACACCAAAACTGGTGATTGGTTTTGCTGGACAACTCGGAACTAACCAGCCAGTCAGGATTTATGTGGGAGAGCCCTTGGCCAGGGCAGAACCTGATCCTTTTTTTTTTTTTTTTGCTAGCGAAGAAAATAGCTGGTTTCAAATAAATAAATAAAAACCTCAAGATTCCCAGTCAACCACAAACCTTCCGGCAACTTTGCCATATCATGTGCTGGGTGGTTACTGCAGAAAACAGTATCTGTCAGAACCTGCCAGAAAACTGGTTTAAGTCGACCCCAACTCTCCTCAAAGCTTTCCTTAACTTCGGGTTTCCTGACTTCCTGGGAGCAACTTAAAAGACCCACCAGTCTCTACATGAAATCCAAGAAGCGATGGATCAGCTCACTCACTTTTCTCGAAACTTGCCAGCGTGTCGGCACCAACCTTTCATGGAGAGGTGAGGAGGGTGTGAGGAAGGGCTCCATTTGAGTTTACTTTCAGGACAAAGATGCTCCCGCCTCATCGGCACTCATCCCACCTGCCCTGACAGCTCTCCTACGTGGCCCCCAGCCCCGCCCCCCAGCTCTGTAGTGTTATGAGTCCCGAGCCAGGGCTGAGGGCTGTGAAGGGCCCAGCAGACAGTAACTTCAGACATCCGTACTTTCTTCAAATGAGACACTTTGTAGTCATCACCACATATATTTTACTGGGATTTTGTGATGTGGTGGAGGCTATTTTCTCTTTGGGGTTTTGGTAACCAGACTGAATTTCTGGGGCCCTCTGAAGCAAATCTCTACTACGGCAGTTTCAAGTGAGGATATATACCAAGCAGTGAGAGCAGCCTTGAAGGCAGAGTGGCCATGGAGACTCTGCACTGTGTCCAGGGCCTAGACAGTGCCTGTGGAAGCCGGCCTAGGGGACTGTGGACTGAAGTCCTATGCTGGGGGTCTGCAGTGGAGCAGGGGACTTAAGGAGCTATCTGCTCAGAGACAACAATCACAAGAGAAAAGAATTTGGTAAAAACTGTTCATTCAGGATTTCCTAACACAAGTCACCACACTAGGGGCAATCTTGCAGTAAGGGGAGACTGTTTTTCTTCCTTTAACCAATCCTTTAGCTCTGCTACGAGAGCAGGGATCTGCCAGCCACCTATCAGGGGACAGGAACACGGCTCATGTCCAGCAAGTATTGGACAGAGTTTGGCCTTATCCCTGCAGGGAACAGGAATCCTGGAGTGACTGGTTTGCGGATTTTGAGGGAGGGAATTTCAGCTTAGTCAAGAAAATGGAAACAGAACTTTCTTTTCAAAACAGAAGTACTGGGCCCCAGTGCTTCTGTTGACCCGAGCCTGGGGGCTTCTTCTGGCCTCTCCCGGGGGGCTTACCCGAATCCTCCCGCGCTGGCGGCAGCAGTACCCTCTCCGAACACTTTGCCTCCCGTCGAGCCCAGAGGGCTTGTAAAGGCTGGGGCTGAACCGAATGCTGGCACCCCTCCAAACCCAGGGGATCCCCCAAAAGTAGGAGGGCTGCCAAACACTGGAGCAGCACCGAAGCCACCTGAGCAAAACAGAGGCAAACAAACAGAAACAGGGAGAAAGAAAGAAGGAGACAGGAAGAGAAGACAATGAGCAGTGAGAAACCAAATCAAAAGAGGAAGAAGGAGAAAGGGGAAAATGCGTTAGAACTTCAAATTCAAAAACGTACAGCAAAGGGCAACACCCCTTCTATCGGCAAAATAACAAACCCAAACCCAACCAAACCGCCACCCGCTCCATTGCCAGCAGAAGGGTCTGCGGTCCACGCGGGAGCACACCTTGGAGTTCTAAGAACCCAGAGACCTCATGTTTGTCTGTGAGCTCCCCGGACCTTCCCAGAGGCGAGCTGGACTCGTCAGCTCCACGTTTTGTGAGATCCGACTGCCACGAAGAACCAGCTCGGCCAGGTCAGACCCCCGCCTGGTCCCCCTGCCATGTTTTGAGACTCTTCATTGAAAAGTCACACTCAAGAGATTCAGTCCCTACCCAGTTGTCAAAATGGTCAGAGTTTATTACTTATCATCACATAGGCAAGGTCTCTAGCTTCACAGAAACACGAATTAGGAGCTCAAGGTCTCCTCTCAGGGAGGACCTGAGAGCTGGGTTCCGAGGAGATGCAGTGCCGCGGGGCGCCGGCACTCGGCCAGGCGCTCATTACTTATTTACAGCCTGATGCCTCTCCGTCTCTCTCAGGAGTCTCCCTGCACAGAAGAATTAACAAAAAGCTCTCTCTCTGCAGTCAGGAACTACTCCTCAATAAAAAAAGACACACTGTGTTTCTTGTCTGGAGGACGGCTTCTGTATGAATGAGACAAGACCCTCCATCAGCGGGCGAGGCGAGCCCTGAGTCTACCAGCCCGTGGGCAGGCTCCCAGCGCTGCTGCTCACGTGGACACAGGCCCGCGGGGGCGGCGCCCACGCACGTGGCTGCACACGGAGGGCCAGGTGTGCCCGGGGCCACCTCCCCCGACTGGTAATGCCTGTCAGGAGGATTCCCAAACCCCAAGACTCTGCTGACATCATTCTAGGACATGAGCAGAGTCACTCACTGAGCGTCTACAGAACAGAATACAGCAAAACGGTACAAGAGGTGTGCTCTGAAGGGGAGTGTTTCTCCCAGTGACTGTCGGCCTGGGAGCTCCATGCTGAATGGAGGAATGGTGGCCCAGGCCAATCCAGGAGGCGACTGGACCAGGGAGACGGGGCCTTCATTCTCGCCCCGTCGGAAAGTGAATCCCGGTGTTAGAGGGATTACCCAGGCCTTCTTATTATGAGGATAACTGCCCACAAGCTTCTGCTGCCTGCAGCAGGCAAGAGCGGATGCTGGCTATGGAAGGCTGGCAGCGGGCGCCTTAGTCGGCTGCTGCTCTGCGCTTCAGTCGCGTGCTCACTCCCCAGGATCAGCAGGAGCACAACTGAGAAGGGGACTTCTGTGCGGGCTCACGTTTGGGTCTACATCTGCATTTTAAAACCTCGAGTGAAATTCCAAGCCATGATAATGGAGACTGTTACAAATATAACAGACTGGAAAAAAAAAGTGCTAAAAAACCCTTGCAGTTGAATTATTTAAGACTGATCACGGATCTGGTTACACTTTCTTCCTGGACACACAGACCTTCACCGAGTACTCTGTACTCAATATTGTTCCGAGTTCTTGGTGGAAGGTGAGTGAAAAATGAGCAGTCAATGATACAGAAAGTACGCTGGACGGAGAGAGATTACACAGGTACACACAGTGCCCCCAAACAATGGATCCACGTCACAGCTAGAATGACGGAAGAGAACGAACGGTGACCCGGGCTTCACTGCTGGAGACGGACAACTCGCTCCTGATGCTGAGGGTTCCAATTTTATTAGATGCTTACATTTTCACAATTTTCTTCTCCAGAAGAGACAGAAGTTTAGTACTCAATAAGATATCCGATTTACTGAGGGCCCTCCATGTGCCAGGTACTGTTCACCAGTTTCAATCCTCCCTGTAAACCTGGGACCCTGACTTCACAGGCGAGGACACCGAGGCTCAGAGAAGATGCCCCGTCTAGACTGAGCCACTGGTGAGCGGCAGAACCTGGATGGGAACAAAGTCAGGGTGCGCACACGACCACCCCGCACCTCACCACCACGCTGCCCCCTCCACGGCCACCAAAGCCAGGAACTCCGGTGGCAAAACATGGAGTGAACCCAGTGGACTGGGGCAGCAGGAGGTCACTGTCAGTCTGTCCCACTTCCTGTCCTCTGTTCAAATCATCGCCAGTGGTGTTATTTTTTACTGCAACTGTACTCAAGGGACAAGGGCTGCTTCTGGAATTTTTCAGAGACCCACCCAAACCCACAATCTGAAATTCTTGGAGTCCTCAATCGAGGTGGTTTCACGGGGCAAGTCATCAAATAGGAAAAACCAGTCTGAAAAGTGGGTTGGTGTATTTTCTCTCAGACTGAAGAAATAAAAGGGTCAAGTTCTCAACTCAATTGGGACGTGACCCCAGGGGAACAACAGAGAAGACACAAGGGTTGAAGAAAACATGATCAGGTTCCTCAAAAGATAAATTAAAAGGTCTTGACGATTAATAAACTAAACTATCTTATTCAAGTGCTATTTGCCCTGTTAACTGGGACCAAAAGCTTTGCAGCCCTTTTGTTTTTAAATCACTCACTGCAGGAAGTGTTTTTAAATCACTCAAAGCTGCAAAATGCAGCGGTGATGCTCATTCCTACTCCACTTCAGATTTTAGGAGACAGCATCAAAAGCTAGCAAAAACCAACCCACGCCAGGCACAGGTCTGAGTAAAAGTGCCCAGTGCATTAGGAAACCACAGCAACTTTGGTTCTGAAAGGTGGGATTCCAGGTACTAATTCGGGGCAGCCATGCTCCCTTGTCAGAGGTATCCAGGCGGCTACTCCTTCGGGAGGGTCCTTCCTCTGTGATCCCCACACGAAGTCCCCAACACACACCCGGTGGAAGCATCCTGCCTGCTCACCTATGAGGCATTTGCTTTAACAAATTGCTTTCTCAACAGGTTAAGGCTCCCTGCCCCCAAAAATCTTTTCACACAATTTTCCACACGACAAGGGCAGGTATGCAGCCCCCTGTAGATCTCAGACACAGAAATAGGATAGATGGGGCAGCTGACAGAGGTGAAGGATTTTTTTTGCAGGTAAATATATACTGTTCTTTAAAATCTTTAATTACAAGTATAATAATACACGATTATTAAAAAAAGCCATGCTGGGATAAAAAGTAGTACTGTAATGTTCTTTATTCCTAGGTAGGTATATTCCAAAAGGGAAAATTAACTGTGCTCCATCATTATGCTATGAAAACTGTATACAGATAAGAACATGTGATACAGTTATGTGATACTTGATAAAAAGTTAAAAAAAAAGTGACTTGGGAAGGACAAAATGCTATAGACGTAAGAAATTACACGGACCACTGTCTTACCCATCACAGGTAATGGGCACCCAAGCAAACGTGACTCAGGATGCTTTCTTGTTTATGTTTCAAGTTACAGTCTTATAGCTCTCTTCTTTGGTTGTTAGATGCAACTGTAAATATCTACAATGTTTTCTTCCCTGCGAAGACACTAAACTCTGTGAAGGGCTGCACGACACACACTCTATGCTTAGTGTGTCTCAGGAGACAGAGCGCAGTGTTGGGAATGCAGCAGATGCTCAGTGAAGACAGTGAATTTGGCGGAAAAGTGTCTTCATCCACACTCCAGTCACCTCCCTCTAGAACCAACCTGGAGCTCTGCTTCCAGAAGTCTATGCACATTAAATACACGTGTAACAATCAGCACAGCAAATAGGCAGAGCTGTACCTGTTTTATTCGGAGTGGAAAACCCAAAGCCTTGGGAGGCCACGCTTCCTCCTCCAGAGCTGAAAGTGCCAGCAGGCTTCTGGTCTCCAAATGATGAGCTGGCAAATCCGCCAAATGTCTTGGCTCCACTGTTTCCGAACAGGTTAGAGGTATCTGAAGAGATGAAGAATATGTGTGAGGGAGGTCAGAGGGAGAAAGATGTCCTTACGTACTCCTCAAAACAGAGAAGGAAGAAATCTGACTAGGCGTCTGGGGAGAAGGGAGTGACAAAGAAGTCTAGGATCCCAGGATGCTGGGGGCAGTGAGACAGAAACCTGCTTTGCTGTGTGTGTGTCTTCATGACAAGTTTGTAATCACTCCAGGGCCCAGGCTCAGGATTTCCTGAGATGATGTTACAGGCACAAAGCAAAGGAAGGCAACAGGTTCCAAGGAAGGTCTCTTCTGCAGAAATGCACCTGTGAGCCCCCAAGCAGCAGGTGCGTCCAACAGAGGGCCCACCCCGCGCCCATGCGAGACTCGGCTTCTGAAGGACGGGGCTGGTGTTCATGGATCTCCTCACAGGAAGACCAACTTCAAATTTTGTCAAAACTAGAGAAAATGAAGTTAGAGTGAATTCAAACTGAGCACGCTGACTTCCAGTTCTACTTTTACATGCCTGTCACTGCCGGCTCTGCACAGAGAATGCAGGCAGAATAAGAAAGATCCCGCTGCTCCTCCTGGTTGGATGGAAGCTCGGGATGTTCTGAAGAACCTAAGAGGCCAGCAGGACTTACAGTCTGACTTCCTCTTTCTAAGAGGTTCAGAGTAAGCCCTTGACCTTTAGATGCTTATCTGGTGGGTTGTTCCCTCAGCTACACACTGACTCGGCTCCAAGAACCAAAGGAAAAAAGGAATCGAGCTCCTAAAAATCAAGACGGGGGTCAAGTTTTTTGTTTTAGGTACTGCAAATCTGACAGGCAACATATAAACTGCCAAAAGTCATAAACATGGAAGCTTCTGGGGAGTACAAACAGCATGCTATGTAACAGGAATTTTTCTTTAACCCTTTACTGGGAGGAGCGGGGAGGGATGACTCACATTTCCCCACCTTGCTGTGATGGGTGTTTTATTATTACAATGAGTTTACGCCCACAGTAAGGCCGCAAACTGCTCTCTTAAAGAGGATCACTGCTCAGACAGGCAGGGGCAGAAGGCTGCAATGACATGCTCTGGTGGGTGTGGAGAGCTGACTGCGCCACCAAGAGAGCCGTACAGACACCTGCTCGGGCCAGACAGGTGCTCACAGGGAGGGAACGGATGGGAGGAGCATGGACGGTAACTCTTCAAGACAAGCTGTCTGAAGAGGTCCACCACTAACCTGTCAAGCTCAGGGGCTCTCTTCTCGCTCTGTTGCCAATACAACCCCAGTGTGAGATGTAACTCTGTTAACACTTCTGGTTTCAATGCTCTTGATCCACAGTCCAGCAAGTGCAGAGCCTCATCTCAGGGACCCAACCATCTCTAATTTCCATGTGCCAGTAACACAGAGCCCCAGACCACGCACGGTCACCTGCTCTGTAAAACTACTGCTGACAGTCTAAGAGCCTGGCTGTGAGCATGTCAGGCACTGACGGCATGCATGGGCAGCAAATTCCTTTTCATCACCATCGTATATGGCCCCAGGGGACTAGGTATCCCCCTAGTGGAGCCTGCAAAATGCCCTCTTGAGCAGTCTGATCCTTTCCTGATCCGAGGTGGCAGAAGATTACATTAGATCCCTTCAATGGCGGTGCGTCTGACACTGGAAACAAAAACCAGGCTTCCCAGCCATTCCTTTCATTTGGTATTTCAAGAAGAGAGGGCTGCAATTTTCTGACTTTGTTAGTGCAAACAAGGCAAAAATTCCAAATAGCAAACGAATTCAAATGCAAGATTAGAGGCGCTCCATCTCCTCTTGGAGAAACCAGAAATACAGAGGTGAAATGATTTTACTGGGACTGTGTTGGAAGACCTGAATTCTGGGGAGGTCAGAGAACATTTACAAGCCTTTGGGCTTCTTTATCCCTTTAGGACTCCTCGGTCTTTAGGATGTTCAAAGATATTACAGTGGGATAAATGAGTGGTACAGTCAGCCTTGGCTTAGAAAACCTAATAACTGATGGGAAAGAACTAGGCCTTCCTGAGTCATGGTTTCCTCACACATAATTCACATGGCCCCAGGGGTTACCTGTGTCTTTGGTAGTGTCTCCCAGCAAGAAAGAGAGAAGAAACCTTTGCAGTGTGAGCTTCCGGATACAGAACGCTCTAGCACCAAGCACCAGTCATATCCCTAGCTTGTTTTTTGAGATCACTGCATAGTTGGTTCCAATTATTTTTCAGGGTTAAGGAGGGCAGCTCCAGGACTAGGCAGTCCGGGGTCTAAATGTCACCAAGGGAGCTGCTGGCTGCCCAGTCTGTGCTCTGGTATCTATCTGCAGGGGAGCTTGATGCTGAATGCCATGCAAAGCAAGCATGAGGGCCATCAGACAAGGTGCGCGGGGAGGAGTTCCATTCCATGGTGGGGCTGCAAGATCTCAGGAGGCAACAAGGTGGATCAGAGCTCTACAAACATGCCTGGATGAAACCCTCCTTACACTACCTAATGGCTGTTACCTCTGGAAGCCCACACCCTCTCTCTGAACCTATATCTTTATTGGTAAAATGGGGACGGCCACATCTAAAACTGATGACACCATCCTAATGGCAGAAAGCAAACAAGAACTAAAGAGCCTCTTGATGAAAGTGAAAGAGGAGAGTGAAAAAGCTGGCTTAAAACTCAAAATTCAAAAAACTAAGATCATGGCATCTGATTCCATCACTTCATGACAAAAAGATGAGGAATAAATGGGAACAGTGACAGACTTTATTTTCTTGGGCTCCAAAATCACTGTGGACGGTGACTGCACACATAAAATTAAAGACACTTTAATAATAAAAGACGCTTGCTCCTTGGAAGAAAAGCTATGACAAACCTAGACAGCATATTAAAAAGCAGAGATTTCACTTTACTGACAAAGGTCCATATAGTTTTTTCCATATAGGTTTTTCCAGTAGGTCCTGTACAGATGTGAGAGTTGGACCATAAAGAAGGCTGAGTGCTGAAGAATTGATACTTTCGAACTGTGGCGCTGAAGAAGACTCATGAGAGTTCCTTGCACAGCAAGGAGATCAAACTAGTCAATCCTAAAGGAAATCAACCCTACAGCTTTCAAAAACTGTAACTAAGCTCAAGTTCTAAGATCCCTTTGTTTTAGGTTCTAAATTCCTACTAGCAGAACAAAAATTTCTGATTATATAATTTTGCAACTTTAAAGATGTGTGTGTATCTTCACTACAATCTTTCCTTACATATTACTAGATAAACAGTGACAGCAAAATAACTGATCTGTGAATATATGAGTCTCAGGAAAGAGAGTTCTACTTGTAACAACGTGAGCCTTATTATCAAGGAAACCCAGTCCCATCTGGAGAACGTCAGCGCTCGATGCCTTGGTGTTGCTGTTCAGTCACTCAGTCCTGTCCGACTCTTTGCAACCCTGTGGACTGCAGCACGCCAGGCTCCCCTGTCCTTCACTATCTCCCTGAGTTTGCTCAAACTCATGTCCATTGAGTCGGTGATGCTATCTAACCATCTCATCCTCTGTCGTCCCCTTCTCCTCTTGCCCTCAATCTTTCCCAGCATTCGGGTCTTTTCCAATGAGTGATCATGTAATCATCACACAGATGAGAGAAGCTTCTGGTGGCGCATATTTTATGAGAGCAGCTAAGATGAAGATTGACAGGTGCCTGACTTCCCAACTCAGTCTCCATCAGCAGCACAATATTTTTTTTTAGAAGATTTAAACAAACAAATTTCTTTCATTTCCAACCATGAATAGACAGATCAACAAGGAATTAGCTGAAGAAGAAAAGCGCCAGTGCAAAGATGCAGCTTCATTTGAAAATAAGACGAAAGTGTAAGAGCTGAGAAATAATGATGGCTTCAACTTCTGTGTGACATTTCTCTACAGTAGCTGCATTTCAAAGCAAACTCAAAGCGAGTCTGACACAAAGGAAAACCCAGATGCTCCCCCGAGCACACCCAGCCTGTGTGGCTGCTCTCGTTAATGCTTGTCTGCTTGTATTCATTTCAGGTCATCTCAATCCTAAGAAACAGAGCAATCTGGGCCTTGGGAGAGATGATGGGAGTAGCTCAGTGCACACATCCTCTCTCCCTGCAGCTCTGATGTCTTTTCATGGTTATATAGGACATCTCATTAAAAACCCCAAAATAAAAAACAAAATCAAAACAGACCGTACTGCTCTGGGGGAGAGATTTTAAATGTGCCTTCTAGACCTTCCCTCCCTTGCTACACTTGTCACTGAAGCTCTGATACTGCCAGGAGGATGATAATGACACCAGGGGACCCAGAGACCAGGAAAGTTTCTGAACTTACTTGGAGTAGCTGTGGACCCAAAGCCCCCGCTGGCCGAGCTGAATGGGTTTTTGTTGGCTGCGTCCTGGCTGGGTTTTCCTCCGAGGCCGCTGAAGAAGCCTCCCCCTCTTCCAGCATTTCCAGACCCAAACACACTGCCACTGGAAGAAGATGACTGCTAGAAGACAAAAGGGACAGGAAGTCAGGGAGGATGAGAGACATCGTAAAATGACAGGCCCCGTCCACAGAGAGCAGGCGCTCACAGCTGTGCCAATGGAACGAGCAAGGGAACGCTGATTAGTGCTGGTGCAGATGTTCTAACAACCAGAGAGGAAGCCGAACTCGATGGGAACGCTCCCTACAATCGCACGTTCTCAAGTTATTCTACATTGCCAGTTCTCTGAAAACATCACTCGTGGTAGGTGGGAGCCTGAACAGTTCACTTGCCCTGCTTCCTGGGGCAGGGAAACCCAACCCTTGGGAGGTCCCCCAAATGTGAAGGTTTAAACACATTTCTAGGTTATACTGGGCATCACTTATTTTCATTCATCCTGTGTTTGGCTGAACTTATCAGCAACTGACTATCAGTGATTTACACCGTCTTTTCTCCCAATTTGCGCACTTTTATTTCATAATGACTTTCTCAGGGCTGCAGAAATAAGCTTCAATTAGCTCCATTGTTGAAATGATGACCACAGCTGAAGTCTGTCCAAATCTGCAAATCTCCCACTCTGAGGGTGCTGCTAGCGTAGGGCACATGCTGACGCAAAGCTGGATCCAGCGCCACATGCACTTCTGCTGAGGAGCTGGCTCTTTAAGGAAGATGTGTGCTAGATCTGAGGGGTCACTATATTAGTCAGATACGTTACCTCGTTGGTTGATAATGCAGAATACAATGGGCCATTAGAGATGGGTTGCTGTGCACAGGGACCTAACTGGAGCCCCCTTCTGTGGGGGTGGGTAGGTGGAGAGGTGCCGAAGTCCCTCTTCTGTAAGATGGGGAAAATAAACTACTCACCTCCAAACACTGAGTGACGTAAATATGCTAGAAATGTACTGCCCTTTAGAAAAGTGCTTCAAATGTAGCTGACACGCTCAGAAATGGTTGTGGGTATTTTAACACCAACCAACCAACGACTGAGCACTTTCTCTGTGCTAGGCACTTTTTTAAGGTCTTTACAAGTAATTATTTAATCCCCCAAAGAAGTCAAACCTCTAGCGGGCGGTCCCTGAGACGGCCTCCCAGCGTGCCCCTGCTCTGGGGGGCTAGTCACTGCCCTCAGTCTGAACTGACCAACTGAGACTGGACCACAGGACAGTTTCACCGACACGCTGCCCCCTGTGATCCGTGTTTACACAGGAGCTAGAGTAATACTTGAAAACAGCAGTCAAATCACTTCACGCCTGCTTCCGTTCCGTTCCATTCAGTCGCTCAGTCGTGTCCGACTCTTTGTGACCCCGTGGACTGTACCAGGCTTCTCCGTCCATGGGATTCTCCAGGCAAGAATACTGGAGTGGGTTACCATTTCCTTCTCCAGGGGATCTTCCCGACCCAGGGATCAAACCCGGGTCTCCCTCATTGGAGGCAGATGCTTTAACCTCTGACCCACCAGGGAAGCCCGACTACAAATTCTGAAAAGAAACTACATGCTTTGGTCCCGCCCATCTCTCAGCATCATCCTTTATTTCCTGCCTTCTTTTGTGTCTTGAATAGGACAGGCTCATTTTTACCTGAGGGCAACCTACTTAATGTACTTGTCTCTCCCCACGCCCCTTCAAACTTCTTTAAAAACAACAGAAACTGTTTACTACACCCATTTAATGATGACTGATTTTTAAAACTTGGAATGAAATCCAATCACAAGAGCACAGGCTTTGATAACTAGTGAACTGACTTCCAAAGGAACGAAGACATGACAAAAATGCATGTGTGCGGAAAATAGAAACTACCGGGTTTCTCAGCTGACTTCCACAGATCCAGCTGAAACTGGATGATTGCCAATAGATAGACCTTTCTTTGCCCTACAGGAAAAAAAAACAACAAACACAACACAACAAAAAGCCCCACAAACCCCAGCAACTTCAGACGGTTCAGTCTATTTTAAAAAACATGATTTAAAAAATAATGGCTATCTGTAGAAACGAGTAGAAGTGGGTAACACTCCACTGAAGTGAATGTGAAATGCCAGTTAAACTACATCCTCAGAAGTGGGTTAGAATAGCCCATTCATTTTAATTACAGTAAATAATAATAGTTTTAAAAACTGTAAATTATGGAAGATCTCAAAAGTACATATGGAGGGGCACAATGAACCCACGTACTCACCACCTAGCTTCACCCATGACTCACAGCCAGCTGAGCATCACCTACAGCCCCATGTTCTGCCCCGATCCTTGATCAGTATGAAGCAGACATCTTATCATTCCACCCACTGTGTAAAGCTCCAAAACAGAAGCCGTAACAAACTTATCACATCCAAAAAACTAACAGTACATTTACATCATTAAAGAGGGAGTCAGTGTTCAAGATCCAGAATTTAAAAATTGCCAAAAACCCTGAGAATCTCATCCGGCCTCCAGACCCAAGCACCATTTTACAGGAAGCGACAGAGGAACAAGTTACTCAGAAGCTATACCACAGGGATGTAATCAGAACAGGAGTGTGGCGATCTTAACAGGACCAACAACCTGCTCTGTTCAACAGCTGTATCAAGAGGAAAAAGAAAAGAAGGACTGACATGGAAGCGCAATCAAAGACCCTGAAGAGACCTATCAACCAGTCTCAGTGAGTGAACCTGACTTGACCCTAAAGCAAAGAAACAAATGTAAAAAGAGAAATTTATGAGACTTTCTCAGAAAGGCATTTCTAGACTATTGGGCCTAAATAAGCTTCCCTGAACACTACCACACCATCCTGCTTGTTCTCTTCAGAGTACTCTTTTTGCTTTGTTTTTTTTTTTTCATTTTTTGGCCATGCCACATGACATGTGGAATATTAGTTCCCTGACCAGGGACTGAATCTGCACCCTCTGCATAGGAAGCTGAGTCTTCACTGGACTACCAGAAAGTTCCTGTCCTCGTAGTACTTAAAATTATCTGCAATTAAACTGTCTTGAAGACTGATCCTCCCCACTTCCCAGCAAAGGTAAGCTCTATGGACATAGCCACTTTTGTCTTTCTTACTCATTACTGAATTTTGCATGAATGTTAATTTTCCCAGCCCTGGTTGTTTACTGACATTTTAACAACACTAAATCTTTCAATCCATAAATATAGGCTGTCCTTCCATTTATTTCAATTATTTTTTATTTCTTGAAACAATGTCTTCTTGTATTCAGAGTATGTTTTGTGCTTTTATTTCTGAGAATTTTACTCCTTTTTATGACACTGGAAATAGAACTGCTTTCTTAATTTCAACTTCATTTTTGGATGGTGTGTTGCAAATATATATAAATACAATTAAAATTTTATACATTGACCTTGCATCCTACAAACTTGCTGGACTCATTTATTAGTTCTAGTAGTCCTTTAGTGGATTCCTTTGGGATTTCTATATGATACTATTTGAACATATACAGTTTTACTTCTTCCTTTCCACTTTGGATACCTTTCTTTCATTTTCTTGCCTAACTGACCTGGCTGGAATCAACATATGTTTCTGAGGTCCATCCATGTGGTTGCAGGCATTGTCCTTCCCTTTTTATTGCTGAGTAGTATTCCACTGTGTGAGGATGACAGGGTCTACTATTCTCCTAATGATGAATATCTGGGATATCATAAAGCTGCTAGGAACATTCTGATATCAGTCTGCCTGTGAACATGTATTTTCATTTCCTTTGTGTAAACACCTAGAATTGCTAACCATAAAAATCAGTGCATATTTACCTCACCGAGAAACTGTCAAATGGTTTTCCAAAGTGGTCTCGCCCTTCACACCCACCAGCAGTGCATTAAGAGGCCGTGTTGCTCTACATCTTGTCCACGCTTGGTCTTGCTGGTTCTTCGCTCAGCTCAGTTCAGTCGCTCAGTCGTGTCTGACTCTTTGCGACCCCATGAACCGCAGCACGCCAGGCCTCCCTGTCCATCGCCAGCTCCCTGAGTCTACCCAAAACCATGTCCATTGAGTCGGTGATGCCATCCAGCCATCTCATCCTCTGTCGTCCCCTTCTCCTCCTGCCCTCAACCTTTCCCAGCATCAGGGTCTTTTCAAATGAGTCAGCTCTTTGCATCAGGTGGCCAAAGTACTGGAGTTTCAGCTTCAGTATCAGTCCTTCCAATGAACACCCAGGACTGATCTCCTTTAGGATGGACTGGTTGGATCTCCTTGCAGTCCAAGGGACTCTCAAGAGTCTTCTCCAGCAGCACAGTTCAAAAGCATCAATTCTTCAGTGCTCAGCTTTCTTTATAGTCCAACTCTCACATCCATACATGACCACTGGAAAAACCATAACCTTGACTAGACGGACCTTTGTTGGTAAAGTAACGTCTGCATTTTAATATGCTGTCTAGGCTGGTCATAACTTTCTTTCCAAGGAGTAATCGTCTTTTAATTTTATGGCTGCAATCACCATCTGCAGTGATTTTAGAGCCCCCCAAAATAAAGTCAGCCACTGTTTCCCCATCTATTTGCCATGAAGTGATGGGACCGGACGCCATGATCTTAGTTTTCTGAATGTTGAGTTTTAAGCCAACTTTTTCACTCTCCTCTTTCACTTTCATCAAGAGGCTCTTTAGTTCTTCACTTTCTGCCATAAGGGTGATGTCATCTGCATATCTGAGGTTACTGATATCTCTCCCGGTTGGTTCTTAAGTTGTAATTCTACAGGTATGACATAGGCTGCAGCCATGAAATTCAAAGACTGCTCCTTGGAAGGAAAGCTATGATAAACCTAGGGAGACTATTAAAGAGCAGAGACGTCACCTTGCTGACAAAGGTCCAATTAGTCAAAGCTATGGTTTTTCCAGGAGTCATGTATGGATGTGACAGCTGGACCATAAAGAAGGCCGAGCACCAAAGAATTGGTGCTTTTGAATTGTGGTGCTGGAGAAGACTCTTGAGAGTCCCTTGGACAACAAGGAGATTAAACCAGTCAATCCTAAAGGAATTCAACCCTGAATATTCACTGGAAGGAATGATGCTGCTGCTGAAGCTTCAGTACTTCGGCCACCTGATGCTAAGAGTCGATTCACTGGAAAAGACCCCGATACTGGGAAAGGGTAAGGGAAAAAGGAGAAGGGGGCGTAGAAGACGAGGTGGCTGGATAGCATCTCTGACTCAATGGACATGAGTTTGAGCAAATTCCAGGAGACAGTGAAGGACAGGGAAGCCTGCCGTGCTGCAGTCCATGGGGTCGCAAAGAGTCGGACACATCTGAGTGACTAAACATCAACAATCTTTTCAATTCCTTCTTTTTATGGTTCATGTTTTGTGTTCTAAGAAATTTCTGTCTTCCTAATGGTTTCTTCACAATGACATTATTGACGTTTTGGGCCACATAATTCTTTGGAGGGCTACAGAACGTCCAGCAGTACCCCTGGCTACATGCCTACAGTAGCATCCCCACTCATGAGGCTCAAACAAGTCTCCAGACACTGTGACTGTGAAATTCCTTTGGGGGTGGAAACAGACACCAGTTGAGAAGCACTGATTTACTCCAAGGTAGCAAACTCTTTTTCCTTTTTTGCTATGGTTGTCATATACTTAATACCTTGTTATTAACTGCACAATATATTATTTCTCTTTATGTCATCAGCCTATTTTTCTTTAGCTGCTTTAAAAGTTTTCTTTTTGTATTTGGTTTTCAGAAGTGTAACTAAATGTGTTCAAGGGTGGTTTTCTGATATTCACTCTGTTTCAGGGTCACAGAGTTTATTCCATTTGCGGGTTCCAGTTTTTCAACAAATAAGAAAAAGCTTGGCCATTGTCTCTTCAAAAAATTTTCTTCTCTCCCATTCTGTCTCCTCTCCTTCCGGGACTCTTGATGACACCTTGCTGAATTGCCTTACACTGTTGCACAGGTTACGAATGTTCTGTCCAATCTTTTTTTCCGTCTCCCTAAGGTTCATTTTAGGTAATTTCTACTGACATGTTTTCAAGTTCATTGTTCTCCTGTAGTATTCCCTCTGCTGTTAAATGAATCATTTTCTATTTTGGATACTGTATTGAAACTTCAGATACAGATTGACTGTTTTCATAATTCCCATTTCTCTGCTGAGATTCCTTATTTAACCATTCTTTTCTTGTCCAGTAAATACCTGAGCACAATAGTTATTACACCTGCTTGTTCCAATAGGTGGATCATCTGTAGGTTATTATTATTATTTTTTGCTGATTTCTAAAATATGATTGCAGGTCCCCCTTTTTGTTTTACCTCTTCATATGTTACAGAATTTTTTTGTTTGTTAGGTACAGTGGACTTAACATAGAAGAACAGTGTTGTGGTGACTGAAGACTGCTAATAATTTCCCCAGAGAGTGAGAGACCACTCTTTCATCTCTGTCCTAAAGTGAGGAGCTAATGGTTCACAGATTTAGAATGAATTCACCCCTGGTAGGCCCAGCACTGTCTTTGCTTAGGATTTGGGTTATTTGTTGTGTATGTGGTGGAGCCTGGAGCCAGGAGGCAGCCGAGTTGCAGTGTCATCCTTGGATTCAACTGTTCTAGGGAGCAGGAGGATGCAAGACTGCAAGTTCTTTCTGCTTTACTTCCTCACTCTCAGCAAAGGGTGGGAGGGGTGAACAGAGCAGTTTTACATTGAACCTGCAAGTCTTTCAGACTCCAGTCTTTTTTAAAGTAACTTTATTGGGATATAATGCACATACCACACAACTCACTGATTTAAGGTATAAAATTCAATGGTTATGGTATATTACATCTAAGTTTTAAACACTGTGGTAAAATACATATGACATAAAACCATTTTAATCATTTTCTCGTATACAGCTGAATGGCATTAATTATGTTCACAATGTCATGCAACAATTAATACTATTTCCAAAATTCTTTCATCACATAACCGAAATTCTATAACCACTAACTCACTCCCTGGTCCCTCCTTCCCCCAGCCCCTGGTAGACTCTGATCTCCTTTCCAGCTCTATGGATTTACCTATTCTAAACATTTCATATAAGCAGAACCATATAATATTTGTCCTTTTATCTATGGTTTATTTTACTTAACATAATGTATTCACAATTTATCTATCTGTGATGTGATGTGAAGAACAACTTCAATCATTTTGAAGACCGAATAATATTCCACTGTACGAATATACCACATTTTGGTTATTCAATCATCTATTGATGAACACTGAGCTGTTTCCATATTTTGGCCATTGTGAATAATGCTGCAATGAGCATTGGGGAACAAGTGTCTGAGCACCATTTCTGGCTCATATATGACACAGTTGGACTATAAAGAAAGCTGAGTGCTGAAGAATTGATGCTTTTGAACTGTGGTGTTGGAGCAGACTCTTGAGAGTCCCTTGGACTGCAAGGAGATCCAACCAGTCCATCCTAAAGGAGACCAGTCTTGGGTATTCATTGGAAGGACTGAAGTTGAAGCTGAAACTCCAATCCTTTGACCACCTGATGCGAAGAACTGACTCATTTGAAAAGACCCTGATGCTGGGAAAAGTTGAAGGCGGGAGGAGAAGGGGACGACAGAGAAGGAGATGGCTGGATGGCATCACTGACTGAATGGACATGAGTTTGAGTGAGCTCCGGGAGTTGGTGATGGATGGGGAGGCCTGGCGTGCTGTGATTCATGGGGTTGCAGAGTCGGACACGACTGAGCGACTGAACTGATGACAGTTCTGTGTTTAGCTTTTTGAGGAACCTGTTTTCCATAACTGCTGCACCATTTTCTGTTTCAACCAGAAATACATGAGAGTTCCAGTCTCTTCATATCTTTGTCAATGCAGGTTATTCTTTGATTTGTTTTTAAATCATAGCCTTCCTAGTGGATGTGGAATGGTATCTCATTATGGTTTTGATTTTCATTTTCCTAATGCTTTTAATATTATTGATTACCTTTTTGTGTGTTTATTGGTCATTTGTTTGCCCTCACTGTTGCCAAGATCTTCCTCTGGCTTCTTCTCCAGCCAGTATACTTCCTTCAGCAAGGCCTTTCTTCCACTTTTCCAAACCCAGTCCTGACATTTACTCCCAAAGGCTGCTGTACCATCAAGCTCACCTACAACTAACTCCCCTCTCTAGAAATCAGTTCAACAGGCTCTCTGCCATGCCTTGACAGGCCATGTGACAGGTTATATTTCCAAAGATGGTCACAGTAATATTTCCAGACCAAAATGCTCTTCTAGAGCAAGAGGTGAAGTTTAGTCCCCTCCCCTTGAGCTTGGGACTCTGTAACAGCCTTGAATAAGAAGATGCAGTATATGGAGAAGGAAAGGGCAACCCACTCCAGTGTTCTTGCCTGGAGAATCCCAGGGATGGGGGAGCCTGGTGGGCTGCCGTCAGTGGGGTCGCACAGAATCAGACATGACTGAAGTGACTTAGCAGCAGCAGCAGCAGCATAGCTCATTATTTCTAGAACTAAAAAATATTCCATTGTCTGGGTGTATCTCAGTTTATTTATCCATTTACTTACTGAAGAAAAACTTTATTGCTAACGACTTTTTGGCCATTATAAATAAAGCTTATAAATATTATCAGAATTCAGGTTTCTGTGTAGATATAAATTTCAAACTGATTTGGTGCATCACATCTTTGTCAGCATTTGGTGTTTTCAGTGTTTCAGATTCTGGTCATCTTATCAGTATTATGAGTGTTATTGCATTGTAGTTTTAGGTTACATTACTCATGTGATACAAATTGATGATGTATTCATATGCTTGTTTGTCACCTGTGTATATTTCTTGTTCAACTCTTTTGCTCATTCTTTAATCAAATTTTTAAAATTTTTTGTATTGTTCAGTTTTCAGAGTTCTTTGTATATTTTGGATAACAGTCCTTTATTAGATACTTCTTTTCCAAGTATTTTCTTCCAGGATGTGGCTTATATTCAAAATCTCTTGACACTATCTTTCACAGAGCTGAAGTTCTTAATTTTAATGAAATCAGGTTGTCAAATATTTCACGGATTTTAATTTTGGTAGTGTATTTTAAAAGTCATTGAAATATCCAAGGACTTCGAGGTTTTCTTCTTTATTTTTTTTATTAACCCTTTTTACTATAGGTGTCATTAATTCTCCAAAGATTCGATAAATTCCAAAAGATTCCTCTATGGTCAATAAAACACATGTTACAAAAAAAAAAAAAAAAGATGCAGTATAAACGATGCTTGCAACTTATGAGGATAGCTTCTGTATGGCTCCCTTTTTCTTGGAATAGTCTTCCTTGGAATCCAGCCACCATGTTGTAAGGAAGCCCAGGCCACATAGAGAAGCCATATGTAGATGCTATAGCCATGAGTTCCAGTTAAGGTGGCAAATAACCACCCAGCCAACTTCCAGAGAATGCGACATTTGGGGGTAATTTGTTAAACAGCACTAGATAATTCTAATACTGATAAAACCAGTGTGATAGTCATACTAACTGGATTTTTCTTGGTATTATGATGAAAATGAAGTTCTAGATCCTGGCCAGAATCTACCTTGTATCCTTAAATTCTTCTGAGAATACCCTTACGACCTGAAAATTCACTCATTTTTACAACACTCATCTTGGGCTACCCATAGTCTGAAGCACTGGGGATATAGTAATGACTATAACAGAAAAGGCCCCCGCCATGATAGGAAAAAAAAACTGATTTGAATTTCCAGCCTTTCCAATGGCAACCTAATTTCTGTGAAAGAAGAACATGAAGTGGTGGTGGGGTGGGGGGAGTAAGCAATATGGAGTTTATCACAGTATGGGCTTTAAATCTCTTGGCTCAAATTATGCCTGTGAGAGACAGAAAAAACTTAGGCCTGTGAAAGTCACCCATGCAGCTCTAATGTGTTCATTTTCACAACCTATTTCACAATGTAGTAACATTCTATTACAGGATGATCTAAGTTCATCTGCTCAATGGTATATCCATAACCATTTGAGTTGCTTCCAGTCTCCGGTTTTTATAACACTGTATCCCAGCGCACAGATGAGTCTCCCTACAGATCAAACAAGGAGTGGAACTGCAGGGCTTTACCCGATCATGCCAGACTATTTTCCATAGTGGCTGTGCCAACATACACTCGACTAAGAGTGTGTGTAAGTTCTGCTGCTTTGCATGCTCGCTGGCATTTAGTGTTGCTGGGCTTTAAAATGGGTGCTGTCTTCCAGGAGGGTCTCTCTTTGAGGTTTCAGTTTGTGTTACTAATTCAGTTGAATATATTTAGGGTCTTCTGGCTATCCTTTTTCAAAAAATATTTTATTTCTTTTTCTAAATTGTGGTAAAATGTATATAAAACTTACCATTTTAAGCTTCCCCTCCCCTGTGTGTACAGGGCATGCACCACGCATGGGCACAAGCCAAAAGCCAAGCTCAGAAAAACAAGGAGTTGCTCTGTCCTTGGCTGGTATGAGACAGGCACCACCAACCAGGTAGGGTGCACCATTTCAAGCATTTTACATGTATAATTCAGGCATTAAGTACATTCCACAAAGTTGTGTAACCAACACTATCCTTTTTTAAGAAGTCTCTTGTCCATTTTCTATTGAGTTCACAAATCTTATGTGTAACGAGCTCAATGAATTTTGGCATATAACTGTTTATGATGTTCAACATTTAAGACATCAAACACTGTTAGTACTTTGGGTGGCTTCCCCAGACCTCACTTTTTATGTCCTAAGACTAACCACCATTCTGATTTTGTGGGTTACAAATGGCAACCCACTCCAGTGTTCTTGCCTGGAGAATCCCAGGGAAGGGGGAGCCTGATGGGCTTCCGTCTATGGGGTCACACAGAGTCGGACACGACTGAAGTGACTTAGCATTAGCATATCTAGAGTAGCTATACTCTGTTCATCTGGAGTAGATACACAGGTGTTCTGTGTATCTAGTTTTGATACCAAAGCGATTCTATGAACTTTCACTCCTGCTGTGAGTGTTTCTATTATAGCTGCTCTGCTTCCTTCCAGGTACTGGGGTACCACCAGCCCTTCAATTTTAGCCATTCTGGTGGGGGTGCAGTTGTCTTTTTTCCTTTTGACTTGAATTGTTTATATCTGAATATGATTACTCTGTTGGTTATATAGGCTACAATTTTCCTATTTCATGTCTTGTTTTACCCTAAAATTAAGAAAGCTGTAATTTTAGTGAGGTCACATTTTCCTTCTGCCTGAAGAATATCCTTTAGAATTTCCTTCAGGTCTGTTAGGCATATATCCTCTCAGGATTTGCCCGAAAAGTGTCTTGATTTCACCTCATTACGTACAGATGTTTTTTTGCTGGGTTCAAAAATTCTGGGTAGATAGGCTATGTCTGGCTTTCACTGCCATCACCGAGAACTCCGCCGTTAGTCCAACTATTGCTGCCTTGAAGGGAACCCGTCCTTTTTCTGAGTGCTTTTAATATTTTATATTGGTAGTTCCACAGTTTCACTATGGCAGGTCTTAGTTTCAATTTCCTTTTATACATTCTGCTTGGTATATGTTGGACTTCAGAATCTTTGGGTTACTGTTTGCTGTTGGTTTTGGAAATCTATCCTTTTCTCTTCTAATATCATACATTCCTTTTCTTCTCCTTCTGATTAAATGTGTGTTAGATTTTCTCTTTTAGCGTTTTCGCGTTCTCTTTTGTATTTTCCATCTTTTATGCTCTCCATGATGAATTCCAGATAACTTAACCCGACCTTCTAGTTCAAGGGTCAGCGACCTCTAGCCCGTGTGCCAAGTCCAGCCTGCCGTCTGTTTTTACGAATGAGGCTTCACGGGAAGATAACCGTGCTCAGTCTCTCATGCGCAGCCTCTGGCTGCTTTTGTGCCACAGCAGTGGAGTTGAGTAGCTGCGACAGAAGCAGTATGTAGCTCCCAAAGTCTAAAATATTTATGATCTGGTCCTTCAAAGAGAAAGTTCTCTGATCTGTGATCTAGTATATTACTATTCTCTTCAGCTGGGTCTGATCTGCTGAGTTAAAACTTTAATTGTAACAGTTTTCTCGAAGTTCTATTTGTTTCTTTTTCAAAGCTGCTAGGACACTTCTTGTAATTTCTGATTCTTGACTGGTATTTTCAAGTTTGTCCTTTATTTCTTTGCAACATGTAAAACACAGCTGTTTTATATTCTAGGGAGTCTTTGCAAATGTGTGTCTCATGTTTATTCTGGCTCTTGATCATAGCTCCTTATTTCCTGCTGTGACGAATTTACGTGTGGGAATCAATGTCCTTAAAAATTACCGGAGGCCTAGAGTTACTCTTCTTCAGTGTGGCCTCTGCTGTCCCGCCAGACATCTTGGAGACCCTGACATCCCTGGAGCAGGTCAGGCCACGTGTTCAGGACGAGACTGGAGAGGTGGAGTCACAGCTGACCATGGGGAGGGGCTCTTTCAGCCCTCCCACTTTGCACATGCCGGGTGAGTGAAGCCTGCCCCTCTGCCCTTTGGGGTTGTTAACACAGGAAGTCCGAGTGCTCTCAGATTAGTGACGCTCTCAGGGCAGAACTGGCTTCTGTGCTCCACTCACTTCTACAGGTTCCCATTTTGCTTCTAATAAGGTGTGGTAAAATACCTTGTTAGCTTATAAGTGCTTTTGAATCTATGGTGTATATGGTTTATCCAGCCATTTTTAGCTGTTTTCACTAGGGAACTTAAAAACAATCAGAAGTTCTGTTTCTTTCTGTCAAGGATCACTGACTAGGGCAGAGCCCATCTTCTTAGGAGAAAGGTGAAAAAGAAAATCTCCTACTGAAGACTTGGAAGAAGCATATAACATGGCCACCACTTTCTCCAGCTTCTGGACAAATGTCAATTCTACCTTTAGAAAGTCAGTCATTTCCAATATGTCAGAGCATCTTTCTTCAGAAGGACTCCTTGTGAAGGTACTATGATCTAAAAGCAGCACCTGCCTGCCAATGCAGGGGATGCAGGTTCTATCCCTGGTCTGGGAAGATTCCACATGCCAAGGGGGCAACTAAACTCATGCGCCACAACTACTGAGCCTGTGTGTCTAGAACCTGTGCTCTGCAACAAGAGAAGCTATTGCAATGAGGAGCCTGCATACTGGAACTAGAGCGTAGCCCAAGAGCAGCAACACAGACCCAGTGCAACCAAAACCAAAATAATTAATTACAAATAAATAAATAAAAGCAGTTGGATTGCAGACTTCCCTGGTGGTCCAGCGGCTAAGACTCTGCACTTCCAACGCAGGGAGCCCAGGTTCGATCCCTGGTCAGGAAACTAGGTCCCACATGCTGCAACTAAAGATCCTGCATGCCACAACTAAGACCCGAAGCAACCAAAAACATAAATAAATATTTACAAACAAACTAAAGTAAAAGCAGCTGGCTTTTGTAACAGTAAATTTAACCCCTTTGGGTTCTCAGTGTTCTCATCTGTCAAATGGGGATGACAGCACCTACCTTATTCAAGCACTAATGATTTTAAGTCTATGTGTGTACATCACTAAAAACCAGGCCCAACACACAGATAACCACTAGCTAGACGAACGGAAACAGCTCAGGTCACCAAAAGGAGCTCCTGGACTTCATGTTGCTTAGCACAGGGGCCATATACAATTTCTGTTGCATATTCTTATTATTGTTTAAACAACCACTTAAAAAAAAAAAGGGCCAAGGAGCAGATTTTGCTTACGGGCCACAGATGCCAATCCCTGGCCTAACAATAGGCAGAAGACTGAGAGAAACCAGGCAATGTGCTTTAAAGTGCTTTCAGAGAGGACTTTCAAAGAATGATCAACACTGGGGTGATTCTCTCAAATCAGAAGCGGAGACTTTTGTGCCTCCAAGAAAGCCACGGAAGGCAGAGCTTGAGAACCTCAGCGTTGTTTGCTGAACACACAACACATTACATCCAATATATAGGAGCAACACAAATGGGACTGATCGTGTTGGCCCAAACAGAGGCAAATATCCACATTACCTGGCCAAAGACTGTTCCACTGGTACTGGCTGCTTGACCAAACAAAGAACCAGTATTACTAGACCCAAAACCTATAAAATAAAAGAAAACCGAAGTTAAATTTGAATTAAACTTCTATACATCAAAGTTTTGTTTTTTGGTTTTTAAATGCCATTCAGGTATGTGAAAGTACCTCAGAATAAATCATCTCAAGAGTAAAATCTGTTTCCCTACCAAGGAAATGGAGAAAATTACGGGCAAATAGTTTTAAGACCTTTTTTTTCACTGTTGAAATTTTATAACAGTTAAAACAAAAAGTCTCAAAGCCTCAGGGACTGAATCCTTCTCTCTACCAAACCCCCGGGGGTGGGGGCGAGGGTTCTGAGTAGCTTTTCCCTAGACTCATAGCTGCTAAGAAGTGTTTCCAATGACTGACTTAATATCATGAGTATGACTACTCCCTGGTTTCCTCTAATCTCAACGCCAGATTCTTTCAGAGCTGTTTATCTTCCCTCTAGGTGCTGGGTTGAACGGGGCCAGGGAAACCAGGCAGAAGCATATATTCTAACAGGAGAGCCCCAGACAAGGAGCTAGAGTGCAAGAGCTCCATCCTCCACCTCTGCTGCCCGTCTAGGCAGGGGGCTTAGGCAGGTCTCAGTGCCTCAGCCACAGCTGCAGAGGGCCGAGCAAGTACCTTTCCTCACAGTTACCACAGGAAGGAAGAGTTTTTAGAGGTTCTCGGTGGTATTGAAATAGTTTTGATTGTAGACAAGGATTCTCAAGTTTTGACTGCAGAACTACAGATGCGCTAGAGATGGGGTTAAATATCCTATTCTCTTTTAAGACCCACAAGGCCTTCTCTCTGCCTGTGGTTTGGACCAACCTGTCACACTTCCCATCACTCAAACAGGCTGACCAGCCTCTGCACAAGGCATCAGGGGGATCTCAAAACTCTCTCGCATCACTGTGTCTTGTATCCATTATTGTAGTGGAACTGGGAGTTCGGCAAATAGTTGTTGAAGACAGGAAGGAATAGACTTCCTTTCTAATAAATTATGTTGCTACTGCTGCTGCTGCTAAGTCGCTTTAGTCGTGTCTGACTCTGTGCGACCCCATAGACGGCAGCCTACCAGGCTCCCCCGTCCCTGGGATTCTCCAGGCAAGAACACTGGAGTGGGTTGCCATTTCCTTCTCCAATGCATGAAAGTGAAAAGTGAAAGTGAAGTCGCTCAGTCGTGTCCGACTCTTTGCGACCCCATGGACTGCAGCCCACCAGGCTCCTCCGCCCATGGGATTTTCCAGGAAAAGTACTGGAGTGGGTTGCCGTTGCCTTCTCCGAATAAATTATGAGCCAGCTTCAAATAAATTATCATCCAAGGAATGAACTAGCAGTTATTTGTAATCCTGCCCACCAAGAAATCAATGAGCTTTGATTCCCCTCACCTCCTTAGCCTGACTGCTAAAGAAATGCCTTTCATAAGATAACCACGGAGACAGGAAGATTAGAAAAGATTTTGGGAGTGTCCCGTCTATTGGTTTTTGGAGTAAAAGCAGCTGCTAAGATGTGACATGCAAACAGTGAGGATTACGTTTTACTTTAAAAAACTGTAAAACTTAAAAGATTTTTAAAAAATCATACTGAAAATAGAAACAAAGGAACCCCAACTTTTCAGATGTCACTACCTGCTCTTCTAGGATGCAAGACGCTGTCAGAAGACAAGGAAACAATGGGCGCGGGCGGGAGCTCTGGAGTCTAGGTCTGGCTCCACCACTGGCGCCGAGAGACATCAGATCAGTCACCTCCAGGCTTGACAGTTTTGGACACAATGACCTCTAAAACACCTTCCAAGTTTAACACTTCACACTCACGAGTCATTCATTACTTGCCATGCCTTTAAACTTGCTTTTCTCCCCCATGAAATCAGCACTCTGGTGGAGAACTTGCGGAGGAGCAAGGCTGGAGCCACAGTGATTAGACCAAAGAAACGCCTGGGGCCACTAGTGTCCATGCCCTCTTACAGACTTTCCAGAACCTCTTCTGTTTTCCCTCCCTCCCTTTTCATTCCTGAAGCAATGTAGACTTGTTGCAAATGTTTCAAATATGGAGGACAACCAAGGAAAAATCTCCTGTAAGTTCTTACCTGAAGCTTGACAGAAGCTAAAGCCAGAGGATGACGCTGTTGTGGTGGCGGCCGAGGCGCCACCAAACACGGAGCCTCCCTGCCCAAAGCCAGGACTCTGACCAAAAGCAGGAGGGTTGTTCTGGCCAAAGAGCCCACCTCCACTGTTGGTAGACGACTGTCCAAACGAGAAGGAGCTGGAGCTACTGGTGCTCGAAGAGGCACCGAAGACATTTCCGCTGGTGGATGTAGGGGTGGAAGACACGGACTGACCAAAAGCAGGCACAGAGCTGAACCCAGGCTGACTGAAGGAAAAGCTGCTCGCGGGGCTGCTGGTCGACTGCCCAAAGGCCGGGGCCTGCCCAAAGCCCGGCTGTCCGAAGACCCCTGGGGTGGAGCTGCCAAATGCAGGGCTGCCAAACCCTGAGCTGCTGACCTGTGGCGCGGCGGCTGCTGTGCTGGCAATGCTGCCCGTCTGCTGCCCAAACAGGCTGGGGGCGGTGCTGGCGGCCACCTGCCCAAACATGGGGGTCACCGAGGGGGTGGTGGCTGTGTGGCTGGTGAGTTGGCTGAAAGCCGAGCTAGAACTGGCAGCGGGAGGCTGAGTGAAGACAGAGGAGTCAGAAGTGACTATCCCAAACACTGGGGTCTCCGTGGCTGGACCTGGAGCAACACTGGAAACAGCACTGGAGGTGGTGGGAGGTCTGGATGTTTCTGGGGCCACAGTGATGGTGCTTGAGGCTCCAGGTGCTGAGATGGTAGCTGGCCCAGGCACAGAGACGGTGGGGCCCGGGGATGGCGGTTCTGTCTTGACGTCTGGGACCCCGGGGGCTGCTGGAGTGGCCTCAGCCGCAGGCACCAGGACACTGGTACTAGCCGCTTCGGCACTAGGGCTGCTGATGGCAGGCTGGCTGAGAGCAGACTCTTTCTTCCCAGAGTCAGGAGTCTGAAGCGGAGCCTGGGGAAGCGGGGTTGGTGGCTGCTGCCCCAGGAGGGAGGCAGTTGATGCCGAAGCCTCATCACTGCCTGGCTTCTCGGGCAGAGCCGATGATGCGGCTGCTTCTGAGCTTTTGCCAGAGCACGTGGGCAGGGTCGGGGCAGACCCTGAGCTCAGGGGGCTGCCAAACGACAAGGGTGGGGGTGACGCGGGCAGGGGCGTGGCGGTGGACGGCGGGGTGGAGGAGGGTGCTGTGCTGCTCGTCGGTTGGCCTCCGAATGAAAAGCTGGTCTTGCTGCCACTGAAAAACAGGCCCCCAAAACTGATCGCTCCAGAGGAGCCCGCACTGGTGAGTGGCAGGTTGCCAAAGACGCCCGTCGAGGAGCTGCTGGGGCTGGGACTGGTTGCTGCTGTTGGTGCTGCCACCGAGGTGGCCGCGGAGGTGGTCTCGGGGGGCTCCGCGGGCTTCCCCAGTGCCGCAGGGCTGGGAAAACTGAACCCAGAGGGGGTGGCGGAGGTCTTGGTGGGCTGCGCACCGGCACTGGTCACGCCTGGGGACGGCGCCTTGCTGGCTGGCTTGGTGGACTCATCTGCTTGGCCAACCCGCAGTCCTGAGAAACTTCCCAGAGTCTCTCCCGCCAGTGAGCTTGGGAACAGCAGCTCACCCAGCTTGGACGGTGGCGCCTCCAGCTTGCCAGCGGGGGTGGAGAGAGAGACTCCAGAAGGGGCTGCGGGTCTGCTGCTGGACGGGGCGGACTCTCCTGGTGCGGCACCAGCTGCTCCCATGCTAGCTGATATCATCGTCCCTGACGAAGGTAAGCTTTCAGGAACGGTCTCATAGAAAGGCTTGCCTCCCCCGCCAAAGGAGAATGCATCGAGCTGGCTTGACTCTTTGGTGGGAGGTGCTGACCCTGGCAAGAAAAAGAAATTAGGAGATGGGTTGGCTGTCACAAAATATGACCGATCACAGCCTCACTGACTTCTCTAAGCCAGAGCCTCTCTCCTCCCTTGACCTCATCAAGACAGCCTGTTCCGACAGCACTGTCTTTGCAGGGGACAGAATGTGTGCTTCTCCATGGGAACGTGAGCTCTGAGTTGTCTCACTGAGGTGAGACAAACGCACGTTCTTTTTATCACCATTAAGTCACAACAAATACACCTGTATCCAGAGTACATGAAGTTAATCCAGTTGTCCACAAGGGAAACAAAAAGACCTCACGCACATTTCCTCCCGTGTGTGTGTCTCAGGAATAACATTCTCAGCACATGCCAGCCTATGGACCTCTTCCTGACAAGACAAGGAATTGATTCTGAATGGTAGTTTTTCCTTTGCTTTTATGGACAAAGTGTCAATCCACAGGTCATCTTTCTTACTTACAATTAAGGGCTACTTCCTAGTGCTCTCCTCACAGAGTGCTCTCACAGTGGCAGTGTGGTCTGCTGGGCAAGGACACGAGGGGCTGAGGCTGCGGGCTCTGCTACTTGCTGGTTGTGCCACTTTGGAAAAGTTAAACTGACTTCTCTGGGCTTCAGTGTCTCCATTTGGAAGACAGATAATAATAGCATATATCTCATAGAGTTGTTGCAAAGATGAAATAAAATGTAGGTAAAGTACTCACAAGGCCTGGTCAACAAAGAAGACTAAAATTCGATATTTATAAGTGGAAATTGGTCTGTTGCAAGTGCCTGCTGAGCTGTTCAGTGCCATGTGGTTCAAGAAGTCTGGCTATCACAAACGCCTGGGAACACTGCGAAGGCCCTGCCGTCCGCAGGTAACTTCCAGAAACCCCTCTTTGTATCACTGGTGTTGTATCGAGCTGCCTGTGATTTTGGACTGCTGTCTGTTCTGGTATTAATGAAAATGGTTATGGAATCTCTGTTGTGTTTTATTCCTAACGTATTTCATTGAAGGCACTTAAAAAAGACACCTGGTTTCTAATAGGTCCTCAAAGTCTTTTAAACATTAAAAACATCCTGGTAGATGTTGGTCTGAGCTTCCCAGCTGTCTCAGTGGTAAAGAATCTGCCTGCAATGCAAGAGACTCAGGTTCGATCCCTGGGTCGGGAAGACCCCCAGGAAAAGGAAATGGCAACCAATTCCCGGAAAATCCCATGGACAGAAGGAATCTGGCAGGCTACAGTCCATGGGGCTGCAAAAGAGTCAGACAAGACTCAGTGACTAAACAACAACAGATGGCAGATCTGCAACAACATGCACGGGACAAGTGTGTTTCCTGATAGGTAATCAAGGAAAAAAAGATGAGTTTAGAATTTCATTTCTATAGTACACGTGTGTGTTCAGTCACTCAGTCCTGTCGGACTCCATGGACTGTCCGAGCCCACCAGGCTCCTCTGTCAATGCAATTTCCCAGGCAAGAATACTGGAGTGGGTCGCCATTTCCTCCTCCAGGGGATCTTCCCAACCCAAGTATCGAACCAGCATCTCTTGTGTCTCCTGCCTTGGCAGGTGGATTCTTTACCACTGCCTATCTCAACCTACACATTGATACATACAATTTTGACTTCATTTAAAAATTTTTTTTAAATTATGAAAGTATGATAACACTTTATGGGAGACTGGGAAAATACAGAACAAAGTTACATATAATTTCACTACATATTACGATTATTAAAAATTGATACAATTTTAAATACCACGACAAAGATGGAGAAAGAAATTTTAATTTGCGTGTAAACGTTCACATTTAAAGCACAGCCTTGCCTTTCTAGAAGCACACCCTGAGTTTTTAACTATGAAGACAGAAGTCCTTCCCCACGGTTTCTTAAACCCAGCCTATTTCTAATGCATAATATCAACAGCAAGTTCACTGCAGATACTTTAAGCAAGATGCAGCAGCAAGTAAAATGTCAACCAACCTGCCCCTCTCAAATCTGCACTTGTTTAGAGGGAAACACAAAAGTGAGGCAACTCAATGCAGAGACTGTACCTTGTGTGGCAGTGAAGTTAGAAGACGGTGTTGATGTGACCATCCCCAAATTAAAGCCAGGCCTAGGGGTGGAAGAAAAGAAGTTAAAAATGAACAGACTTAAGACACAACATTGCCCTTTCAATAGTACATTTTATAATTCATTCACATAATCTACTCTCCAGGGACTTGAAATCTATAGATAAACATCAACAAAGTACAAGCACATTGTCTCTGAAGCAGCAGAGCAGAGCTCTCAAAGCGGGGGGGACGCGATGTGTAGGTGAGGTGAGGGGGAGCAGCAAGTGAGGAGGCCTTGGAGGAACAGCCAGGCTTTCCATGGTGGCGGGGTGGGGACCTATTTCAGGGAACGTGAAGGAGCACTAGCACTGTGCCTTGGGATGGTGGCCGGAGCGGGTGGCTCGCCTAGTGAGGGAGACGGGATGGGCCAGGTAAGGAGGAGCCTATGACCCAGCCAGAGAGCACGTCAGGACAGCGCACGCCACTGGGAGACAAGGGATGGCATGAAATGGAAGCTACTGTCTCTGCTGTTCGGATAAAACACTTAGTCCTGGGCTGGGAAATTTGGTTCAAAAACTTAAAAAAAATTTTTGGTTGTACCAAGTGGCTTGTGGGATCTCACTTCCCTGACCAGGCACTGCACCCAGGCCACAGAAAGGGAAGCGCTGCAGCTGTACCCTAACCACCAGGCCACCAGGAAGCGTCCCTCAAAAGCTTCTCCAGCTCCTCATCCTCTCCTCTCCTTCCGTGCGTCGTCTTCACACTGGGAGGGAAGACGCTACAGCCAAAGAAGAAAACCCAGCACCAGCTGAGCCAGAACGGACTACTCACTCTGAGAAACCTTCAAACAGCGAAGCAGAAACTACTGGATTGGTCAAGAAGTTCATTTGGGCGTTTCTGTAAGATGTTATGGAAAACCCCAAATGAACTTTTTGGCCAACCTGATAAAAAGCTTTAAAATATAAGGGGCCAAGCATATCAAATAGAGTAAGTAACAGTAAAGAGCAGAGTTAGGTTTTTTTTCAAACTCGTCACTGGTTTCATCAAATGGTCCACGACCACCTAAGATGTGTTAACTATTTTATCACCTTAAAAAAAAAAAAAAAAGAAAACAAAGCTCTTTCTTTGTCTCAACCCTGGTGAAGAAATTTGATGTAACAGAGGTAAGCAACTGACCCATGACCCAAAACTCTGCAGGTTATTTTAAAGATGGGAAGATTATCAGGTTCACAGAAGTAAGATTAATTAAAAGATGCAGTAGCTCCTGGAACTGACCTATTCTCTAAAATTGTGCTCCAAACTACCTTTGGGGAGTAGAAAACAATGATTCACAGGAAAATATATATAATTTCCCCCTTGAAATTCTATTCTAACACGCTTCTTTCTCGTAATGTGTTAGGCTGAAGGGTGCTCAAGAAACAAACTCACAGCAGGGAAAAGAGACTGTGGTCAGTGTGATTCCAGTTACAAAAGCATAAACTGGAAGAGGTGAGGAGGCTTTTCTAACGGAACTGAATGCGCAACCTTCACAGTGAAAACAATCTTTGGATGAGTATTTAGCTCAGCCACACAGAGACTAACTCCACCCCAAAGCAGAGAGATGCTCTGCCAGCTCTCACAGGTTTCACGATGAGTGTTTGCAGCATAGTGAAAAGGTACGACCCCTCCAACGTTAATAAGAACTTCCTTTGGACTGAGGGTTAGAAGACCCTTTTGTTTTTAAAAATGACTCAATTTGACAAGTACGGACATCATCACTTTTAAAAAAATGAAACAGAAATGGACTCCCCCACATCTATATAAAACCCAAATTCTCAAATGGCCACTGTCTTGATTGCTCAGCAGTCTAGTATAACGTGACCCCTTGGGGCAGAGAAGCCCATCCAAGGTCTTACCTAGCCGCCAGATGGTGTCAGAATGAAAAGATCTCAGTGTGATAAACTAGAGCAACCACAGACCCACTACCCAAATAAGGCTTATCCTAAACAACAAAACAAACAAGTCAGAAGAACACACACACAAACTTGAATCGAAAAGGGGAAACAGCTTTACATCAGGACACTAAGCCACTCCCACTATCATGAAATGTGTCATTGTGGAGATGAGAGCTCTGGCTTCATGTAAGTATACCCACTGACTATAAGACTGGGGGACGCAATCTGTAAGGATGCTGATGATCTGCCACAAAACTCAAGTTCACAACTGACCCTGATGAAGAAAACGAGAAAGGCTTGCTGAACTGCCCAACAGTAGACGGGGTAGAAGTCACAGCTGTTTCTATCTTGGTTGCCACCGGTCCTGGAATTATGGGAAAAAAAGAAGAACATTACAAAAAAAACCAAACACCATTTTAGTTTAATTCTCTGCGGCACTGAATGCGTAGTGCCATGCAAAGCGCAGCCCCAGGTCACGTGCTTCCGGGAGGTCAGCAGTCAAGGGGACAGTGAGGACGCAGTCGTGCTCACGGTCTCTGAGTGGGCTCTCTGGCCCTGTCACTGTCAGTTTCAAACCAAGGCATGCCACTTTACCCTTTCTAGGAAGGACATCAAAGTAACTGGAGTGCAGTTCAAATTTAAGGCTTTGAAAGTAGATATTGCAATTAATGAAATGTGATATATATCAAAGGAAAAAAAACTCCAAGAGGAAATAGGTTATGTTAAGTATCTCTGAGTAGTGACTTCATGGCTATTGGCTTTCTTGCCGCGTTTCTGTATTTTCCAGAGAGTTCTTGTATTAATATTAGTTAGTAACTTCCTGGTTTTTTATTACAGAGGTTAACACGACTGCTGTCACACAGAGAGGTGTGGAGAGTTAAAGTGTAATCCGTCATCTTCCCCACGACCAGTATACTGTGACTGCTTACTACCAGGCTGCGGTATTACCTACACTCTCTCTCCTACCTTTCCCTCTCCTTTTAAAAGGAGAAGAGGAATGGGGGAATTACATTTGAGAAGCCCAAATCAAACCAATCCAAACAGTAAGAAAAAGCATCTTCTCTACATAAGTATGGAGTAAAGATCTGCAAACTTACCTAAAACACTACTATAATACAATGTGATGTGTACAAGGATATCTAATGTAGCCCTACTTATAATTTTGAGAAGTTAAGAACAATCTGAACTATCAGCAGAGTACTGGTAAAAACTTAACAGGGTACAACTGTACAGCGAAGGGATTAAAATGAGAGAGGCAGACTTGTACTGGATCTGAAAAGATGAACGCGATATTCTCCAGGGGGGAGGGAGGAGAGGGGACAGATCATAGATCAGTATATACAGGATATGGCTATCTTTGTTTAAAGAAACCAATAGATAAACATCAAACCCCAAGAGATACACATCAATTCTTTGAGGGCTGTTATCTCTGGAATAGGGAACTTACACATTTTCTGCATTATACAGTTCCACACCAGACTTTTTGTGGTCCAGTTTTAAAATCAGGAAAACAATGAAGGTATTTCCATTATTAATTAATAAGGGAATTATTCTATAGAGGTTTCAGAGATGACTTTTTGTTGTTGTTAGAAGCTTTTGCAAACTCTTAAATAGTGTTTTTCAGGGAAATTTTCCTGCTCAAAAAAAGTCTGTTTCTAGCAAGTAGAAACAGACGGACATCTAGCAATGAGAGTGAATATTTCACAATCATCATTGAATGATGATTCTTAGAAATTTCTTTCCAAGTCATGCTAACTGCCCCTGAGATATTCTTGATTCTTAATTTCAAGAGTGACAAAAAACTCTCAAATAAAATCCTTGAAAGGGGTTAGGATATATAATCTTTCAAACTTTCTTCTAAAATATTAGCCAGAAATGGAAACAAACTTCTTCATTTGAATCCTAAATGACTCAAAAGCCTTTGACAACTGCACTAAAATTTCCCTTCTAAGTTAAAGTTTTAGCTCCTAGTCGAGAAGTGCTACATACTGCTTTCTCATGGAAGGCTTATATGATAAAAACTGTGCATTAGTCTGAATTCTAGAATACAGCACTGGCTACACAATGGTTTTCTTCTGAGTGTAAGGAATATTTACTGAGGATAAACCCAATATCCAGTGAGAAAGCGTCTGACTACAGAGGAAGTTGGGATGATAGCATGACTATGTAGAGATAATGGTAGGCAGGCTACTCATGTGTGAAGTTCAGCATCTCTGACAGAATTTATTAGCCTAAAGACCCACTTGAGAGCATGAATCAAAATAAAAGCTGGAGTTCAGAGCACAGGGAGAATGCTGGGCTGTGGGTGGCACAAGAGCCCTGCAGCAAACAGTGACACATGCCAAGTGAAGTGGGCTCTGACAGGGAGCCAGCAGAAGAGGCCTCCATTAAACATCAAGTGGGCTCAGGCCAGCAAGGATGCCTGGTCAGAGCACTTTATGGTGACTGTAAAAACTAATTTCAGTTAAGAGGCCTGAGTGTTGGAAGCATGTGAAGCTACAGTCTTTCAATTCTGAGTTATATCCACTTATCGTGTGCTGTGCTTTGTCGCTCAGTCCTGTCCGACTTTGCGACCCCATGGACTGTAGCGCACCAGACTCCTCTGTCTGTGGGGATTCTCCAGGCAAGAATACTGGAGTGGGTTGCCATGCCCTCCTCCAGGGGATCTTCCCAACTCAGGGATCGAATCCAGGTCTCCGTATTGCAGGTGGATTCTTTACCATCTGAACCACCAGGGAGGCTCTCCATTTATCATATTGTCTTATATTGTAACAGACCCATTTTACTTTCTATGTTTTACTGGCTTTTGAATTGTCCTTAAAAACCAGAGAGTTTTTCTTTCCCTTTAGAAGAAGAAATAAGAGTTCAATGTTTGAATCTACTTCTCTCTAAACTTCAATATCCAACAAGGCAGGTGCTCCTTTTTAGGAAAAACGTTTAAAGGAAGGCTTTCTCCTACTGCTCTCCTATTTCAGAAGTCTACAGAGCTGCCAAAGGGCACATGAACTTCCTGGAGATTCTACATCCCCTGAGGCTTTTCAAATATGTCTTTACTTGATTTCACATCAACTGCCTTTGTGATCTAGAACAATTAAATTCTTCTGTGGAAAATATCTTTCACCTTTTATTTTCACTAAAACAAAAGTGCAAACTGACCTGAAGCTTTATCACCAGATGACAACTGACTGGATGCTGGTGGGGGGCCAGATGGCTTTAGGGCATTTATCACTGATCCCTGTAACAGGAGGAAAACATTTATGTGACCCACAAAACAGTCTTTGGAATAAAGGAACATGTAAAATGGTAACATAATTTACAATAAGCAAGCACAAACACTTCTGTTTAGTTAAATTTTGTTTTTCAGTTTCAATTTAGGTCAGTAAGTGTAAACGTAACATCGCCTCAGAGGTGGGAGCGTCCACAAGCACAAGAGAACAGGGTCCTGCCTGCCTAGCCCGCGGTTCCTTCCCCAGTGCCTAACGCAGTGCTCAGCACATAAAGGCATCAGGATATGTGGAACACAAACGAAGGAAGAAGTAGATGGATGAAGTGCATCCTGGTTCTCAATAAGACTTATAGCAAGGTTAAGAAGCGAAGCTGTTCAACTTCTCCATCTCTAGTCAATGTTCTTTTTCTCTCGTTTGTTATAATTCGGGCCTCACCACGTGTCCTCCAAGGTGAAGATGGAAAGCTCCAGAAGAAAGACCAAATGCTAACTGCTGAAGTGCCATGTTAAGTCATGGCAAACTATGGAGGAGACAGCCATGTCTGAGAACTCACATTAGGCAAGTTCTGAGGGTCAATCTCAAACACGATCTAAAATGACCTTTCTAGAGACAGAGTTGAGTAGCAGAGAAACCAGGTTTTCTTAGGGAAAGTTTCAGAGAGGGCTTGCTCTGCCTTTCTGCCATCTCCTATTATCTTCTTCTGGATTGTTTAACTGTCTACAATATAACCTATTTTCATAAGAGACCATGTTTATCAGGCAAAAGCCTGAAAGTAGACATAATAAACATCACTGAAGATGCAAAGTATGAAAAACAGGGATGATAGGAGAAAGCAGAAGACTCTATTCCCTGGAGGCAATGAACAAAGCAGTGGGCAGGGAGAAGCTGGAAGCTGGATTCCAGCCCTGGTTCCATCATTCACTACCGGTGGAAGCCTGCGTCAGTCACTTGAGCCCTGGTTTCTTCATTAGTGAAACGTTTTCACTAATGAACATCCGTCTGGTCTATATGGTTGTTGTATGGGTTAACTAAGACAAGGTTAAATGAAAGTAAACTTCAACTCCATATAGATACCCTCCATACAGAGAATTACGACCCAAGATTACCAGATGCAGAATGTCACATGGTCGACAAAGACTTCATTGGGTCCTGACTGACCTACTAGGTCAAGACCGTCATAAGTTGTGGGGAAAGGATCACAGGTCTTTTTCAGAGTTCATTGAAAAGATGTGGGAAAAAATTTTAAAAATAAAATAAAAAATAAACAGTGTGGGGACTTAGTACCATATTGTCTTCAGTTACAAGGACAGTCACTGCATGTCACATTAGCAAAGCAAAAAGCAGCAATTTACCTGCTTAGCTTGGTTAGCAGCCGCTGGGGTCAACACTGGGTGAGGCGTTTTGGCGGCAGAGTACGGCACTGAAGAACTGAAAAACACAAAGCACACGCTCAGGAGAAAGGCATGACCAGGGGAAACTCATACTCAACCCTGAGCCAACCTTCTGTGCAAAAAAATAATACCAATTTTGGGGTAGAATACAGACGTCTCAGACCCTAATCAAAGTCATTTGACATGTTTCTGATTGAAGAATAAATTCTCTACATGAAATTTGGTCTTTAGCATAAAAGGCAAAGCAATGACCTTAAAATGTATCTTCTCAAAATTTTAAGGAAAAAAAGTTATGGATATTCAGAAGTAGATCTTTTTCCTATTGGAAGAGAAGGCTTTCTCCACATCCTCCCCATCACACACCACCATTCCAGACCATGTGGGGAATTCCTGATTCTCTTTTCCAAGTCTCAGAAGATGTTCCTCAGGATCGATGGGGTGTGTACTATCTTCTCAAAGCAGGGCTCTCAGCTTCTCATAGCAACCAGCCCTGAGAGCTCACGCCAGCACCCAGGAGAGTTCAAACACACCACAGCTCCGCGCCCGACCCGCACTTTCACTGCAGTGTCAATATGAAAAGCGCATCCTGTCTGTGTCGAAAGGTTCTCGCCATCTTTTGTTATCCCTCACACAGCAGGCGTGGAACTGTTATTTTAATAGCTGCTGCTGCTAAGTCACTTCAGTCGTGTCCGACTCTGTGTGACCCCATAGACCGAAGCCCACCAGGCTTCCCCATCCCTGGGATTCTCCAGGCAAGAACACTGGAGTGGGTTGCCATTTCCTTCTCCAATGTGTGAAAGTGAAAAGCGAAAGTGAAGTCGCACAGTCGTGTCCAACTCTTAGCGACCCCATGGACTGCCAGGTTCCTCTGTCCATGGGATTTCCCAGGCAAGAATACTGGAGAGGGTTGCCATTTCCTTTTCCAGTGGATCTTCCTGACACAGGGATTGAACCTGCATCTCCTGCATTTGCAGGCAGATTCTTTACCACTGAACCATCAGGGAAGCCCACTGAGTGTAAATATGTGAGGGAAAAAAAATCCCCTGTTTAACACAAAGCTCTATTCTTGGCTCCTGGGAGCAATTCTTTTCATTGATGTATCTGTCGTCCGTCCAGAACTACTCTGACTGGTAGGTATAGCAGTAACAACTGTAGCATCTGGTTTTATTTCTCAGAACTTCCGCTTAAGGAGGATTAACAATTTTCCATTAAAAAGTTAACTTGCGAGAGAAGAGACAAAAATAAACCCAGGCCTCGTGGGAAAAAAATTATCAAACATCTTAACAATCTTACAGTCACCTCAGGATATGCTCTTGGAATAACACAAGAATCTTCCCAAACTTTATTAGATTCAGGGAGAAGGAAAAAAAAAAAAGCAATTATTTTCAATGAAACCCTCTATTTTTCTACTGAAGAGAGAAGCAACTACAAATGTGTGCCTCCCTGAAGAAATGTACACCTGTCCCCGGAGATACTCAACCAAGCAGATGCACAGGGACGCTCCCCCATCTGCTTACACTCCAACAAGAAAAGGAATGTGTGAGTGAGAGGCTGGGACTGAGAAATCCCTGGGCAGACACAGCAGCCTTCAGTGGAAAAATGGCTGCAGCTCATGAGAGTCACAAGGGAAGTGAAAATCTTTCATGCCTTCTCAAAGATGAGCTAAAAAAAAAAAAAAACTACGAATAAAAATAAAAGCAGTAATTCATCCAACTTTAGAACATGTATACCTCAAACTTAGTTATGATATGATGGTAAATTAAATCATGCATGAAGCAGACTAAGTGCAATTATTCTTCTGTTTATTTGTGATAAAGCCATAAATCTCTTGGGTGTCCTAAATCCCCAAACATGCAAAATTAGGATCCACAGTATTTACACACTGGACTACCCAGCAGAGAAATAAATGCTGTTCATGAACTCAGTTAGTAAACAAACTGATTAAATCAGATCCACCGTGATCTAAAAGAACAAGCAGAAAAGGACAGTATACTGCTAAATAAATGTGTTCAAAGACTTGTACATGATCATGAACCAAAACAATGGAAATCAACAGCTAGAAATGTTCAAGAGGAGATGGAAATACCAAACCTGGAATTATCATATTCTGGATGACTGTATTCTACTAGCAGTATGCACCTGAGAAGAGATCATCAGAAATTTCATCTGAAATGTTCTGTTCCATGAGTGAAAACAGAAATCAAAGGATCACAGGCAGAAAATGGCACTGTAACATATACCTACCTCCATTTCATCAAAAGTATGTGACAATCCTAAATATTTATGCAACTAACAACAGAACTACAAATGAGGCAAAAAAAAAAAAGCTAGAACTGAAAGAAAAATAAGCAAATCCATAGCTACACTTGAAAATACCAACACTATTCTCATTAACTAATGGAATAAGCAGACAGAAAATTATCATCATCAACCACCTTAATCACTGCAGATGGTGACTGCAGCCATGAAATTAAAATACGCTTACTCCTTGGAAGGAAAGTTATGGACCAACCTAGACAGCATAGTAAAAAGCAGAAACATTACTTTGCCAACAGAGGTCCATCTAGTTAAGGCTATGCTTTTCCAGTAGTCATGTATGGATGTGAGAGTTGGACTATAAAGAAAGCTGAGCGCCAAAGAATGGATGCTTCTGAACTATGGTGTTGGAGAAGACTCTCGAGGGTCCCTTGAACTGCAAGGAGATCCAACCAGTCCATCCTAAAGGAGATCAGTCCTGAGTTTTCATTGGAAGGACTGATGTTGAAGCTGAAACTTCAATACTTTGGCCACTTGATTTGAAGAGCTGACTCATTTGAAAAGACTCTGATGCTGGGAAAGATTGAAGGTGGAAGGAGAAGGGGACAAAAGAGGATGAGATGGTTGGATGGCATCACTGACTCAATGGATAAACTCCGGGAGTTGGTGATGAACGGGGAGGCCTGGTGTGCTGCGGTCCATGCGGTCACAAAGAATCAGACAATACTGAGCGATTGAACTGAACTGAACCACCTTAACTGACAATTATAGAACATGCCACCCAATAAGAGCAGTGGCACAGAACATTTACCAAGATGACTGACATTCTAGATCAAAGATTGGCAAACTAGAAACAAAAGATCAGCTGCCTGCTTTTGTCAATAAAGTTGAACTGTAACAAAGCCATGCCCATTCATTTACATTTTGTTTATGGCTGCACTCAGGCTACAACGGCAGAGTTGAGTAGTTGAGGCAGAGACTGTACCTCCCATAAGCTTAAATTATTTACTGTATGGCCCTTAAAAAAGAAAAACCTTGCTGACGCCAGTTCTGGATCACAGAAGTCTCCATATTCAAGTCACACAAAACATGTCTAACCATGATGGAATTAAATTAAAAATCAATAACAAAAAGATATCTAGAAAATGCCCAATTATTTAGAAACTAACACACTTTTAAATATCCCATAGGTATACAAAAAATAAAACCCAAAATGTTTTGAACTAAATGAAAATGAAAAAATAACATTCAAAATCTGTGGGAGGTAGCCAAAGCAGTTCTTGGATGGAAATTTATAGCACCAAATGCCTGTGCTGGAAGAGAGCAGCATCAAATCAATGACCTTAGCTTTCCCCTTAAGAAACTAGAAGAGTAAATAAAATCCAAAGTAAGCAGGAAAATTAAATAATAAAGATCAAGCAGGGGAAAAAAAATCAATGAAGCCAAAAGCTAGCTTCTTTGAGATCAATAAAATTGATAAAACTCTAGCGAGACTGATGAGGTTAAAAAAAAGACCCAAATTACTATTAAGAGGAAAATAAAATCTATACACATTTAAAGCGACTATTAATGAAAAACGTGCTAATAAATTCAACAACTCAAGTGAGATGAATTTCTTGAAACATACAACCAAAGAAGTAGATAAGCTGAACAGTCGTATATGTACTAAAGAAACTGAAATTTCCAAGTCAAAATAACTTCACTGGTGAATTCTACAAAAATCTTAAGGATGAAATAGTAACCAATCTACAGAAACTCTTAGTGGAAATTGAAGAGGAAGGAACACTTTCTGACTCATTCTATAAGGCTAGTATTACTCTGAAGCTAAAACGGAACAAAGACATTACAAGAAAAGAAAATCTACAGACCAATATCCCTCATTAAGACAGATGCAAAACTATTAACAAAATATTAGCAAATTGAGTCCAACCATATATTAAAAAGTTCAATACATTATTACTGACGATTGATTTAACATTAGAAAACCAATCAGTGTGGCAAGGGAACCAAGACAATTCAAGGGGAAAAAAGGTTTTTTCCAAAAATGGTGCTGCACAACCATTTGCAGCACAAATGGTTGTTGTTCAGTCACTAAGTCATGTCTGACTCTTTTGCAACCCCATGGACTGTAGTTCCCCAGACTCCTCTGTCCATGGGATTTCCCAGGCAAGAATACTGGAGTGGGTTGCCATTTCCTTCTCCAGGGGATCTTCCCAACCCAGGGAATGTACCACGTCTCCTGCATTGGCAGGCGGATTCTTTACCACTGAGCCACCAGACAGGCCCTGGGACAACTGGGTATCCACATGCAAAAGAAAGAAACTAGACCACAAATCACAGTTTTTACAAAAATTAACTCAAAACAGATCAAAGACCTACATGTAAGAGTTCGAAGTGTAAAACTTAGAAGAAAACACAGGAGTAAATCTCTATGATCCTGCATTAAGCAATGGTTTCTTAAACATACATCAGACACCAACAGTGCAAGCAATAAAATAAAAATATAAATTGAATTTCATCAAAATTAAAAACTGTTGTTTCAAAGGACACCGTTAAGAAAGTGAAAACCACACAAAGAATGGGAGAACGTATTTGTAAATCATATATCTGATAAGAGACTTGAATCTAGATTACATAAATAATATGACGCCCTGGGACTTCCCTGGGGGGTCCAGTGGCTGACTCCTTGCTCCCAACGCAGGGGTCCCAGGTTCAATCCCTGGTCAGAGAACTAGATCCCATATCCTGCAACCAAGAGTTTGCATGCTGCAACTAAAAAGAAATCTTCCTCAACGAAGATCAAAGATCCTGTGTGCCTCAACTAAGACCTGGTGCAGCCAAATAAATAAATATTTAAAAAAAAAAGAAAATGACACCTCAACAATTAAGATAAAGAACCCAATTAAAAAACAGGCAAAGGATTTAAAGAGATATTTCTCTAAAGAAGACACAAATGGCTAATATGCACACAAACAGACATCCAATATCATTAGTCACAGGGAAACACATATCAAAACCACGAGAAGATACCATGTCCATCCATTAGGATAACTATAATAAAAAAGATGGACAATAACACATATTAGTGAGGATGTGGAGAAACTGGAACCTCATACATTGCTATTGGGAATGTAAAATGGTACAGCACTTTGGAAAACAGTTTGAACTACATTCAGCTCAGAAAGTAGATTGCCATATGCTCTAGCAATTCTACTCCTAAAACATTACCCAGAATAACTGAAAAGCAGGGACTCAAAGAGAGGGCTGTACAACAATGCTCACTGCAGCATTATTCACAATAGTCAAGAGGGAGAAACACCCAACCCAAGAGTCTACTTACAGATGAATGGATAAGTAAAACAGGATATATACATACAGTGGAATGCTATTCAGCCATAAAAGGAATGAAATTCTGATATATGCTACAACATGGGCTTCCCTGGTTGTTATCTGCCTCCAGTGCCTGAGACCTGGGTTCGATCTCTGGGTTTGGAAGATCCTCTGGAGAAGGGAATGGTTACCCACTCCAGTATTCTCACCTGAAGAATTCCATGGACAGAGAAGCCTGGTGGATAACAAACAGTCCATGGGGTCACAAAGAGTCAGACACAACTGAGTGACTAACACTTCACAACATGGATAAATCTTAAAAATTTGAGTGAAATAAGCCAGACATAAAAGGACAAATACTACATATAGGGCAAATTCTTAGCGACGGAAAGTAGATTAGAGTTTACCAGGGACTAGAAGGAAGGTGGAATAAAGAGTTACTATTTAATGGATACAACTGCTGTATGAGATAATGAAAAAGTTCTGGAACAGATGGGGTGACAGTTATACAACACTGTAAACATACTTAATGTCTCTGAATTGTACACTTAAAAATGGTTAAAATAACAAATTTTGTTATACATATATTTACCCACAATAAAAAAAGAAAAAGCTTCTTAACAGTTCTCCCTTTTTTATTCTTCTTCACTCCAGCCCTTCTCATCTATTCTAAATATAAGAACCAGAAACTTCCTGCTAAACCCACAGGTCAACAAAATGATCTGCATTTATCATAGCTTGTGGGATTTTAGACTACAAAAAGGTGAATTTTACTGTGTGTTAATTATGCCCCAGTATTTTTAAAAATTACTAAAATTGCTTTAAAAAAGCAAATGTAAACTAGATCAGGTTACTCAGCATCCAGTGGTCAGCCAGGTCCTCAACCAGGCTTACCAGATGTTACCGGATTTGTAAGGGCTTCCCTTGTGGCTCAGCTGGTAAAAAAGCTGCCCACAATGCAGGAGACCTGGGTTCGATTCCTGGGCTGGGAAGATCCCCTGGAGAAGGGAAAGGCTACCCACTCCAGTATCCTAGCCTGGAGAATTCCACTGACTGTATAGTCCCTGGGGTCACAAAGAGTCAGACACTACTGAGTGACTTTCACTTCACTTCACTTCACCCTGGCCCTACCCCACTCTCCTTCTCTCTCCCTCCAGCCACCAGGGGCTGCCTGGCTTCATCCTGAACCTGCCAGACAAGCTCTCACTACAGGTCTGGTGCTTGGGGCTTTCTTCCTCAGGTTATTCATGAGCCTGCTCTCTGGTCTTCATTCAAATGTAAAATGTCAAAAGCCACTGCAAGGCAGAGTATTATCAACATATAAGACAGGAGAATCCCCAGTTTTGTGGTGAAAAAAATATGGTCTGGTATTTCTGAGACATGTTAGTCATTAGTCATGTAGGAGAAGCACCTTCTTTGCTTCTATTTAAAACTGCAACTATGTCCGGACAAAAGTCCCTAAACCCCTTTTCTGCTTTAATTTTCTCCGTCACACCTATCCCCTTCTAAAATACTGTACTGAGATGAATCTTACGTGTCAGCTGTCTCTCTGTGACTAGGGCAGGGTTTGGGGATTTTGGGGGGCGAGGTCTGTTTTGTTAACTGTGTTCTTCTCAGCGTCTAGAACAGTGTGTGGCATATACAAAATGCTGCTTAAGTATTTGTAGAAAGGACCAAGAAATGAATGCCAAAATTCCTGAAAGGAATGACGGTCTGGGTGTGTTTTGGAAAACAACAAACTAATAAACAATTCCACCATATTCCTCACCTCAATCGGCGCTGTTTCCTTCACCTTCCATCTCCTGCCAGGTCTCTAGACACACTGGCCTTTCGCCTGCACTCAGACTTCCTCTGCCCTTTCCTAGGCCTGGGCTTTCACAGAGCCTGCACCCCCTGTTTACAACACTCTCCTTCCACTCTGCCTGGCAACTTCTGGTCACCGCTCAACTTCCAGCTGAAACATCTTCCCTTCCCAACCTCATCAGCCCCAGACTCAACCAGACTGCCTCACTGTGAGCCTTCTTAGCACACTGTACCTCTCCGTCATCAAACTCATTATACTACAGTTAAATAACTGATGTGAAATGGAAGTGGAAGTGGCTTCCTTCTTGCTAAAATCTAAATGTCGTGACAGTGGGGACTTGGTACGTCTTACTGACTACTGGACCCCAAATACCCAGGCCGTTATCATGTTCATGGCAGACTCCCTTAGGAATCCGCTGACAAGTGCCTGAGCGCTGGAGAGGAGTCTAAATAGCATGAGTGTGCCCAGATAAGCCCTCTTCCTGAAAACAGGATGGCTGGTCAATGAATATAAGGGGTGAGCGGGGTGAGGCCAGTGAACATAAGCTATACCAATGGCAGAAACATGTAACCTCATCCTATAATAAATCTCTTTAAGATGTTACTCAGGAAAAGTTAAATGCAAAATTAAATACTTAAAATACACTTAGAAGGGACTTCCCTGGCAGTCCAGTGGTTAAGACTCTCTACACTTCCACTGCAGGAAGCATGGGTTCCACCCTGGTCAGGGAACTAAGATCCCACAAAGGCTCGAGGTGCCACCAAAAACAAAAACAAAACAAACAAAAACAAAAAACACTCAGGAAACTACTGCTTAACAGAATCTGAAAGTAAGTAATTTTATAATGAGTATAATTTCCTCTCAAGCTTTCTTTTTGGGGAAGGTGCTAAATACCAATTTCCACTTACCAACTGTGTTTAGATTCACCTATTATTCAACAAGTAGTTATTAAAAAGAAACAACATTCCAGGTGCCATGCTGGGCATACAAGTTAAATAATAACTAGAGCCCGATTCTGTGGAGAAAAGAAGAGTTTCTTCAACTCTTTTTAAACTTCTATGTCTATTTTTCTTAAGTCAGAAAAAAGGGCACACTGAGAATTGCTCCTTTAACAAAGCTCATATCAATGATCAGCTCAGATGAATCACTGGAAGAAAACACAGCCTGAGATAAGATAAAGGAAATCATCAAGAGGTGCTTCTAACATATTGTGAGAACAGCTAAAATATTCCAGAAATACCAGACCATGTTTCTTTCACCATTAAGCTGGCTTTTCCTGTCTTATGTAAGATTCTGCCTTGCGGTGGCTTTTCCTTGCCTACCCTACACTAGGAATCTGGCTATAATTCCCAAACTCGAATGCATAGTTCTTTCCCTTGAGAAGTTCACAACAACCAAAAATGCCATCTTGGTCTAAACAGCATACCAAAGCTTCAGGGTCATTATAAGATAGGAAAGCTCGGCTTGTTTTTGGCTGTTAGTGTGGCCTGAGATAACTATGGAACTCCTGGCAGTGTTGATAAAGGGACCAATGTGGAAAAAAGAGAAGGCCAGTGGACTAGTGAAGTCCAGGGCCACTTGATAAAGCCAAAACAGCACAGGGAGCAGACCTGGGGTGGGGGAGGAGAGCGCTAATGTGAACTGGAAAAAACACAGGGTTAGTGGCTGTTCTTGCAGTTGGACTAGTCACAGGCACCAGACACTAACTCCCTGAATGACCCTGGTTCTCACGGTCTCTACATTCAAACTGAGGATACAGCCCTCAGCTCTGCCCTGAGCCACACTGCAGAGCTCCTGGCTACAAAATACTTGGGAGCAACAGGACACGGGCATGTTCTATGAGCCGTGCCGCCCACAACAGTGGGAGGGAGTCAATGGCTTGAATTCTAAACACAGATTCACACTTAAAAGTCAGTTCTGGCAGCAACGATCCAGCTCTTAGATGTGGCATGGGGAGAAGCTGGAAGTCTCCAAACAGAGTTTCTGTCTTTTAAACCAGTGATTTTTCATACAAACAATATGAGAAACGTGAAAAAACAGGAATGCCTGGAGAGGGGAAGGAAGGGAGTAGAGACCATCATTGGGTTTTTAGAATCAATAGTCTGCGTTAGAGTTGAAGTGTCAACTCAGGAGCCCCAAGAGTATTTAAAAAAATAAATCAAACCCTCCACCTTACCTGACTTAATAACTGTAATGTGTGCCACATGCAGACTTACATACGGCAGACAGAGCACTGAGAATGTAATGCCAAGACTCTGAACGTTTATGAGGCAACCGTTACTGCCAGTTAGAGAGGACAATTGCCTGAAAACCCAATTGTGTGCCTGAGATTTAGCTGTCCATTCCGCTCCTCTTATAACCTGAAGTTCTGCAGAAAAAAGTCACACTGGGACAATAGCACTGCTGCCGCCTGCAGGCAGTTCCACACTGCTGCAGAATAATTCATTGGCTTAAACACACCAAGGAAGCGGTAACATACCCCACCGTTGCAGAGGGGGCTGTAGCATTGTTCTTCAGTTCCTGCACATTTACCACTTGCGGGACATTCTTCAAAGTTGATTCAGTCAACGTACTGACAGCTATTTAAATAGAGAAGAGAAAGGCACGTTAATTGCAATACAGGATCAAAATTCTAGCCAGGTCTAATGAATAACTAGGACACAAGCAGAACGCAAACTTATATAAAGGAATTTTAGGTAGTTCTGTGGCACTGTGTTCAACGGAACACCTGGCCTACTCCTTTCATAAAGATTATTCAATGAAGCTGTGGAATTTAATCAAATGTACTAGTTCAGAAAAAAGGAATTCACCAGCCAGCTTTTATAGAGCAGAGCTGAGATACCTGCCTTATTGTTGGCTTGTCCTGGAAAAGGGCAGAAAGAGCTAGAGGATTACCAGTGTTTCTGCCTCCACCGTGCATTCATTTGTTCAACCACTCTTTCACATGAGCTTATTACTGTCAGACCCTGTTAAGTGCTGGGAATACAAAAAAATGTCTAATTTCTTCTTCAAAGAAGTTCATGCTTTAGTGAGACAGACACAGTGAATAAAATATGAAAAATGTAGTTTGAACCAGAATGGAGGTGGAGGCCAAGAAGGCCTGAATTAAGGAATGGTAACAGGGACTGATTTGACACCTACTTAGCTATCCTAGGCTTATCAGCTTTCATACCTTTTTTGTACGTATCTTATAATTTAAAACTGTAGCCCAGGACTTTATGAAATGTTATAAATAACTATTAACAAGGCCTAAGCAAAGCTCTTGGATCTTCTCCAACTATTTTGGGGCACAGCTGAACTTGTAGCCCAGGTAGGATGGTGGGCCTATGGCAGCTCACTTCACCCCCTCCTTCAGGGAGTCGCCAGGGATGCCCTGCTTATGACTGCACATACTTCATCCTTAACACTCACAGGTGCCCACACCTTCGAAACCTGTTTTTGAATAACGTCTTCTGAAATGATAATAGAGATGACACCACCTCCTGCTGAGAATGGACTAATCCTAAATCCTGGTGGACTTGAAGTTGATAAATAATCAATCAGCTTGATTTCAGATCTGTTCAGTACAATGCTAAGATTCTACTTGGTCCAACTAATATTTAAAACATCAAGGGTTTCTTATTTTTTTCAGAAGGCTCAAAAGTATATTAAAAAGTTATCTTGTTTTTGCTCTTTCATATCTACTTTAGATATCTTAGTAAGGGTTTTAATATCTGAATTTTTCCTAGAAATCTGTTATTATCTAATGACAATTATTTTTGGCTAAATCAAACCACATGTCTTTTCCATCTTTTAAAATTTTAGTGTAAATTGGGTATATGTTCTAAGCAGTTATAAAACTAAAAAAATTCATTCAGCTAAAACAAAAATGATTTATAGCCAAGTTTCTTACTCTTGGCACTACTGACATTTTGGGGATGGATAATCCTTTGTTATAGGGTTCCCTTGTGCTTTTGGGAGTTTTTTTGCAGCATTACTGGCCTCTACCCACTACAGGCCAGCAACACTGCCAACTGTTGGAGGGGAATCAGGCAGGGTTTAAAAAAGCCTCTGGTTGAGAAGCACTGGCTTGTAAAAACTGATCAACTGAAGTTCTGAGGCAAATTACCTAGAAATCTTAATGTAGAAGATTATGGAGAGCCACAGACCACTGACAAAATGCAAGAGCTGATTAGCTCCTTAGAGCTTCACGTTTCCAGGTTAAAACTGCAATCTTAGAAAAAGCTGTACTTCAATACAAAAAACACAGGGTTGGAGTCTGGGCTTTGTTACATATTGGTTGGTGACCTTCGGCTCTCCAAACTGAGCATTACTCAAAATCAAAACGGGCACATGTACACTCATTGCAAAGGGTGGTTCGGATCCTTAAAATACTAGGAGACAACTCTAACATTATTCGGTGATCTAACAGCGAAGATTAATTCTGAGGCTTAAAGCAGACATTATTCAAAAATAGGGATGAATCCTCATTATGTTGAATTTTAAAAGAAATGATGCAAATGAACTTAATTGAACGTGGTAGATCTTATACAGCCCTTTAAGGGCAAGTTTCCAACTGAGTCTCTGCCCTCTCAGAACTCTCCCCCCAAAGGCGAGAGCTGTCACATCAGTCCTCTTTTCTGAAAGGTAGCGAAGGGCCCGCCGTTTCTTGGCCGCTGTGTCCTGGCCTGTGGCTCAGACAGCTCAGCATCAGCCCCTGTACCGGTGCTTTTACCTGGCGCCTGACTGGCCATCTGCCGTCTCAGTGCTGCTGCGGCGGCCGCCTGCGGGGCAGAGATGGGGTGGGAAGGGCCAGGTGCACCATGCTTCACAGTTTTTGTTGCAAGCATGGTGCTATCGGCTCCGTGGGGAATAATTTTGCTAGCAGGCGTAGACACTGAGGGAAAAGGTAAAGCGAGAGAGTGGGTCAGAACAGAAGAACACACAAAAATTAAAATGGTAAATTCTCCATGTTAGGTTGCAGGGAAAACTGCGAAGATTTAAAATCCTTAAGCATTAACAGCAAATACTGGTGAACTGACAGGTTGGCACTTCTGTCTTTCAGAGATGCTGTATGCTACCTGTCTGCCCACTTCTACCCGAGAAGACGTTACATGGTCATTTCCCCTGACACTGAGTGAGACGTAACCTCTATGCCACACAAGCAATGACTGGAGCCCTCCGCTCACAAATCCCCCCATTCTAGTACCTCACGCCTAGGCTGGGCTACTGAGGAGCCACGTCAGTACAAAGTCCTGACATTGAGCTGAAGATCTGACAGCCCAACACAGGTCCTGTCAGCGAGCCACCACAGATAATGAGCCCCATGGCTGGTGAGCTCTGAGACAGGACATGGCTACAAGCTGAAACGAGCCGAGATCAGAAAGGCACACACTGTACTCCACGGTAAAGGGCAACAGTGGGAGCCTTGCAGCGTCTCCTCTTCCTTACAGCATCCTACCAACCACTTTCAAGGGGAACACATCTCTTGACTCTGTCCATAATTTCTAAAAGATTAGCAGAAATGGGCTAGAATCCACAACTTCTGCGTGTGCTAGTAATAAAACCCAGCCACAGTTCCTTCATGAGTTAGGAACCTCTTAGGGAAAAGATTGTTTCTGGTCCCACTGTTTACTTACTTGAAGTTCCCATCATACCCTGCGAACCATGAATCAGGTGAGATTTAGCAAAAGGAGTTGCCTGGGGCAAGAGACTGGGCTGGATGGAAGGTGTTCGAACCACGGGAGCGTGCCGGGGGACCTGGACCACTGCGTCGTCATCCTTACAGGACGTCCGTGTGTCTTCACTCTCCAGAGACTGGGAAATGGATGACGTTGAGCTGGCTTCATCCAAGTCTTCATAATACCTCTGAGACAGGAAGGCTGAGCGAGACAGGCTGGCTACAGAGCCCAAAACAAAAGACAACTGAGACAATCCGAGTCCAAAAGCTATGTAATTTTCACTGTCACTAGAGAAATATCCAATTTGTAAAGCGACTTAATTATTACTTATTTTACGTGGAAGCAGCTGCAGCTGAACGTGAACAAAGATAGTCTTTGCTCAAATGGGTTTTGCAAAACTGAGCTGTACAGGACAAGAACATCTTGACTGTTAGGCAAAAAATGTGAGGTGAGAGACAGGCTGCACGCTGGGGTAAAAGCAGGAGGTTCACGGGCAGTAACGCTGCCTCAGAAGAGCAACAAACACCCCCAGCAGACTGAACAGGCAGTCACAGTGCTGTCCCTGCTTCCCAACAACAAACTTCTAAGAACAGGCCTAATACAAACTGGAGAAGACATCACATCCTCAGTCCTGAGGGACTCAAACAATGCCAGGTAAATCCAGTGCTTCTTTGAATGAGACAATTAGTTAAAAAAAAAAAATCACTAAAATCGATTCTCACTTTCCCTGTTTTGCTCCTTCCATAAACTATAAGGTAGGGCTTTACACCATGTTACTTTCTACCATGAATTTCAGAAGTCATGTTACTTACTGTCTGTGTATTGGAAACACCAAAACCAAGCAAAAAACAGCCCTTTCTCCTCAAGTTATTTAAAAGTATTGCTAATGCTTACTGACTTATTTGCCCTACTGGCATATCACTCTACAAGATTTTATGTATCATAATATGAGTGTAACATGGGCTTCCCTGGTGACTCACACAGTAAAGAATCTGCCTGCAATGCAGGAGACCCAGGTTCGATCCCTGGGTCGGGAAGATCCCCTAGAGAAGGAAATGGCTACCCACTCCAGTATTCTTGCCTGGAGAATTCCATGGTCAGAGGAGCCTGGTTGGCTGTATTGTTCATGGGTGCGCAAAGAGTCAAACACAACTGAGCAACTAACGCTTTCACTTTTTTCAAATGTAATATAAACAATTGCAAGTGAAAACTACGCATGGGGACTTCCCTGGCCAGCCACAGCCAAAAGAATTTTTTAAATTAAAAAAGAAGAAAGAAAACCAACGTTGTATTAGGGCTACTGCTAGGCTGCAATGTCAGTTTGGTAGCCGCCAGCCATGTGTGATTATTTAGATGAAAAACAAATGAGAAGTTTGATCTCTAAGTTGTACCACCCCCCTTAAAGCACTCAATGGCCACCGGTTAGCTGCTGCATTGGGCAGTGCAAATCCCACATCACAACCACTGCAGGAAGTTCTACTGGACAGCACTGTACCAAAGTGTTCTGAGGTAAGTCAATGTGCAGCACAGTCCCTGAGCAAGTCCGCTCATAACTACGGGCACCAGCACGCTCTACGTCTGCATTTCTCGTTAGAATAGCCACTAGTCATGTGTGCCTACTGAGCATGTCTTCTTTCAAATGCAGCCTTACTCAAAATCCGACACAAATCAGAAAAGTAAAGCCCTTCCAGCTAAAGCGAAGGCTAGGACCCCTGGAACCAGTTCAGCTTCTCCCCAAATCCTTGGCAATCACTGCCACAGAACCTGAGGATTATGAAAACACAGCGCAAAAGCCAAAACAACCACCTCAAGTTGACTATGCATAAGCTTCTTCTTAATCCCACATTCAGATGGATGACAGAGTCTGGAGACACTTTCTCTATCTCCCATAAAGAACCAAAGGAAAACAGACACATACACAGAGACACACACAGACACAGACACACACACAGAGACACACACACACAGAAACTCACACACACAGAGACACACACACACAAACCCCATCCTACTCCCACACAACATACTATGCAGTTTACCCTAAACATTCGGGACCGGGTTCCTCTACCTGGAGCAGTGGATCTCACTGGTGGGGTCTTCCTCTTGGCCAAGAAATTTCTCAGTTGTGCCTGTTTCACAGGGGACAGTTTAGCTGCAAGAAATTCGTGAACCCATAAATGCTTAAAACTTGGTTTTTAAGGTCAGCAGATGAAAGAGAACAGAGTTTAAAGACTGGGGAGAATGCATTTACCTGGTACTTTAGGCAACGGTTTGGTGTGAGACTCTAGAGTCGTTTTCAACAAAGCATTGCGTAGGCTTTCGAGGTCACTGTCAAAACTAAAAGAGGACAATGTTATGTATGAACCAACTATGACCTGAGAAATTGGGACTTAGGGTAATGGTGATGGTACATTATCCTCCTAAATATAAAGACAAGAGATGAGAGAATCCTGAAAAGGAAATGGAAAATCTGACCAAACAATGAATTAACCCAAAGGGAAAATGATCACAGTCTCAGTATTACATCCCACCCCAGAGCAAACACAACCCCAACAGGGCTCTAGAAAGAAGGGCAATTAAAATCTATACATTGAGACTAAAGGCAGTTACCACTTTGATAACTTCAGGGGTAAACTGTCTAAGGCAGGGTCTGAAATCTCCACACTTGCAAAATGACAAATCTGAGTTTCCAGACAAGTTGATCAATCTAATCCTAATTTTCAGTTAAACAATAATGCGATGACTACAGTGCCAGCTATTATCTATTGAGGACCCGTCTCATCAGGCACACTGCTGGGCAATTTAAAGACTTAAACCCTCCAGTAATCCCATGAGGTGCATGTTGTCAGTTCCCTGCGTGCACGCGTGCTCAGTCGTGTCCAGCTCTTTTGCGACCCCACAGACTGCAGCCTGCCAGGCTCCTCTGCCCATGGGACTGTCCAGGTAAGAATACTGGAGTGGGTTGCCATTTCCTTTTTCAGGGGCTCTTCCCAACCCAGGGATCGAACCTGTGTCTCCTGCATTGGCAGGGGGATTCTTTACCATTGAGCTACCTGAGAAGGCTATTGTTAGCCCCACTTTTTGGCAGAGGGAAAAAGGATCAGAGAGGGTGAGGAATCTGACCACGATCACACAGATCAAAGACAGCAGAGTCACCTTCAAACCCACATCGAAACTACTCTACGACAGTCCACCTTGCTCTGTGTATGGATTCACTCCTTCCACCTCAGTCACTGACCGCACGCGGCATTAACAAACGTGTTCTCCTGCACACCTGTGTGTGGTGCTCTGGGAGGGAGCATCCAACGGAAGCCTCCACTGGGAGGTCTGGTTGTAAAGTCGGAGCTGCTGGAGACTATCCACCAGGTGATTCAGCCTCTTCCTCTGTTGGTTGATGATTTCGCGGTTGTTGGCAAGAGTATTAAACAGTGTCTCTCGTTCTGGCACAAGCAGGCGCCTGTTTAGAGCAAGGAGGAAAGAACTGTATGAGAATGGTTCAAATAAAGAAAATTTCCACTGGAAAGAAAAAAAAAGGACTGTAACAGTGAAAATAATAAAATGAAGAACCATGAGTGGGAAAGACACATCAGGAAGTTACTAAGAGGGACTTTTTTGGTGGTCCAGTCATTTAGAGTCCACCAGCCAATGCAGGAGACAAGGGTTCGATTCCTGGTCTGGGAAGATTCCACATGCCATGGAGCAACTAATCTATGCTCTGCAACAAGAGGAGCCACCTCAGTGAGAAGTCTGAGCACAACTAGAAAGTAGCTCCCACTGTCCACAACTAGAGACAGCCTGCATGCAGCAATGAAGACCAAGCACAGCCAAAAAACAAACTAATTAAAAAAAAAAAGCATGTCTTCAGAGTGCTGTCAAGAAACAGAGGACAGCACATGGCCTGGCAGCAGGGGGTCCCCCACCCGAAAGAATTAAAAGGAGAAAAGGACAATGGCCCTTTTCTTTCTGGTGACAAGGTCATTAGTTCAACATAAATTTTTAAAAGGCATTTCAGTGGGGTTCCGGATAATATTTAGAGAAGGGTCTAAATGCAGAACTCTGCAGAAAGGAAACTTAAAAAAGGCACATCAAGTATTAACAGAAAATCCACGGGGTTGTTTAAAGGAGAAGAAAGCCTGGCATTTCTTGTTAGCCTCATGCACTTTTTAAAAAGTCAACGTATTAATTAGACAAGAGTAGTCCAACTGTCAAGCTGAGCAGAATGTTCACGCTGTCAGGTCAAGCCATTCTCTCATCTGGGGAGGAACATGAATTTAGCAACAGGGGAGTGCACTCTGAAACCTCTTCTAAAGGGGCCCCACTGCCCCCAGGGACAAGGGCTCCAGGCTACAGAATCTGCCCCTGCCAGTGTCGGGAAGATCAATTTTCACCTCTGTCTTACCACATCTATGCTCGGAGGTTCCTCAAGTTGGACACAAAGCCTTTCTCCATGCTGTACAATGTCATGTATTAAATTCTGTTTACTGAATTTTAAACACATTCTAGCCCTGCCCCTGACACAACACTCAGGCTGCCCTACTTAAGTCTGTGACCCCACAGTTTTGTAAACAAATAAACAGATCATTTCCTAGTTTATTTCCTTACAAGGCTAATTACACTGATCAAGTATACATGTTTCAGAAATCTAGCATTTGGAGGGCTGACCTGTTTTTCACATCACCTTATTGCTTTCACAATGCACTGCATTCTATTCCTTCTGGAAAACACAAGGCATCAAATCAAGTATCCATGGACAGAAGATCATAATAGAAGGTTTTCCTCTATCTGTTATCATTCCTCTCATCCTTTTAGTTATCCAAACTAATTTGCAATGTTTTCTTAAAAAGAAAATCCGGAGTATACAGGAAAGTATAAAAGGAAAACCCCTCTGAATCCCATCTTGCAGCTATAAGTGACTATTCTGATAGATTTACTACCAGCCTTTTTTTACATTAGACTTCTACACTGAGGTCATCTAGTATGACTTCATGTCTTAACTTTTTTATTTTTTATATGCTGTACCTATAACCACAGTTACACAATTATATATTTTGTTTCATGTAAAACAGAAAAGATATTTAACATGATTTTTTTGAGAATATGAGATTCAACGGTTACCCAGTATTTTAAGAGAAAAATGTGGTCAGATTTAGCTACTCTTAACTTTTGTATCGGACACGACTGAGCGACTGAACTGAACTGAACTGAACTTTTGTATAACTAGGCTGAATCCAATTTTTCACTCATAAACCGTGCTGTAAATTCTTTTATGTATTATTGTGAACAATGCTATTATTCCGTAGAATTTCTTGATGTATAATGACTGTGTCAAAGAGAAGGAACCTGTGTAGGGTTTTCAGAAACCCTCTGAGATGACCTTTTTAAAAGGCCACAGCACAACTATCAAAATGGCGGTGAGAGATCTCGCTCACTTTTGTTTTTTCTTTTGTTCCAGATGCCGATCCCACTCCAAGTCTAGAACATCATTCACATCTTGGACAGCAAATTTCACATACTGATGAAGGCGCCGAATTTCCTACAAGAAAAAAATGAAATGGCAAAATGACTCAGTTTTCTAGTAGTTTGCAGGAATGTGTCTCAAAACAGTTACAATGACTTTGAAGTCTTTTTACACTGAGAACCACAAGGAATAAGGAAAACATAACAAGTTTTAATATAATCATTAGATGGAGAAGGAAATGGCAACCCACTCCATCATTCTTGCCTGGAAAATCCCATGGACAGAGGAGTCTGGTGGGCTACAGTCCATGGGGTCACAAAAGAGTCAGACACAACTTAGCGACTAAATAACAACAAATAATCATTAGAATGTTAGAGAAACCCAACCTTTTAAAGTGTGTGACAGAGGGACAGTGTTAAGAAAAGGGAAACAGAAAGGGTGTGTCAGCCCAGGGCCTCTAGGGAACCAATGTTCTGGCTTAGTTCTCATTTTTCAGCTCTTGTAAAGTATCTCCACGTGGCCTAGGAATTTTCCACTGTACTCTGCTACTCCAACAGTACACCCATTTAGATTTTGCTCTCCCACCCATGAAATTAACTGTAATACCGACAAAATTATCCTACAAAACAGCACTGAAAATAATTCTGCACCTATCTATTCATAGAATAGAACACATAAGTCATCTCACCAGTGGGGAAAAAGTCATTTCTCAAAAACAAAGAATAGTATCAGTACTAGAAATGGAATTTTCCATTATTAAAAGTCTTACCTATTGATTCATTTTAGGCCTGCAATAATTTTCTTTAAATTCTGATCTAGTGTTAACCTTTACAGTGCCATAACTTAACTCTCAAAAATTAAAATAGAGCACTCCATTAAATGTATATACAAATGAAAATGAAGTGCTATACATCGGGAAATACTTTTACATCTGCACCAAGATCTTATTGTGTTTAACTGTATTTTCAAAATTATTCTTGGACAAGGGTATGTGCCCTAACTGAAGATGACAATGTCACTTAAAAGAGAGTCAGGCTGATTCTAGAAAGCAGCAGTAACCTTAGCATCAAATACTAATTACAACTCAGTACTCTGTGACTACAGGGAGGCCCTTTACTGCAGACACTTCAAATGTGACCATATCTCTGCATGAACTCATGCTGTTTCTTCTGAATGCCCTCCCAACTTTGTTTACCAGGAAAACAACACCTTTTCTTTTAAGGCCAATAAATAGCTGTTACGTTAACAATTATTATTATTCCTGATTTGATTTCTAAATATATGTTTTTCAATAGCTACTTTCTACCAAGCTTAAGATTTAATTAAAAATTATGTTTTTGTTAATCCAAAAAACCTCAAGGGGAAAGTACCGTTTTCTTTGTTGCAGTCAAGGAGGTATATATGAAGTGGGTTAGCACGCAGAGGAAATGAACAACTTTGTCCGGGCAGTCATGCAAACCTGGACCTTCCAGAGGAGTGTGCCTGTCTAGGGGTCTGTTTTCGGCAGCTCTAGTGAGGTTCTCCTACCTGGAGTTGAGCTTCACTCCTGGGGTCCAGCGGCCTCTTGTACAGCAAGTGCAGATACGCGGAGTCACGGTTCCTCTCATTCTGTTCTCTGGCTTCTTCGACACCAGCAAAGCCCTCCAGTAAAGTTGTCTTCAGGGTACTTATATCTCCATGAAGAGACTAGAAAGGGTACAAGGATGGGCTGATACAACAGTGGTATTTCTCAGAAATAAACCTTTCTTGCTAGATCAAGGTGGTGCTTCTCAAATATTTAACAAGATGAACATCTGAACAGAGCCAAAAGTGAATTTCACTGACTGGAAAGAAAGATACTAACATTCTTTTTTTTTCCCCTTTCTCATTAAAAAAAAATACAACTTTAATGATCAGAAACTCAGGAAATAAAAATAAAAATACTGGTAATCCTTCTGTCTAAAGATGATCACTGGGATTTCTCTGGCAGTTCAGTGGTAAGGAAGGGCTTGGTGTTTTCACTGCCGAGGGTATGGGTTCAATCCCTGGTCAGGGAACTAAGATCCTGCATGCTGCAGGGTGCAGTCGAAAAATAAAGAATAAATAAATAAAGATGATCACTGCAAAAACCTTGGAGAATTCTCCTTTTTTAACTTTTAAAATTTTTATTGACGTATAGCTGATTTAAAATGTTTCAAATGTACAGCAAAGTGATTCAGTTTTACATATATATATATATATATATACACACACACACACACACATATAATTCTTTTTCAGATTCTTTTCCATTATGGGTTATTATTAATACAAGATATTGAATACAGGTCCCTGTGCTATATGGTAGGTCCTTGTGGTCTATCTATTTGATATATAGAGTGTGTATCTCTTAATTCCAAATTCCCAATTTATCCCTCCCCCACCCTTGAGAACTTTCCTATTTCCAAGTGCGATATTTAAGACCAGAACTCTGGAGTCAGGCAGTCTGAATTGGGATCCTGGCACTATCACTCAATAACTGGGTGGCTTTGGGAAAACACTTCATCGCTCTAAGCCTAGGTTTAGAGCTAGCTATTATTATTCTGTTCTTGCAAAACAGAAATAATAATAGTGCCTACCACACAGAAAAGCTGTGAAGATTCATTGAGGTAATATTGAGACGCCTGGCACAAAGTAAGGACTAATAATAGAAACACAGGGGTCTCCCCTGGTGATCTAGTGGCTAAGAGCTCTCAATGCTGGGGCCTGGGTTTGATCCCTGGTTGGGGAACTAGATCCCACATGCCACAGCTAAGACCCTGTGCAGCCAAAAAAAAAGTAACACAGTAAATCATACAGTGAACAGCAAACATTTGTTATTTTTATATTGTGTATGCTCTTGAGTATCCCGCTTTTTTCTTAAACTTAACACTTTATAACCTAACAATTGACTATAAAAGACAGTAAGTTTTCTCCTGTAAATGACCCGCAATATCTTCATTAAAGTTTGCTTTTATACCAAGAAAAAAAGCTTGTAAATTTTCAAATATACCTAAACTAACAACTAGAATAAACTTTAATGGAATGCCTTGTGTCAGTGGGATACAGAGTACTTATTATTCCATTTTTCACATGAAAAAACTAAAACATAGAGCTGTTAGAATAACTTGAGCAATATCACATAGTTTACTGTCCAGTGTCCATGGGAAATCGCATGGACCAAGAGCCTGGCGGGCTATGGTCCACAGGGTCACAAAGAGTCGGACATGACTTAGCGACTAAAGCAAAAGGTAGGGTTTGAAGTCAGGCATTCCTGGGTAAACCACTTATCTACATAAAAAACACTACCAGTGGTCCTTTAAGAGAAAAAATATATACGCCCACGGAGTATCAGGATGACAGTGTTTAATTTTGGAAGAGTATCAAAAACACGAACCTCTGTGGTCTCTTTAATCTCCAAGAGAAAGGCGTGTAGGTCGTCTGATTCTGTTCGCAGCATCTTCATCTCCTCAGATGTGCCCACCTGGAAACAGGCTTTGGACGTTCGGGCTTTCAGCTCTTCCAGCTCCTTCTGAAAGTGAGCAATCTGTCGAGGCCACAAATGAGGAGACAACTCAGTCTGAATGGTGTGGCAGTCCTGTCATGGTTTCTGGGCCTGCTAATAGCACAGACTCCCAGGACACGCCAAGGCTCAATGCCAGAGTAAAATAGTCACATAGGAGTCAGCACCCAGAGCCATTCAAGTCTCACTATCAGAGCTATTTCTGGAAAAAATCTGCAGGAACAAATTTACCTCCTCCCCAATTCCGGCCATCACAGGATCTGACTCTTTCCACTGATGTCCCTGCTTTTCTGTAACAGGAGGCTGAAGTGATTTGGGCTGAAATGAAAGGCAAAGGTTTAAAAGCGCATCCCATACCCCAAGCAAGATGTTACAAGCAATGGCTTCCTGGAGTAGGTGGGTCAGTGTCCGTCACAGGCGTAGCACTCTCACAATACTGTTGCCATTCCACCAGTCAGTCTTTTGAACCCGTATTTGCTGGGTACCTTCTTGGTATAAGGCATGTTCTAAACAGTGGAGATGGAGGTAAACAAGGCGGATAAGGTCCCTACTCTCACCAAACTCACCTTCCACTGGGACAAGACATAATAAGAAGTAAACAAGTCTTAAGTAATTGCAGCAAGTGATAAGTGACGTGAAAAAAATGAACAGGAACATACAGAGAGAATCAACGTGAAAATACTGCTTCGGATGAGATGGCCCAAAAGCCTTCACTGAGCACTGTCTCTGCACTGAGACATGAAGTGAGGGAGAAAGCTATGGCAAGTTTAGGGAAGCACCTCCAGGCAGCGAGAAAAGCAAGTGCAGAAAAGACTGGCAAGTTCGGGGCAAAAGTGAATGTGGGCACACGAAGTCAAGGAGGGAACTGCGGGCAGGCAGAGGGCGGTCATGTAAGACTATACCAAGGAGTCTGGACTTTATTCTGTGTTGGAAAACTACTAGTGGAGGATTAGGAGAATTGAAACTATTCTTTGATTTATGATATTAGAAGATTCCTCCTGCTATTCAACAGAGCATGGATGACAGTGACAGGTAGGAGAAGAAACAGAGTGGTCAGGAGGCTACTGAGGGTAGTCTGAAATTCGATATTAGCAGGGACAGAGATGTGAATTTATGACAAATAACATCACAGAGCAAAGCTGGCAAGACCTCTGCTAGTATGGACCAGGGTAGGTGCTATTACAGAGAGGAATCCAGATGACTTCCGGATCAGGGGCTGGAGCAAACTGCCAGGTTAGTGCTTTTCGAGATGGGACTACCAGACCAAGGACAGGTTCCTGGAAGACAGAGATCAAGAATTCTGCTTTGGGACCTCCTCGGTGTTCCAGTGCTCCCAATCTAATATCCCAAGACTCTGTGCTCCCAATGCAGGGGGCCTGGGTTTGATCCCTGGTCAGGGAGTTACATCTCACAAGCCCCAACTTAAGAGTTCACATGCTGCAACTAAGACCCAACATAACCAAATAAATAAATAATGGAAAGAAAAAAAAAGAATTCTGCTTTAGAGATGTTATAACTTGAGAGGGCCTTCAGGTGATTTGTTACCTACACAAATGAACATAGAGAAGAGCTTTTAGACTGCACAAGCATTCAGTAGAACAGCTTTATTTAATAAATGCCATGTGTCACGAATTATGCCAAAAGCTACAGCTGTAAACTGGGCATTTACTGTGAAGCCTGTACAGGTGTATGCTGGGGGCAGGGAAGGAAGCAGACTAGGAGAGAGACAGAAGGAAAAGACACGACTCCTGTTCTGAGGGCACTCAAATAATCAAGCAGGAAATGGACAGAAAATTCTCTTTAAACTATAAAAGTAAACTGAGATGATAGACTGTAGATCTAATATGAAAAGTAAAATAATAAAACTTTTAGGAAAATTATCTTTTTGACCTTGGAACAGGAAATTTTTTTCAAAGCAGAACACAAAAAGTACTCATCTTAAAAAAATAATTAAATTACATTAAAATTAAGTACTTGTCATCAAAGGACACCTCAAGGGAAGGTAAAGGCAATTCAGAGAGTGAGAAAGTATTTGCATTATATGCATGTGTTTACACATGCATATACATAGCCAATAAGGAATGAACTCTTACAAGTCAATAAGAAAAAAACAACCCAATGGAAAAATAGGTAAAAGACTTGAACAGACACCCTAGAAAAGAAGGTAGTCAGATGAAAAAAAAGCTCAGTTTTACTAGTCATCAGGGAGATACTAATTAAAACCACAAAATACAACAACAATAAAAATGTAAACTACAAGACCAGCGAGGATGTGAGGCTGAGGTCAAACGCGCCTGGTGGGGAGGCACTAAGGACGAGTATATGCATATTCTGTGACCTAACAATTCCACTCCTAGAAGTGCATACACACATTCACCCAACGACGTCAACTGGCGTGGTCACAACAACACGATTCACAATAACTTCAACCTGGAAACCACTCAAATGTCCGTCAAGGGTGGGATGAAACTTGTAGTAATAGTCGCCCAGTGAATTCCAGACAGCAATGACGATATGAAAAAACCTCACAGACATAACACTGAGCCAAACAGCCAGAATCAAGAATGTATACTGTGTTATTCCATTTTACAGAAGGTACTCACAGGCTAAACTAAGCTATGCTATCAGAAATCACGGCAGTGAGACCCCTTTGGCAAGGGTGGTGTCTAGAAGGGCTCACAGGAGGGGGACCCTGGGACCCCCACCACGGTCTGTTTCTTGTTCCGGGTGTTGGGTGCCAAGGCGCACTCAGCTGGTGACAATTCACCCAGGTGGATGTGCCACCTGCATCCTCCTTCCCCTATGTGTCCTCTATGTTAGTAAAAAATCAAATAAAATAAACCAAGTCGTAAAGGAAAGGCAGGAAAAAAGAGGGCAGTGGGAGATTTCTTGATTACTTTGGGAATGACAGAAAAAAATCAGGTACTATACGACAGTCTTCAGACATGAATAGGATTCCACAAATGGAACATGGCATGGACAAACTCAGGAATCAGCAGAGAAAACAACCCTAAGATTCTAGGGTTGCGTTAAATGGCTTTTATGAGCAGACATTACAAACATTCACAGCTCCCACTTCGGTACTTCCTATCACATAGTCCGAAATACTTTTGCAAAGGTGTGAATTCTAAAACCAAAAAAACCCCACTTTATAAACATGTATGTTTGGGGCAATAAATTAATAAACACAGTATTGCAGGCTGAGTTTAAACATACCTGAGGAGAGCCTGACTTAGTCCCTGGAGGGGTTATCCTAGGTGATTTCTGGACCATTGAGGGCACCGGACTCGGACTGCCCTGAGCAGCTCGCCCTGTAAGAAAAGAGGTCAATCAAAACAAACAGTATTCATTCCCATTATTTCTTCTACCATGAATATCCTTTCCTCAAATCTAATAAAGTAAGTTTTTCACTGTCCCTGGCCTCCATTTATGATCTTGGTTACTGAAAGAGATGTCCACGGTTTCCAAATACCTAACAAACACATCGGAGAAGGCAATGGCAACCCACTCCAGTACTCTTGCCTGGAGAATCCCAGGGACGGGGGAGCCTGGTGGGCTGCTGTCTATGGGGTCGCACAGAGTCGGACATGACTGAAGCCACTGAGCAGCAGCAGCAGCAACAAACACATATTAACATTTTAAAACAGGGAGCTCCTTTGTAAAGCAGGTAAACTGGAGTGTCTCTGATAACAGGTATGCACACTGGTGTGCAGGCCCAGGAGGCAATCCACTCAGTCCATCCCTAATCCTCACAGAGGCGCCTGATGACCTCTAGGAACTGGGGACAAAGTTTAAAGACCATGAGAACAACAATTCCCATCACCTAGGAAGAACTCACAGGGCCTTCGGGACCCTCCTGGAATCCTCTAGGACATGTCTGTTGCACATAAGAATCACCTAGGAGCTTTTAAAAAACAAATATACCAAAAACTTGTATCCAAGCCTCATCTCAAGAGAACCAGATTAAACAATGAGAGAGGGGACTCCCCCAGTGGGTCCAGAGTACAATCCAATGATCCAGGAGCCACCAAACTGTTAGGAATTAAATAGCAGCAATGGCGGTAGGGAGATGTGGGTGTGAGCAGCAGACAGAGAGAAAGTGTACGTGTGGTGTGGTACATTTCTTCTACCCTAAACTGTAAAGGGATGCAAAAAGACGAAAGGCTGGTTAATTCTTTAGGTCAGAGACAGGTACTTTCCAGAATCTGGTGAAAAGTCCCAGAATGAGGAGACTTTGACAAATGCCACAAGGCAGTCCTTGATCAGCAGCTAAGAGAGAAGATTTCAGGAATTTACACAGCTCAATGCTGCTCAGTATCTACCAAGATAAAATTATTCCTGACACTCAAATACCAAATGGCTACGCAAGTATGTCTGGCTGGGTATTATCACTGGCATGAGCAAACAACAAACTTAAAAACAGACATATCTGACAGACGCCACCCCAACTGTGAGCAAAGTGATATCACTTATCTCAGGACAAAGGAAACCACGTGATACGAAACATATCAACTACGTGGTATTACTGCTCAAATGTTTCAAGTGAATCTCACTGTGTGGAAACTCTCAAATCCTAATTGAAGGATAGTTCACAAAACTACTGGCCTGATCTCTTCATCAATGTTAATGCTGAGGAAGACAAAAATGGTAAAAGACTGCTTGAGACTAAAGAGACTAACGAGACAAAATTGGAATATAACACGTAGTCCTTGAGTGGCTTCTAGAAAAACAAAGGGGGACAACAAAGCTATAAGAACATTACAGTAACAACACTGGAAATGTGAATAGGGCTACAGGCTGAATTACTGTTAAATTTCTTTAGTGTGATAATGTATTGAGGCCCTTGTTTTTAGAAGAGAGCCACTGAAGTTCTTAGGGGTGAAGTGTTTCCTGTGATTAACTTTCAAATGTTTTAGAAACAATTTACATTGAAAAAGAAAGATGCAGGACTTCCTTGGTGGCGCAGTGGTTAAGAATCCGCCTGCTAATGCAGGGGACAAGAGTTCAGTTTCTGGTCCGGGAAGATTCCAAATGCCGTGGAGCAACTAAGTCCGTGTGCTACAACTGCTGAGCCCATATGCTGCAACTACTGAAGCCCACATGCCCGAGAGCCTGTGCTCTGCAACGAGAAGCCTCCACGATGAGATGCTTGCACGCCACAGCTAGAGAAAGCGTGCACAAAGCACAAACACCCAGGGCAGCCAGAAAGTAAACAATTTGCTTTAAAAAAAAGAAAAAGAAATCCAAGCTCACCAAACTATAAATTCATATTTAAAAAAGAAAGAAAGACATAAAGGAAGTAGTGCATGCTGCTGACTCTCAGGGAAAGGAATGGGATTCAGATTATAATATGCAGCCTTTCCAAGGTTTGAAAGAAAAAAACGACAGGCTGGGTACATTTGCTCATGGAGCTGTATAATGCACTCCAACTTGGATATAACGATTATCATGACCTTTATTTAAAAAATCTGCTTATGGTGGGGCTGAGTGTGAAAATCCAGGACAGTCACCAGAGGAAATAAGCAGAAAACCACTGCAGGTTCCTTATCATCTGTGTGTCTTCAAGACTTGCGTGGTGACTGACCTCCATGGAAAGCAAGCTCTGTGTGAAGATAAATGCCCCACAAGACAGAGACAAGCACTGAAGCCATTAAGAATCTTTCCAAACCAGGAGTACAAAAGCCACTGGACTTCAGTGTGAGTGACAGGAAGAAAGAAAAAGGAATCCAGTCCAGCTATGTTGGCTAGGATTTTTAAATAACTTGGAGAAATGCTAATCTGGGAATTCGGGACTGAGCTGTGAAGCTGTTTGCTTAAAATCATACCTGATGCCGATGGAGTGACTGAGGACTTGGATGATGCCAAGAGGGGCGCGGGGTGGCTGAGAGGTCCAGAGGAGGCCGGCTTGGAGGCCGAGGAGAAGGGCAGCGTTGAGGGTGTGCTCTGTGAGCTGTGAACTGGAGCCGAGGTGGCTGCAGCCGTGAACCTGAAAACAGCAGCCCGCATGGGTCAGAATAACCTGCTGCTGTGGGACTGTTTGCAACAGTCAGGAGCAATCACCAAAAGGTAACTTCCTAGACTCTTCTGCCTTCAGGAAGTGCAAATGTTTAGCTATTTCTTACAAAAGGTGAAGGCTGCATGGAAACTTTAATCATCTGCTTATTTGGAATGAAAATATCAAATACATACCTAACATGATGACAAAACTAAGTTTATCATGATATAAAACATTTACTGTCTATCTTATCAGGCTGAGTGAAAAAAGAAGGTGGGACTCAACTGGACTTTGGAGATTTTAGTACTCTCCCTTTGTCAAGGAAATTACTGAGGACTCATGGGATGATGATCTCTGGGGAAGGAGAATGGAAGATGAGAGCAGGTTACCATCTCTGGGATGCTGACAGTCTACTAGGAAAGGGAAGTGAGTTTCACCTAAAACAGCAAATGTCTGTAAACAATATAAGTATACAGCATCAGATGACAGTGAAATAAATCACAGTGTTACACAATGGAATACTAGGCAACCTTCAGAATGGAGCGGCTGCATGACAATTTAATATCAACGATGATAGCGGCCAGCATCCCCTCCACAGTAACAAGGGAAAATGCAGAAGAGCGGAGGGGGAAGCTGGTAGTATTTACACTCAATGGCAATTATGCGAAAGGGTACAAGGTATAAGGGATACTTCTCTCAAGAGGCTTATATTCTGGTGGTGACAACAAAACAAGCAGGTACAGCAGTGAAAAAATAAGATACACGTAGGACTTCCCTGGTGGTCCAGTGGTTAAGAATCTGCCTTCCAATGCGGGGAACTTAGATCCCTGGTCAGGGAACTAAGATCCCACATGTAAGTGAAAAACAAGCGATATTTCTACCTGTCAAACTGGAAGTGTTACTTACTTTTCGCTAAGGCTGACCTTGACTGCAGGAGCTGATGGTGGGAAGGGGGGCTTCAATCCCATGTTTGGAGCTGACACATTTGGCATTGGTGTGCTTTCCAGGGTAGGCTTAAAACCCGATGATCCAAAGGAGAACGAAGCAGCTGAGGGCGTCATGGGAGAGGTCACAGGCGTGGGTGCGAGGGAGGCTTGAGAAGGAGGAGCAAAAGAGAAGGGCGATGCGCCAGAGGCCAGGGCTGCTTTGGCACCGTCAGAGCCACTGGAACTCAGAGGAGCCTCCCCAGGGACAGAAGCAGAGGACTTCAAGGGTGAAGAACCAAAGGAGAAAACAACAGGAGGCAAAGAGAAGGTGGAGGTGGGGGCGGCCTGTGATGAAGGCAGAACAGAGGCAGGAGCTGCGGCGGCTGGCACATCAAGCTTCTGCGGGGCCTGAGGGGAGGTGGGGGTAGTAGGAATACTTCCTGCAATGAAACACAAGGAGGAAAAGGGAGACAAGTTAACGCCGTGACAGTGGAGGTCCACACCACAGAAAGCAAGTGGAAAAGGGTTGGTGGAAGAATGAAGCCAGAAATAATTGGTCCTCGTTCCAAAAGGAGTGGGGAGAAGAAATGAGAGCTGATGTTGAACTTTCCATAGCAACATTCCCATATGGCAAGATATCTAAAGCTCTGAAGGAAAATGAAAATGCAGAAAGACATTAGACTAACAGGACTTCATAAACACCAGCTTGAGTAATATAGAAAAAACATACTTCTTGATGTCACAGTGAAAAGTAAGTCATTCTGCAATATTTTATTATCAGGAAAAAACTTTAACTCAGATCTATGCCTCTTAATAGTCACTAAAACAACTCCAGTTTAATCAAAGATATATTTCCTTTGTTTTGAGATATATAAAAGGATATATATAACTATATCTCAAAGGCAGCAAAAAGTGAATTAAGTGCAAGTGTCTAACAACCTGATAAACCTAAAGTGAAAGTGAAGTCACTCAGTCGTGTCCAACTCTGTGCGACCCCATGCTCCTCGGTCCATGGGATTTTCCAGGCAAGAGTACTGCAGTGGGGTGCCACTGCCTTCTCCAGGGGATCTTCCCAACCCAGGGATCGAACCCAGGTCTCCCGCATTGTAGGCAGACGCTTTACCATCTGAGCCACCAGGGAAGCCCAAGTGACCCCCAAAATCACAAAAGATAAAGATTTGACTAGGTACAAAAACAGGCATACAACCAAAAGGTATACTGAAAAAAAATCTGCAGCAGATGACAAGCAATATGTTTTATTTTTTTTAAATAAAAATTGAGATTTAAAAAACTCTTGAGGAGTTCTCTGACGGTCCAGGGGTTGAGTCTACCTGCTGGTGCAGGGCAAGCGGGTTTGGTCCCTAGTCCGGGAAGATTCCACATGCCTTGGGGCAACTAACCCCACGCGCCGCAACCACTGAAGCCCTGGTGCCCTCCAGTCTGGGCTCCACAACAAAAGAAGTCACCGCAATGAGAAGCCCGTGCACTGTGACGAAAGGGCAGTCCCCGCTCACCACAACTGGAGAAACTCCACGCAGCAATGAAGACCTGGTGCAGTCAAAAATTAACCAAATAAAAAAAACCAAAATATAAAAGCAACAACAAAAATTGGGGGACTTTAAATTTTTCATTTATTTATTTCTTAAAATTTTTGCTCATGCCTCGAAGCATGTGAGATCTTAGTTCCCTCCCCAGGGATCGAACCCACACCTCCTGTATTGGAAGCATAGAATTCTAACCACTGGAACACCACGGAAGTCCTGAGACTTTAACAGATAAACGTTGGGAATCTAATTCACAGGAAGAAAATATATACATTCTCTCTAGTCAAAGAAACACAAATTAAATGAGGCATACTTTGGTTTTCTAAATTATCAAAATATAAATACAGATAATCCCCTAGAAAGGGTAAAATAAACCTGAAACTTTTTGTTACCAGGTACCTAATTTAGCTGGAGAAGACTCTTGAGAGTCCCTTGGACTGCAAGGAGATCCAATCAGTCCATTCTAAAGGAGATCAATCCTGGCCGTTCATTGGAAGGACTGATGCTAAAGCTGAAACTGCAATACTTTGGCCACGTCATGCGACGAGTTGACTCACTGGAAAAGACTCTGATGCTGGAAAAGACTCTGATGCTGGGAAAGGTTTGGGGTGGGAGGAGAAGGGGACGACAGAGAATGAGATGGCTGGATGGCATCACCGACTCTATGGACATGAGTTTGAGTGAACTCCGGGAGTTGGTGATGGACAGGGAGACCTGGCGTGCTGTGATTCATGGGGTCACGGAGAGTCGGACACGACTGAGCGACTGAAATGAACTGAACTGAACCTAATTTAGCAATCTTTGAGAAAACATTTTAGCATTAAGTCTCAAAAAAATCATAAAAAATGGACCTTGTAATCTTAATTCTAAGAATAATGCCTATGAAATAACTTAAAAAATGAAAAAGATATTTAATACAACCCAATGGTAAAATATATTCAATAGAATATTAAACATTCTTAAACAAATCATAAGAATTACATAAGAACCTGGAAAACATTTAAAATTTAAATAAAAGAACTGAATACCAATTGTGTATATAATATGATCACAACTGTGAAGAAAGATGTTTATGAAAAAACACTGGACGAGAATACCATAAAAAGCAAGTTTAAAATTTTTTCTATTTTCCAAACTTTCTATAAACAAGCTAATTCTCTAAATTCTCCAAAATTATTCTCCAAATAACTAAGAAAGCAATATTTTTCAATCAAAACATTTATAGGTCTTGGTTCTTTCAAACTGTCAGAGATGATAGTTTATCCTCACTGTATCTAAAAGAATGAAATACTTAGGATACAACCATGAAAATGCTGGGTTTCCCAGGTGGCACTAGTGATAAAGAACCCACTGCCAATGCAGGAGACATAAGAGGTGCAGGTTCGATTTCTGGGTCGGGAAAGATCCCCTGCAGGAGGGCAGAGCAACCCACTCCAGTATTCTTGCCTGGAGAATCCCCAAGGACAGAGAAGCCTGGTGGGCTACAGTCCATAGGGTCTCAAAGAGTTGGACATGACTGAAGTGATTTAGCACATAAAAATGCCACTTTCTGAAAATAGAGAACCCCAAGTAAATGTTCACTTCTTTGAAAGTATAAATACAAGTAAATCTATTAATACTTCCTGGGCCTTCCCTGGTGGTTCAGTGGTAAAGAATCCGCCTTGCAATACAGGGGGTGCAGGTTCAATCCCTGACTGGGGAACTAAGATCTCACATACTATAGAGTAACTAAGCCCATGTGCCTCAACTAGAGAAACCGTGGACTGCAATGGAAGATTTCACATGCCACAATAAAGAGCTGATGCAGTCAAATAAGTATTTAAAAAAAAAAAAAGGAAGAAAAAGAAACAAACATCATTCCCCAGGCTCCTGACTTCACAGGGCACACTGCTTATTATATACGGACCCGGAAACTGGGTGTAGGGAGTTCACGGGACTCAGAACCACTTAAAGGGAAGAAAACAACTCAAGAGTACACACTGTGGTGAGGAGATTTTCCAACACATCAGCACTGACACAGCCTATGCAAGGCACCAAGTATATTACTTGGGATCACACTGACAGTTGATAGGAGCCCAAGTATCCAAGCGGCTCTACTTATGATGTACAATTCACTCTGCACTGGGAAGCAGTGTGATAAGACACTCTTAAGTGTTCTCAACCATATCCAAACCCACTGGTCCACATATTTCTTACCAGATATGGAATTGGTTACACTATGAGCTTTAAAAACTATATTAGAAGAGAAAAAGCTTACTAGTTATATACTCAGAATTCAAAAAGAGAAATACTAGTGAAATTCCAAAATATGAAACAATGCCCTTCTAAAAAGTTTATTTTGTTCTCACAGGTGACTGTCATTGAGAAAATGCTGAAAATGCAGACTGGCATTTATATGCATGCATACCAAAATGTTGACTGGCTATTGCTTGATGACTAAATGGCTCTACAGTGTTTTTGTATTTTTCAATTTTCCTCCAATAAGCATGTATTACTTAAGCGATACCTTCGGTGGGGGCGGGATGCAGGGGGAGGAACTAAAGAAAATTAAATGCAAAGAGAAAAGAAAATTTCCACATTCTCACCACGCAGCGGTAGCCACTATCTATGTTTCAGTATCTTATAAGTAGTTTTTTAATGTATCTATTTTTCTCATAAAAAAAGGGAATCAGTGCTCTTTCATGGCATGTTCTGCCCTTTCCCTGTTAATAACATGATTAACTGTTACATGGCATTTCACTGTATGGATGTACAATCACCAATTTCTCACATTAAACATGTTGGGTTTCAGATCATATAATATGGGGTCTTACACCAGGGTATTGTCAGTAAATTACCTAATGGGATCCATTGGGTTGAGTCTCCTTTTTCTCTAAAGTAAAGGTTGGTGGATGAAGCTTGGGGGTGAGAGACAGCAAGTGTGTGCATGTGTTCAAGGGGGAGACTGGCCCTGCCTTGAAAAGAGACTGGCTGACAGCGGTAACACTCTGCGACCTCACAGTGTTCACCCCAGCAGACACTCCTGTTCGCGCCTGCAGGACCCCCTCTTGGCCACAACCGGGGTGTGGGGGCAGTGGAGGCACGCACCTGATGACTTGGGTTGCCGCTCTCCTTCCAACGAGAGCCGCTCTGGTGTCCTGAGGAGGGACCTTACGCCAGGATTTTGATTGATCATGTAAAAAGGACAAAGCACACCATCTGTTGAAAGTAACATAAGCACTGGAGCAGGTGGAAGAGTCTTCTCCTCATCTGTTAAAAAAGAAAACCAAGGTAATAGAAGAGCCAAGTCAATGGAAGGGCCCTGGCGCAGGAGGCGAAGACAGCCTGAAGTGCAAGGGGTTTCACTGGACTCATCTGTATACAAGCTGCAGTTGGTTTGCTCTGATTTGGATCCGAACAGCCCTTATGAATCGGCTCTTTAAAGCAGAGCTGTGGTCAGAAAGCCAGGGTACTGCCAGCTGCACAGAGAAACACCAGCAGTTGTGTAGTGGCTCTGACTCTCCCAAAGCTCTGATTTTTATGTGTGTCCCGGTGTCAGGGGGACAGGTTCAGCATTCTCCCGACCAACACAGGAGTCTCCAGGAAAAATGACAGACGAAGACTCTTGGGGAAAATACACAGAAGGACACGGAAAAGTGAGTCCAGTTACTTTATAGTCCTTCACAGCTGAATGATAAGCATGTATTTTGTCAATTAAGTCTTCGTGAGAATCAAAAGTAACTGAGTGATCAGACCAAACAGTCTGGTCAGGGAAAGGACAGGGAACCCAGCGATGCCTGACGCAGACGCCTCTCTAAGATGAGGCACACAGTACATGCCTTTTTAAAAACACACATGCACATTTCCAGTTTAATTCACATAAAACTGACAGATAAAAACTGCTATGTACTTAAGGTGTACAACGTGATCTGAAGAACTCACATACTGTGAAATGACTACCACAGTCAAGCTAATAAACACATCGATCAGCTCATGGAGCTACCATTTTGTGTGTGTGGTGAAAACTGTTAAAACTTTTTATTGGAGCATAGCTGATTTACAACGTTGCATTAGTTTCTGCTGTATGGCAAAGTGAACCAGTCACACACACACACACATATCCACTTTTGTAGACTGGTCTCCCATTTGGTCATTATAGAGTATTGAGCAGAGTTCCCTATGCTGCTAATTAGTAATGTCGAGCACCTTTTCATATACGTTGGCCATCTGTATGCTTTCTTCGGAAAAATGTCTATTCAGGTCCTCTGCCCATTTCCTAGCCAGGTTATTTCACTTTGCTATTCAGTTGCATGGGTTCCTTATATATTTTGTATATTAACCCCTTATCAGATATATGCTTTGTAAATTTTTTTCCACTCCATTCCGCTGCCTTTTCATTATACTGTCTCCTTGGCTCTTTTAAAAAAATTCTCTTCTTTATACAAGTTTTAAAGGTTACACTCCACTTAGTTATTACCAGACACTGGCTATGCACACTACCTCCCTGTAGTCTCTCTCACACCCAACAGTTTGCACCTCCTGCTCCTCCACACCTGTGATGCCCCTCCCCTTCCCTCTCCCTACTCACAGCCACCAGCTTATTCTCTAGACCTGTGAGAAAGAGTATGTCGCTTCTCATGCTCACATTTCACGGGACTGCAGCCCTGCCAAGACTCAGCAGGGAGAAGACAGACTCAGAGCACATGCTCAGGCCCCATTTGGAAGTCCGTGCTTGAGGCCTCCATTTTCTTATCCAAGCCATCGAACAAAGTATTGGGATACACCACCTGCCTGGGAGGCCCTGGGAAGCCGGGAGGGGCAGAGAAACAAGGCTACGAAGTCAGTATCCTGCATCTTAGCCATATTCGTACAGACACACAGAGTATGTGGCCTTAGTCAATGAATACCCACTCAGATCAGATGAGTGGGGTACAGTGCGCTCTGTCTCACTCTTCACACAGAGACAAGCTAAGGCAAGCTAAAAGCGCACAGCAGAGAAAGTTCTGTCATGAAAATGTAGAGCTCGGTTTGAATATTAACCATGACGGGAAGAAGACTATTTCTGCACGTGGCTTAGCTATGACAGACTATACTTACTGATGGTGATTTCCACTTGGTTAGTGTAATCTATGGCAACTCCCATGGGCAAGGAATCATCACTCTTGTCTGTCACAGGCAGTTCAGCTCGACTAGAATCCTCCAGCAGCCAAGATTCCCAACTATTCTGGAAAAAAGAACAAGTAGAAGATACCGTGTTGGTTGCAGCTTTCTCCAGCACTGTCCGAATAGGAGGGGAGAAACAGGGAACTCACTTGGTTTAGTATTGCATTCCCTGGGACTCTAAAATCTGGAAACATAGTCTAAAAGCTATGAACCCCGCAGGAAGCAAGGGGTTCCATTCCAAGTCTTTCTATCTGTTCCTGGTGTACAAAGCGCCTGTCTGGGGAATAAATATCACTATCACGAACATTCTCTGACGTGCCCTCCACCGCATCCAAGCGGACTCCCGACACAGTGGGCCCATCTAACAGCCGCGTGGAGCCAGTCAGCAGCTGCACCGAGGAGTCTGGACAGGGACCAGGAGCACCAGGTGACAATGGCTGCGGCCATGCGCACACAGCCCGGAAAGCTGCCGGATGTCCGTGCTCACTCGACCAGAGGCAGAAGGTGACCTCGGCTCTTGTCTTCCCAGTTCTCAGTGTACTTCCTCACACTGCTCGATTTTCCTGCCACTGGATCCCCTGAGAAGCCACCACATCTTTCCAACAAACTCCCCTTTGGCTCATGTTTGCTTGAGCGGGATCTGTTCCCTACAACAAATGACTCCTGGTTTTTAAAAATCACAGACATTTTGTCTAACTTTCAATGCTGACCAAAACTGGGCAGCACGAATTAAAGGAGGAATAATGCTCAGTGAAACTCCCAATACTTTGGCCACCTCATGCGACGAGTTGACTCACTGGAAAAGACTCTGATGCTGGGAGGGATTGGGGGCGGGAGGAGACGGGGACGACAGAGAATGAGATGGCTGGATGGCATCACCAACTCGATGGACATGAGTTTGAGTGAACTCCGGGAGTTGGTGATGGACAGGGAGGCCTGACGTGCTGTGATTCATGGGGTCGCAAAGAGTCAGACACGACTGAGCGACTGAACTGAACTGAACTGAACTGAATGCTCAATGAGAAACAGAAAAACAAAAAACTGTTCAGGAAAGAAAACAATCTTGAGCCAAGCCTTAGGCATGAAGTGAACAGTCACATTCACAATAACATTAGTAAACGAAACGGGTTCCAATTTTGAAAAACAATCGGCAATATAACAACAGGACACAAAACAAAGAAGGGTTGCTAATCACTACGGGGCAAAACACAACCAATATCAGCTTTGATTTTGTGGAATATGAGATGCAGATGACAACCGCTTAAAGTGGGAGTGGAGGAGGTATGCTAAAGGCAAGGGCGGATACTGAGATGGTCCTCTCACAGCTCGGAAGATCATGAGAGACGATACATGGTAAAACCGTAAGAATCGAGAGTAAAAATGATCACTTGAAGTTCAAAGGTAACAAGTAGAAGAGACTAAAACAGTGCTCTAAGCCCACTGAAAGGAAGGGCGGGGAGTCTGAAGGCCACATGTGAGCTAAGCCCACTGAAAGGAAGGGCGGGGAGTCTGAAGGCCACATGGGAGCTAAATCCTCATCTGCCGTCATGGCCAGTAATTCAAAGTTAACAATCGATAACCAGTGATGCAGGAGATTATTACTTTGGGATAAGGAGATAACCATTAAGAGAGAGAGACCACAAGTTAAAAATAGTCTGTTTTAGAGAGCAGGACAGACCAGGACAGGATGAGAAGGGCTGATATTTCATGTATAAGCCCTTTCCCATTACTTGACTTTTCAACCATGAACGTAAATTACTTTGATAAAAAGCAAAAATCAAACTGTTTCTTAATGTGTGAATACACAAAATACTTGTGCTATCAGGAGATTGTTACTGACGTTAATCCAAGAGCAGCAAATCAAGAGTGCTGGACTCTGAGAGCAATGCACTTATGGTGGGCCACCTTGCCACCCAGAAAAGGATGGATAAATGCTGAATGGTTGAAGAGGCACAGGATGCACAGAACATTTTCAAACTTCAGGTAGACTTTTAAAAAGGGAAAGTTTTCGACTGAGGAGCTGCGTCTCCTGTGTAGTCACTCCGCATAAGGGCAGTGTACCCTGACAACCTCAGCCCACTCTGGCCTGCAAGGAGCACAAAGCGGAAGAAGGAAGATGGCGGCTTGTCTACACAGGTGCTTTCCGCTTTCTGGTGGTTTTCCAAACAGAAACTATTTCTGAAGGGTCACAGTTTGGTTGACTTGCATGTCTCTCTTCCATAGTCAAGGATGGGTTATAGTTAACTGAATAGAAGAGGCAGAGATTCATGGGGTCGTGGAGAGTCGGACATGACTGAGCGACTGAACTGAACTGAAAGACAGTTAAACAGAACAAAGCAGAAAAAGCCTCCTACACACCCAGCTACAGTCCTATTGGAATACATTTGATTACAACTATGGTTATGATGTATTCATGGAGGGTGGAAACAAACAGAGGGCTTCAGATAACACTGAAGGAACTGCTAAACCCAACACCCCAGTTTGTCCAACACAATACCCAAGCCATTTGGTCCACAGCTTTTTTAAGCTGTGCTCTCATCCAGAAACTCAATAAAAGGAGTGTGACTTCAGCTAAATCTTAACCTCACAGTTAAACCCCTCCAAAATCTCTCTCAGAACAACATCACATAAAAGTGACAAGAGAGAAACATTTACCTGGTTGCTTTGTCGCGCGAGGATGCTAACTTCTGTGGAAGCTGCGGATGCTGCCAGCACTAAATCCCTTCAAAGAATAAAACCAGAAGACCATTAAATTCAAACAGCAACAGCTGTACCTTGACTCGAGTCAGTGGTGACACCTACAAAGCTTTCCTCTAGATGTCAAGGAGAAAGGCGGGCTTTCCTACCTCATAGAAGGTAAGATTTTGGACATAAAGCTTTACTTTTTAGTCCATAGGTCAGAGCCCTGGAGACTCAGCCAACTGTCTCCTTACTTAAGATAAAGGGGAAACACTACAGAATCAATTCAGATCCCAGTAAATATACCACCCAGAGGAGAGAATAACCTAACTGAAGGAATAGAAGCTTTGTTTCAAGAAATCCATCTTTCAAAGGGACACTTCAGCTCAGAGGGAAATTTTTAATATGTTCCTTAAATATCTGTATTTTCTTAAGTCATCAGTGGAGTTATTGAGAAAATGGGATTTTTATGTTTAGTGTGTATTCGAGCTATATAATTCAAGACTGGGCAAACAGATGGAGTAGTCAGAAAGGCATTATCCAGCTTGAGCTGAATATATGTTTAGGGCATCTCCAACCTCTATTCTCTTCTCTTGCAGAGAGGAGACAGAACAGAACAAGCAGGACCAAATGACTGAGGTGTGCCCGCCTCGTCCACGGCTCACCACTCTTCAACGTAGCTGAGGTAGTAACGATGCTGCCTCTCGGTGCAGCTGCCATAGCAGGGCTCCATGAAGTTCATAAACACCTCAGGGTGCTTTTCCTCTTTTTTCTACATTGAACACAATGAGAAAAAAAAAAATCTCATGGGTGAGTTTTCTCTAATCCTACAAAGTTAAGAATCTCAAAAGATAAAATCCTTTAAGTTTTATGAGAAAATATACTAAAAAAAAAAGAATAAAGAAAATACACTCAAAATACATAGACACACTATAAAGACAACACTGAGCAATACAAAGAGCAGAAACACTGGCCATGGACCAAACTGAATTCAAATATGTCTGTCACTGCAGCATGCATAGATTACTCAGCTTCTCTGATAATGTTTTCTCCTATGTATGATGGACCTACACTCAAAGGAAATCAATCCTGAATATTCATTGGAGGGACTGATGCTGAAGTTGAAGCACCAATACTCTGGCCACCTGATGCAAAGAGCCAACTCACTAGAAAAGACCCTCATGCTGGGAAAGATCGAAGGCAGGAGGAGAAGGGGACAACAGAGGGTTGGATGGTTGGATGGCATCACTGTCTCAACGGACATGAGTTTGAGCAAGCTCCAGGAGATGGTGAAGGACAGGGAAGCCTGGCGTGCTGCAGTCTAAGCAGTCGCAGAGAGTCAGACACGACTCAGCGACTGAACAGCAACAACAAATGATGGACCTAAAAAAATCTACATCAAAGGCTGTTTTAAGTGAGATATGAAAGGATATGTAGAAAGTTTCTAATCCAGTACATGCAACATACACGGTACTCAGCAAATGCTAGCGTTAATACTATCCCTGGGAATAGAAAATCTTAATCTTGAAATAAGGCACCTTAACAAACTTATTTTTAAAATTTGATATTGTCAGGAACCCAAAAGAATTAATAAAAACGAGGCACTTTTTCTCATATCAGATTGGCAAAGATGAAAAATGGTGCCACTGCATACTGACACACTTTGCTGTTCAGTCGCTGAATAAGTGAGTGAATTTTGAAAATCAAGGTTATTTTCTTGCTTTTCTAAAATGTCTTAATCAGATTAACACCTATCACAACTGGCAGTTTACAACTTAAAAGTTTTAGGATTTTTTCACCATGTGACTCAACAACAGAACGTGCTGTAAGTGGACACCACCAGGCTGGTCCTCAGGCCCCTAGTGCAGCATTAAAATCTCACATCTCAAGTGGTGCCTCTGCCAGTAAGGAAAGGAGAGCGAAGCCTAAAGCCTCCGACTCTATTAGAAGACCTCTATAATTCTCAAATAATCAAGACACACGTACCGGGAGCAGAGCCATCACCACATCTGGAGCTGTTTCCAAGGTCCCATCCGCCGCGGCATACACTATCGTGAATTCGTATGTGCCGATCCACAGAACGTCCAGAACTGAAAGACACACATCCTAATAAACCACCTTTGTGCTTGGAATAACCCCTGTACATTATAAAATTATCAGCTCACAGATAAATATCCAACTACTATAGCTTTTAAAAAGGTCCAGACTTCACTAAATATAATTCACAAAGATTCAAAAAGCCCAAATTCATTCCAGAGTGGTATTTTGCCCCCAGCAGATGACGATCAAAGCAAATAATGAAGAATTCTAATTAAACAAAAAAAGTCAGGATCCATTTAATGTCATTTACCAAGTGACACAGGTATCTACTAGAGAATTACTGTTACGGTGACTTAGTTGTGTGTGTATGCTGTGCTCAATCATGTAGCCGTGTTCAACTCTTTGCCACCCATGGACTGAAGACCACCAGGCTTCTCTGTCCACAGGATTTCCCAGGCAAGAAGACTGGAGTGGGTTGCCATTTCCTTCTCCAGGGGATCGTCCCATCCCAGGGATTGAGACCTAATTAGCTAACTGAAACAATGACAGTTTTCACACAGGAGGCACCAGCACTTTCCTGAGCTGGTGTGTAGGCATTTCACATGGTCTAATATTTCTGCACTACAGACAGTGCCTCATTAGATGTCAGCCCAGTAAAAACAGCAGATGTGTTACCTCTGACGGGATGGTCTGCCTCATAAAATGGAGGACAAGGAATGACTTTTTTTTCCTGCAAAGTCTGAAAGACATTTGAAAAAAACAGTGTCAAACAAAACAATCCCCAGACCACAAATCCAACAACTGTATTATTGTTTTACAGGCCAAAGCCCTAAAAGAACATGTACCATATTTCATGTAACAACTTTTCGTGATGATAAAGAAGAAACAGAACCTGAACCGCAAACCTATCCCACCACATTCACCACTCTACCCTGCAGAGAACAGGAGGAATACACAACAGCACCGGCCTCGGCACTGCCCGCAAGCCTCTCCTTCTCATCCAGGTCTGATCAGACATACACAGACTCTCTGCCAATTTATACGAACAGTATTCATGAATATTATCTCTGGAAGACCACAGGGAAAGGATGACAGAGTGCACACGTGACAACTCTTTCCTGCATTCTCTTGTGTACTGACAGATTTGTTGCAATGAACATAAATTATATTTTAATAGAAAAAAACAGCAAAGATACTCCCAAACCAATCCCAAACAGTTACTTGATAAAAATGCTCTAAAGCCCAAGGCAAGACTTACAGGAAGATACTGGACCACAGTTCCATTCTGCTTCCCCACAGCCAGCTGCTTTCCTTTGGGGCTCCAGCACACTGGGTAAAGAAGAGAATACTACCAATGAAAAACTGAAGAAAACGGGGCAAACCATGAGATATGTACCAAAACAGCCATGTAATCACCACTTCAGGCTTCCCTGGTGGCTTAGCAGTAAAAGATCCACCTGCCAACGCAGGAGGTGCAGGTTTGATCCCTGGGTCGGGAAGATCTGTTGGAGAAGGAAACGGCAACCTACTCCAGTATTCTTGCCTGGGAAATCCCATGGATAGAGAAGTCTGGCGTGCTGCAGTCCATGGGGTCGCAAAAGAGCCTCATGACTTAGCAACTAAATGACAACAATTACCACTTTGCGTTCCTCTTTCTGGCAGCCCATGGAAGACTATGGGATCATCCTTACTTGGCAAAGTAAAAAAAGAAACATCATGTTGATGACACAACCAAATCGTGATTTGTTACTGGGCCATTGAATCAGTTGCTAAAAAGGCTTTTTCAATGGAGTATTGCCCAGAAAGCTGTAAACTGCAGAAAACTCCAGTTTTTAGATAAATCGAGGAGGATAAAAAAGGTTTTCAAATATCAAGAAATCTTTCTCTTGCTTCTACTGGATATTTTCTAACGTTTTCCCCCTAAGGTACAAATGACTGTTTCAGAGTCTGATCTTTTAGGTCCAAATAATTATTTCAACACAACAACAAAGCTCTAAACCAAACATTTCTATACCCAAACATTTCACCAGAAAACCCAAGTACACTGAAGGTAAATCATGTGTGCTGTTTGGCTTCAAGGACAGTAACTACAGAGATAAAATACACTTTCTGCACTTCTACCAAAAACAAGCATGACAAAGAGTCCCATTTGCTTTTTTCCTCAGAGATTAATTTTTAAATAGACGACTATTACCGTATGTTACAGAGTAAAAGACTTTATTACTTACCAGACGTTACTCCTACTGTGGAAGGAAGGGTCGCGCACACTTTCACTGTCTCTGTGACTTGTAGGACTGCAATGCTGCCATCGGCCAGACAAACTGCCACCATGGAAGAAACTGTAGGGTTCCACTTCATATCAATCACCAAGCCTCCCGCATCTTTCAAGAGCTTATGATATGCAAATGGACGTTTCTGCTGCTTAGCCTTTTAAAACAAATGCCCAGAGGCAAAAATAAATAGAAAAATACAGAGACATTCAATGGTCCAAGAAAATTATTGCATATGCAAGTTTTCCCAAATTACAGTTCACTTTTCCCCATGAGCATGAAAAAAAACTGTAGCTCTACACACAGTCTATTTGTTACAGCCAACTTTGAAAGTGGCCATCAATTACTATAGCATACTCAGAGGGGTTCTCAACAGGGAATACACAAAAGGAAAATAATGGATGAAGAGCACATATGAAATAAAAACTGAGACTCTGCTTCTCAATAGTGCTGGATCCTTGAATTTTAGACAGTGCTCATCTTAAAATACTGTGCTTATTTATGGTATGCAGAAGCCCCAGCAGGCCTCAAAATTCCAAAATAGTCTCAGTGAAAGATTTGCTGTAGAAGGCTAATGAAAGATTAATGATATAAAAGGTGCTTCAATATGTATGGTTGAGTCCTTTCACCGTTCACCCGAAACTATCACAACATTGCTAATCAGCTATATCCCAAAACAAAATTAAATGTTTAATTAAAAAAATTTAAAAAAAAAGAAAGAGAGACCACCTGAGACCAGATTAAAGGTGTGCAGGCCCTTTAACACTCTAATCTTATCAGCAACCCCACCGTTGAACCATTGCTACGAAACTCCTCACCAAAGCCTCTGGGGCTGAGGCACGGTTTTCAGGGGCACGAGCCTGCTGCATCCCCCTTTCCCCAGGAGAGGAATAAAAATATTCCTTTCTACTTAAAAAAAAAAAAAGTGCCTCAAACAAAACCCCCCAAGTACTGCTGGACTCTTGGATGGTCACTTGAACTCTTTGGGCCTGTTTCTCCATCTCTGAGATGAAGACCATCATGCCGAGTGTATGAGGCCAGTGTAAAGCCAAGAGGGGCAGGCGTGAATGGAAACACGGTGTGCAAAGCACCAGCACACACTCGATCTCACTGACCATCACCATCACTAAGCAGCCTGGAATGGAGGAACACTGCAGGAGGAGGCCAGAGGCCCAGCATGCAGGAGCTTCTGACACTGTCTGCTAACTCTGTGGCCTTGGGCAAGTCACTTAGGGTCCCTGGACTCTGGCTGTCTCAAGTGTAAATGAGAAATGACAGCACCCTGGGGCAGACAGTGTTACAAGATAATTTCTTGAAGTCTCTATTATCACAAAGATCTTGATTTATGATTCTATAATTAAGGACCTCTTAAAAACCCTAATTCAAATCTAGAAAAAGAATTCAAAGGTCAACCAGGAACTTCTAGGTTATGATTCAATACCAGGCACTCTTCTTAGGTTCCTAGAGTTTGCCAGCAGCTTACCTCATTTGACAATGTGCGAACATCAAAAAAAGCAATAATGGAACCATATTCACTGGACATCATGCACACGGACAGTGTGAGGTTATCGCAGCTCAGGGCCAGGTGATGTATTGGGAATTTCATAGGAACCAGCAAGCTTTGAACTTTATCGACTGAAAACAAAAAAACACAGAGCAGAAAATGAAATGCTCGAAGCATAAGCCACAAACTCTCTCTATTTAGACCTATGTGAAACCATTCTTGCATCTACATAAACATATGCACACACACCCGGATACCAAGTTGTGCAGAAGAATTGCAGCTTTCTTATAGATGGCTAATGCTGCACTGAGTATTGTAGGGACTCTCCCTCACAGGGCCTAGGGAAACCAACTGTGGCCAGAGCCCTGGTTGAAAATAGTCCTGTACCATATTTCTGCAACAATGTTCCAAACACATTCTCATTTGTTTGTATGATGCTGTTGTGACAACAAAAAGGCCACACAGCAAAATTTTTCTCCTAGAGAGCCAGAACCCAAGTTGAACTGAACAAAAAAAAAATGTGTGGCACAGTGTTAAGCCATTCTTCCCTCTGAGTTCAGAGGAACAAGTCATCAGAAGAGAAATACAAAGGACCAGAGAGAACACCCAGGAAGGCTTCCAGCAGCCTATCTAGCACTTCCTCTTCTTGGGGGTCAACCTCAGGATTAACAGTAGTTTTACTTTTACTATGTAAAACTTGGGAAGCAAATGACATTAGCACTTCACTATGTTCCTCTCTCTATCATGCAACATAAACCAAGTAACTTACCTATCTTATTAGGATCATCTCCAGGTTTATTCTGAATAAGAAGATTTTTAGTAGAAAAAACGTGCAACCCACTGGCTCCACCAGCAAAGACCAGGCCGTATTTGTTGGACACAGAAAGCAGACTTGAGCGTTCCTTGGGCAACTCCTCAGGAGAATCAAAGATTCTCACTTTCTTCAGAGCTCTAAACTGAAAATCCTATGGTGCAGGGTCAAAACAAGATCAATTCAGGGAAAACAGGACATTAGATTACCTGTCATATTCTGGTACAGCAAATACATATTACCCAGAGAGTAAGGACTGTGTGGCAGGTTTGATCCCTGGGTGGGGAAGATCCCCTGGAGGAGGCAATGCCAACTCACTCCAATATTCTTACCTGGAAGATTCTATGGAAAGAGGAGCCTGGTGGGCTACAGTCCATGGACTTGCAAGAGTTGGATGCAACTAAGCATGCACACGTTAAGTTGTACTATACATATTTTTTTCCCTTCAATTCTAAACCTATCTTTAAATCAAGGTTTTAGTGAAAAGAATATAAATCTCCTTCTGCTTACAATCTAAAAAGAAATAAAAACCAAAGACAGCCTTTCTCAGCCTTCATTTGTGTACCTTTATGGTGTTTCCTATGGCTTCCCTTGTGGCTCAGGTGGTAAAGAATCCGCCTGCAATGTGGGAGACCTGGGTTCAATCCCTGGGTTGGGAAGATCCCCTGGAGAAGGGACAGGCTACCCACTCCAGTATTCTGGCCTGGAGAATTCCATGGACTATATAGTCCATAGGGTCGCAAAGAGTCAGACACGACTGAGCAACTTTCACTACACTACATTACATGGTGTTTTCTACAGGATCGCCACATGCTAATTTCCTTGGATGTGATGTTTAAACATATTTGGTAAAAGAGTAACTGAAATAATGTTAATTCCAACTGCGTATGGTGATCAGAAATCCACACGTCTTTCCAGGTGAGACCATAGTTCAGTTCAGTTCTGTTGCTCAGTCATGTCTGACTGTTTGTGACTCCATGGACTGCATTATGTGACGCTTCCCTGTCCATCACCAACTCCCGGAGCTTGTTCAAAGTCATGTCCATTGAGTCAGTGATGCCATCCAACCATCTCATCCTCTGTCGCCCCCTTTTCCTCCAGCCCTCAGTCTTGCCTAGCATCAGGGTCTTTTCCAATGAGTCAGTCGCATCAGGTGGCCAAAGTATTGGAGCTTCAGCTTCAGCATCAGTTCTTCCAATAAATGTTCAGGACTGATTTCCTTTAGGATTGACTGGTTTTATCTCCTTGCTGCCCAAGGGACTCTCAAGAGTCTTCTCCAGCACCATAAAGTTTTCAGTGTATGGTTAATTCTCATCCTGATAACATCTGGGTCTTGGTAATCAGAAACTAATGGGAGACCACCATTTTCTGAGTCTGTGGTTCTAAAACCTTTTTATCCTTTGCCCCAACCTACACGAGGAACAGGGCACACTCTCATTGGGTTGGTCACCCTTGGCAGAGATTCTCAAGAAGAGACTTCTACTCTTAACATGGCATGGATTACTACTTCCTAATGCATTTCGGTGAGTTGTTATCCAAATGCCTAAAATCCTCCCATGACTTATTAATATTTCCTTTCTATGGACATGAGTGTGAGCAAGCTCTGGGAGTTGGTGATGGACAGGGAAGCCTGGCAGTGCTGTAGTCCATGGGGTCGAAGAGTTGGACATGCCCAATAACTGAATTGAGCTGAGATTTGGATCATCTGGTCCTCTCAAGTTTCCTGACTTCAGGAGGATTTCCAGTACCAAAAGCAAACCTCCAATTCTAATTAATTAAAGGACTTGTGGGCTTCCCTGGTGGCTCAGATGGTAAAGTATCTGCCTGCAAGGCAGCAGACATGGGTTCAATTCCTGAGTCAGGAAGATCCCCTGGAGGAGGGCTTGGCAACCGACTCCAGTATTCTTGCCTGAGAAATTCCATGGACAGAGTAATCTGCGGGGCTACAGTTCATGAGGTCCCAAGGAGTCAGAAAAGACTAAACACAACAAAAGCGCCTGTAGGATAAGGGATGAGCCCTGCTCTGCGTTAAGCAAGCCTGGGTTACAGGCTTGAACTAGTTCAGCGACACAGGAAAAAGAATCTTTAAAACTGCTCACAACAACCTAGATTTCAGTCCGCCCGTCAAAGGTGGCTTTGGGTAAGTTACTTTCCGAGCCTCTATTCGCTCCTCTACATTAACAAGTACTTCCTAGGGTCGCCTGGCATGCAAGTAAACGCTCACTAAACAAGTTATTCCCATACTCCGACGACCACATTAAAGTAACTACGATAACTCAGGAGGCTCGCACAAGACCAACAGGGGACGCGGAAAGTACGTTCCGTGGGGCTTTCACGCCGGCCGCACGGCAGAGCGCTCCAGGACGCGGTAACGAGAACTTGCACCGCCTCACACCGTTCACTCAGGAGGCGAAGCAGCGGACACCCGCGCTTCCCGGGTCCCGGAGGCGCCAAGGCAATACCAGGATTAAGGAAGGGTGGGAGGCCCTGGCCAACGCCTGACCTTCATCTCCCGCTCAGGGATCACGGCATCCATTTCGTCTCCCATCGCGCGGCCCTCAGTTGGTGAAGGGAGCCACCACCGCTGCCGCCCGCGGCCTGGCCCACGCAGCCCAGGTCTTTCCGAGGCCAACTTCCTCCTCTCAGAGCTTGCGACGAGCTGCACAACTCGCACTTCCGGCGCGCTCTTGGTGACGACACGCATTTCGGTCCGCGGCGTGGCTGAGGGGACCTTCTGAAGTCGCGCGGCCGCCTCCTGGCCGCCGCCTCCCATTGGCCGGCTCTGAAGAGTAGGAGGCGTGGCCTGGCAGTCACTGCGCCTGCGCCCGGCTGCTCCCAGGCGCCACCGCTGGTGTCTGCAGGTGGCGTGGACTCGCCTCGTGTGGCTTTCCTTTAGTCGGTAGTGCAAGCGCGAGATATCCACGCTCGTTTCGTTGAGGCTTCACAGTAATCTTTGGATGTAGGTGGTTATTAATAGTCCCGATTTCAAAGATGTTGCTGCTGCTGCTGCTAAGTCGCTTCAGTCGTGTCCGACTCTGTGCGACCCCATAGACGGCTGTCCACCAGGCTCCGCCATCCCTGGGATTCTCCAGGCAAGAACACTGGAGTGGGTTGCCATTTCCTTCTCCAATGCATGAAAGTGAAACGTGAAAGTGAAGTCGCTCAGTCGTGTTGGACTCTTCGCGATCCCATGGACTGTAACCTACCAGGCTCCTCTGTCCATGGGATTTTCCAGGCAAGAGTACTGGAGTGGGTTGCCATTGCCTTCTCCATCAAAGATGTTAGGAACTTGACAAATATTTCCAAGGGGCAGCTCCTGAGAAAGGCTTTGGACGGGGTGTGGAAGGAAAAGATGTTCAGAAAGTTGATGGGACGGGGTTTCCCCCCTGGTGTTTCTGAAGGCTGAAAGGGGAGATTAAAGGGCACCAGCGATCAGTTTTGTTTACTCCTTTCAAGGTAGTCATTTCTGGAGCAAAAGCCAGTGAAAGTGAAAGCCTCTCAGTCATGTCCAACTCTTTGCGACCCCATGGACTATACAGTCCTTGGAATTCTCCGGGCCAGAATACTGCAGTGGGTAGCCTTTCCCTTCTCCAGGTGATCTTCCCAACCCAGGGATTGAATCTAGGTCTTCCGCATTGCAGGCGGTCTCTTTACCAGCTGAGCCATGTGTAACTGAATCTTCAAGACGTCCTAGTAACCTAGGGATTATCATTGCCATTTAATTGATGAGGCAACTAGAAGCACAGAGAAGTCAAGAAGATTCCCCGGTTCCCCTCAGTCAAAAAGTGGTGAAGGCCTGATTAGAATTCAGCATATCTGGATATGCTGATTGCCAACTATTACACAGTCCAACGGAGAGATTTTTGTAGTGGAATATTATAGATGCTCTAGGACACAGATTCTTAATTTGGATCACATGGGTCAGCTCCAGGGGGCGTATTCTGCCACTTGCTGCTACTGCTGCTAAGTCACTTCAGTCGTGTCCAACTCTGTGTGACCCCATAGACGGTAGCCCACCAGGCTCCCCCGTCCCTGGGATTCTCCAGGCAAGAACACTGGAGTGGTTTGCCATTTCCTTCTCCAGGAATTTCCTTCTCCAAAAATTCTGCCACTTACTATTTGGTTTTCAGCGAACTGCTTATCTCCTCCAAGTCTGCTTCTCATTTTTCAAGCAAGGCTGATACAGCAGAACCTTACTCATGGGGTTGCTGTATGCAGTAAAGAAGTTCAATGTCTAACAGCCTTGTACACAGATATGTTCATTCACTTTGTCACTATATTAGCTAGCTCTTCTGAATTTCCTGAGTGTCAGAACCATCCCAGAATACACCAGTCAAGACATTGATAAGTTTGTCTGTTTTATTTCCAGTCTGTAGAGAAGATATCCAGTGTCACACACACTCACATGCACACACACACATACTGCATCCACCTGAACTTGCCTGACACACTCCTTCCTTTTGAATGGCAGGGACAAAGCCATACTTGGCAGTCCCCAAGTTGCTGGTTACATTAGTTAGATTTGGTCTTTCAGAAAGAAGGCAGCTAAACATCTAAGAAGCTGAGCCCTTAGCCAAAGAAGTAAGAGTCCTATAGCTAATAACCACAGCCTGAAATACATGCTGACCTCCCTTTCCAGGAAACACTCTTGAGACCCTCTCCCTTCAGGAGCTGAATTCCAAGGAATGATAAAGGAACTGGTGGGGTTTCCCAGGACACTCCCTATCCAATGAGAGAACGCTTCCCTGTCCTTTCGAAAAGCTGAGAACACACCCACTTGCTCTCCCTTAAAGAAGCTTCCTGCAATCTTGTAAAGAATGTAACCACTGCAATAAGCCTAGATGGTTCTGCCCTCCTGTCTGAGTGAAGTACAGATGTATACTATGATGAATGGTCAAGGAAGGCATTTCCTTGCTCAAACGTCTCAGTCTGTCCCAGAAAGGAGAGGCAGTGGGAAGTGGGGGAGACAGACACTTGCTCAGCTAAGGATCTTGGGGGTGGGGTGGGGTGGGGGAGCAGGGGAGGAGATGTGGGGGTGAGATTTTACATTTACAGGGAGGAATGTTTTGCTGGGGTTTAAACTTCAACTAGGCTTATGCATTTGAAGTACCTCCTTAGACTGAAGATCAGCTAGTCATGACCGAATAATCTTGTTCCTGAACTGGTCAAGACCAGTGGATTAATCCAACCTGGCCATTTCCCCACCCCCTACCTGCTTCACTTCCTCAAAAACTGTCGTCAAGTCAGGTCCTTGATTATGGGTCAAAGGAGCCATGGGGAGCTCACACTGGCTCCAGCCTCCAACAGCCCCCAGACCTTTCCACTTAAGGTTTTTCAAAGGCTTCTGCAGGACTGTTGTCCAGTCTTGGGCCCAGTTAGGCCCCCAGGATTGCAATGCAGTCACCTCTTAGCTTCCTCTTTCCCAACATTCATCACCAGGGTCTGAATTCCCCACTAGACTCTGAATTCCATGAGTCTGTCCTTTTCACTACTGGCCCCGTAACAGATGCTTATAAACACGTGCAATGGATGAGTGCATCCAAGTCCTGAGTGGGCAGGGGAAGGGATTACAGAATGCAGGGGGGGTCAAGGCTGGGGGCCCTGATGATCCTGCCTCAGAGGCGCTAGGAAGGGTGAAGCCTGGCCCAGGGCCCTCCCCGAGGGTTGACCTAGGAGACTGCCCCTCCCTGTCCCTTCCCTTGTTTTCATCACTGACTGAGGCCAGCCCAGAGCAGAGATGAGGCAGGGGCAGGGGGTATCTGAACGCCCAGGCCCCAGTCCAGACCCCCATCTCCAGATAAACCCTTGACCTTGGACAAGGCACTTAATCCCCATGGGTCACCACAGTTTTGTCACCTGTGAACTGAGAGGCCTGGCCTAGCTAACCCACAGGGCGGCTCAGGCTCTAAAACTCTAGTCCATAATAAAAAAACACAGGTGACCCTGATCCAATTCCCAGGCTCAAGGTTTTGAGTGATTTGGAAACAGAGTGATGAATCAGAGAGACAGTGGGCACAGCGCATGCCAGGACAAAGTGGGGTGGGGACGGGGCTTAAAGCTTATAACAGGTTGTCAATAAATATCTATCGAGTGGCTGAGTGAATGACTGAAGAATGAATGGTGTAAGGAAGGTGTGAAGCAAATGGGGAAGCAGAGTCAGGTTTTAGGCAGATTAGGCAACCTGATTCTCAGCTCCTGGCCTAACAGTGGTGAGCTGCTTCTCTTTGCCATGAGCATTGAAGTCCTCGCCTTCCTATCATGTTGCCCTCAACATCCTCCCTGAAAGGTGGGACTAGACTGAGCTGAACCCCTCCCCAAGGCCCCAGGATCCCCTCTACCTCTGAAGCCCCAGCAAGGGTCGGGGGGTGCTGCACCCTCTTTCTGAGTTGCCTGTAAAGGTATGGCCAGGGGGCAAGATTAGAGGATTCCTCTGGAACCTTCTGGAAGGGCTCACATTGCCAAGCCCCTCTCCTCGTCTCCTTCTGTCACCTCACTGAGAATAAGGCAAGGCATGGACTGGGGGCGATCAGCCGGGGAGGTGGGACACTGCGTGACCACATTCTAGCACACCAAAGAGCCCTGTCTGAGGAAACCCTAACGAGGCCTTACAGCCTTATCCCAACTCCAGGGTCTTCTGAAAGTGGGCTGAGGTCTTCACCAGGGCCAGGCCAGGATGCCAGGACTTAGCTCAGAGACCTGGAAGGATAAAGAGTGCCAGTTTCAAGTGCGGGAATCACAGCCTCTGGTCTCCCTGTTCTGGCCCTGTTCCGCCTGGTTTTTGGTTTAATGTCAGCCCTTCTGCACAGGGAGGGGAGATGCAGGGAAAAAGAGAGGGAGGAGATCTGGACTCCCCAGCCCAGGGCCCCTTTAAGGCAGATAATTTGTGCCATACAAAGAGATCACTGATTCTGCTGATGAAGAAACAGACACACAACGACCAAACAAAACGAATAAGAGGTCACAATGAGTCACGAAGGGCGAGATCAGGAGGGAGGAGGAGAGGTGGGGAGGGCGGAGCAGGTCCAGGCAGGGGTCCTCAGGGCAGGCTGGCGATGTCTCTCTCTGGAGGGGGCCCGACTGGCTTGGGGCTGCTTTCGTTGGCTTTTCCTTCGAACATCATGACTCTGGTTTAGAAGCGGTAGGAAGAAAAGAAAAACAATACAAAACAGGATTAGGACTCTTTTCATCGTCCAGGGAAAGATCATCCCGGCCCTCACATCTGCAGGGTCCACCACAGAGTGCCTTTGCATCCTCTCTCCAGGGGGATTTTCCCAGAAGCCTCTGCAGGCAAATGGTGCCATTTTACAGAGGAGAACACTGAGGTGCCAAGGGGCAATGTGACTCAGAACCACACAGGCAGGATGAGATTTCAGACCTCAGACTTCTGGGTCATGTGCCTCCCCCAACCACACTGCCTGGAGGAGGCAGGGCTAGTCTGCATTGTGGTTCTGCTCAAAACCCCTTCAGATCTTCAAAAACCTCCCACTGCTCTGACAGTAAAGTCTGGGGAGCAGAGGGTGGGGGTTCAAGGTATAGCCTCAGGAGGGAATCCCAGCTCTACTCCTTCCCAACTGGTGCCACAAGACACTCAAGCCAGGGATGCTCAGTGTTTCCAACTAAATGTGATGATGCCAAAAGCGCTTACATCCTGAAGCTGTTCCAAGTGACAGTGTTCTCCTCCCTCTGGACTCACTCCCTGGGCAGGCTCCTTCAGCCCCCTGGCTTTGAATCCCATCCAAAGTTTGATTGTCCACAAAGGGCCTCTGTCTGAGCACCAGACCTGCACAGCCAGCTCCCTCCTCAACCTCTCCCCTTGTGTGTCTAGGGGCACTTCCAATTTAATACATCAAAACTGAGCTCAATTCTCTCCCACCCCCTGCTCTTCTCTCAAAGCAAACTGCACCATCACTTATCAGTCAGTCAACTCAGAACTCAGACCTTACAACCATCAGACTCCTTGTTTTCCTTTAAACCTGGAAGCAACCCTGCCAGCTCTACCTCCAAGATCACTCCCAACAGCCCCTGCCCACCTCCAACTTCGGCCCCTCCAGGCTGAGCACCTTATTTCTTACTTGCACAAGTGCTCGAGCCTTCTAACGACCTGCCTGCTGCCACTCTTCCTCCACTGCGGTTGGGGGAGGCCTTTTAAAAGTCAGCTCCTTGGGACTTCCCTAGTGGTGCAATGGATGAGAATCCGCCTGCCAATGCAGGGAACACGAGTTCATTCCCTGGTCTGGGAAGATTCCACATGCCACAGGGCTACTAAGCCTGGGCTCCACAACTACTGAGCCCATGCTCTAGAGCCCATAAGCTGCAACTCCTGAGCCTGCATTCTACAACTACTGAAGCCTGTGTGCTCCAGGGCCCAAGAGCTGCAACTGCTGAAGCCCATGTGCCTACAGCCTGTGCTCTGCAACAAGAGAAGCCACTGCAATGAGAAGCCCACACACTGCAATGAAGAGTAGCCCCCGCTCACTGCAGCTAGAGAAAGCCTGTATGCATCAATGAAGACCGAGCACAGCCAAAAATAAATAAACAAATAATGCTAAATCAACCATGGACTACAAGGCCCCGCATCATCTGGACCCTGCCCATCTCTGCAGACTCATCCTTCACCAGGGTCCTCCAGGCACACGGGCCTCTGTGCTACTCCTTGAGCATAAAAGCATGGCTCTGCCACAGGGCCTTTGCATGTGCAGCTTCTCCCACCTGGAATGCTCTCCTCTAGATTTTTACATGGCTCCTCTCTTCATATCTCTCTCACTCAGGGCTCTGGTCAAATGTCACCTCAATGAGATTCTCCCTGCCCACTACCCCACCTCTTTCTATTCCTCTTGCCCACTTTATTTTTCTGGGTGCTGCACTATTGCAACCTGGTGTTTGGGGTTTTTGTTTTGTTTTTGTCTGCCTCCTGTCATTAGAATGTAAGCAATTCATGGGTCCCCAGCACCAAGCATAATTCCTGGCACAGAGGTGGTGCTCAATAAATATTTGCTGAATTCATAAATGACAAAGCTAAGGAGTCAACATGCAGAGTGGGGCCCAATACAGAGTAAATATCCGCTGGATCTTAGGTGTCATTTCAGTAGCATCATCACTGCTAATGCTACCAGCTAGCCTCTCAGGCGCGGTGTGATCTCGCCTGTATGGTCTTCCCACCACACCTCCTGATCATCCCGCCCCACACTAAACGCTCTGACCAGCCTGAACCCGTGGGCTCACGAGCAGGCCACCCAGCTTCACTCTTTGTAAAATGAGACAGGTATATTTTACATTGGTACATTTGAAGTTAATCTTACACAAACACACCACTGTATATAAAAGAGATAAACAACAAGGATTTACTGTATAGCATAGAGAACTATATTCAATATCTCATAATAACCCCCAATGGAAAAGAATCTGAAAAACTATATATACATACTGGGCTTCCAAGATGGCACGAGTGGTAAAGAACCCGCCTGCCAATGCAGGAGACACAAGAGATGTGGGTTCAGTCCTTGGGTCGGGAAGAGCCCCTGGAGGAGGGCACAGCAACCCACTCCAGTGTTCTTGCCTGGAGAATCCCATGGTCAGAGGAGCCTGGTGGGCTACAGGCCACAGGGTTCCAAAGTGACACTACTGAAGTGACTGAGGATGCATGCATGCACACACGCATATGTGTAACTGAATCACTTTGCTATAAACCTGAAACTTACACAATATTATAAATCAACTGCTTCAATTTAAAAAAAAATTTAATCTTATAAAATCCAAGTGAGTGTCCTTTACAGTCTGAATTTCTCTGCTGCTTTCCAGTAGGGAAGTATGTGAAAACTGGGATTTTGGTTACCACACACTAGGCGCTTGCCATCAGCCAGGAGCTGGACTTGACTCCTCATGGGTCTCATTAACCCTCAGGACGACACTTCACGCAAGATACACGTGATCATCTCTGTCTTACAGGTGAAGGAACTGAGGCTCAGGGGCCCAAAGTAATATTCCCAAAGTCATTTCAGTAGCAAGAAGTAGCATCAGGAGGAACTTCCCTGGTGGTCCAGTGGTTAAGAATCTATCTTCCAGCATAGGGGATGTAGGTTCAATCCCTGGTTGGGGAACTAAGAGCCACAGGTCGTGGGGCGATAAAGCCTTCATGCCACAACTAGAGAAGCAACAAAGGACTCTTGTGCCGCAACAAAGACCCACCAGAGCCAAAAAAACCCCTTTTTTTAAAAAGAAGCAGAATTGAAAAAAAAAAATAGCATCAAGATTGAACACTACCTACTTTTTGAGCTGGCTTTTGGCTCTAGATTATGCTCACAACAATCTGTGGGGTAGTAGAGTCATTTTACAAATGAGAAAGCTGAGGGTCAGAAGGTCTCAGCTGTGCATTTATCATCGTCGTCATCACCGTTGGCACTGATTTCGCTGGGTTCTGCAATGGGCTCATTTTGCTGGCAAGGTACTTATTAACGGGACCATTTGATAGATGAGAGGCATCAGGTTCAGAGAAGTTAAGAACCTTGCCCAGTAGGTCAGAGAAATGAATTACCTCCTGGCCGGGGACTGGCTGAGGTGCCCGAGCCAGGAACCTCTCCACACACAGTGACTCTGCCTCCAGAGACCCCAGGAGAGGCAGGAGGTACTCACAGCTTAAGGACCGCCGACCGTTTCCCCAGCATCATGTTCACGAAGTCTCGATAGGAGATGGTGTCGCTGACCCCGCCTGTCACCTCCGAGATCATCTTCTTCATTTCCAGGTGGGTCTTGGGGACCCCAAGCTTCTCCATCATCCTCTTCAAAGACATCAGATCTGCCAGAGGAGAAGCAGATCTGTTAAGTGGGGACAGGCTGCCGGGCCGAGTTGGGAAGCTCCCAGGCGGCACCCCATGCCCAGAAGCAGCCCAGCAGGATGGCCCCTCCCTGGAGACTGCAGGCAATGACTTTTCTCCTCTCGGGAGAATAAGCCCATCACACCCTCCCTGCCCTCTTCAGAGGCAGTAGGGACTAGGGGTTAGGGACATGGGCTTCTAAAGTCAGGCAGACTTGGGTTGGAATCCAGCTCTGCTATTCTTGGCTGTGGGATGTGGGCCAAACTCCTTAACCTCTCTGAACCTCCTGCCATCAGTGATCAAACAGTCGATGGGATCATGTGGAGTGAGGATGCACAGGACGCCCCTGACATACAGCTTCTCTTCATTCTATTTTTTCTCTGCTGCTGCCTGAGGTTCGGGTGACTGTGAGTACACTGCTCCAGCCACCCGGGAAATCACAGTCTAGCGAAGTGGGATCAGAGAGTTGGCCTGACCCACAAATCAGAAATCGCTTTCCCGGTTGCTGGCTGCCAGCTTCTCCCCCACCTGCCTCTCCGACCCCACAGTCCTAGGCTCCACCTTGCTGGAAGGCAGCGGGGGCCCAGAACAGCCCACAGAGCAAAAAAGCCAACAAATGAACCAAATTCAAGAAAAACAAGGGAGGCACCCCGAGGAGCTGCTGCCTCTGACCTCCTGGCTCCCAAGATCTGAGGCAATTTCCTTCAGATTGTTCCATGAACAATGGGTCAGCAAACAGCGGAGTGGGGGTAGGGCGGGGATCAATTTTACTGCTTGGGGAGCGGTGGACCAGCTCCCCGGAGAGGCAGGGTGGGCCACACTGGTGTCAGACCCTGAGGTGCCAGGATATCCAGGACATTTCAATGAAAGCTGGACAACGCTCTACAGGAAGGAGTGAACCGTTCCCCACACGCTGCGGGCCAAACTAAATTGGCAAGACCTTTCCGGATGGCAATTTGGCAAGATGTTTCAAAAGCCTTTAATCCAGAATGCCTAATTTCTGAGATTTACTCTAAAGAAATAATCAGCAGTGTGGACAGAGATTCACATACAAAGACATCCTTCACGGGATTATCAGTAAGACTTAAAACCAGACATTGTCTGAAAAGGTGATGCTAAGGTTTTAGCTGAATAAATTACAGTCCATTCCCACAATGGAATATTATGCAGCCATTAATTATATTTCAAAAAAATGAATCATATGTCAAAATACAAACAATATATTATTTTTTAAAAAAGGTTCTAAAGCTAAAGCGGTATAAAACTGCTTGTGATTAGCACAAAGAATGGAAGGAAGCTGTTTCTGGGAGGTGGGGTTGCGGTGATGTATTTCGTCCCTGTGATTTGCGGTGATTTCCAAACTGTTTTATGGTGATGATGTATTCATTCAATAACCCCCTATTTTTAAAGAGGCTTCCCTGGCAGTTCAGATGGTAAAGAATATGCCTGCAATGCAGGAGACCCGGGTTCAATCTCTGGGTGGGGAAGATCCCCTTGAGAAGGGAATGGCAACACACTCCAGTATTCTTGTCTGGAGAATCCCATGGACAAAGGAGCCTGGTGGGCAACAGTCTATGGGGTCGCAAAGAGTCGGACATGACTGAATGACGAACGCTTTCACATTTCATTTTTAAAGAAAACAGGATAAAGATATTCAAAAAGGAGAAAAACAAGAGAAGACAGAGGAGGAGGAGAAATGTTGGAAGGAGGGTCCACTGGGAAACCACAGGCTGGTGAGGCAGGAGGGCTCTCTGACCTGCCACCCCCGACCCATCAAACAGCCTCCCCCCGCCGCCCGGCCCGGCACCCCTGGGGTCTCACTTACCAATCTCGCCCTCATTGTTCAGGTCAAACTCCATGTACTTCTCTGGAAATCACAGAGCAAAAACTTGCATTAGCAGGGCCCCAGTGACTCCCCTGGCGGGTAACTGGCTGGGTCTTCGGGAGCCCACACCAGCCTCCTCACCCCACGTGGGGGGCTCGATGCAAGTCCTGTCATTTTAGCTGTTGTCTCTGGAGAAAGGGCTCACCCCTGCTACACCCTTTGACAGCAGGCGAGGGGGAGAAAGGTGCCCAGGGCCCACTCTGACCCTCTGCCAAGATGGGCAGCTGCTTTCCCCCAGGCCCCCAGCAGTGTGGGCTGGCCGCATCCCAACCGTCTGTGAAGAGACTGAAATAAATTCCCGGCCCCGGGGAGGAGGATCTGCAGGGTGGGTTTTCAGAGCATCTCAGGTGATTCAGATGAGCAGCTGGGTGCGAGAATCTCCAAGCTGAGAAGTCCCCACAGTTCTGATCTTCTGGGGGGCTTGGGCCTCACTGAGAACCTGATGCTCTCTTGGGACAAATGCCCATGTACCTGCCCTTGACCACAACGTGGCACGTACAGTGCCCAGGGGCCCCAGGACACTCCCCGCAAACCTCACTACAGACTTGGAGTTCGACCTTTCGGATCAAGGGCTCGGAGGAGTGAGCCTGGTATCTCCTGACAGGGCAGTGTGTGCAGGGAAGTCCTGTGGCCTTGGGCAGGTCGCCCCTGCCACAGGAGGGCGGAACCTTCGGGGTCTCTTCTGCACCGAGCAGCCAGCATGAGAAAGCCAAGGTCCTCCCAGTGACCTGCAAGGTCCTATGACCTTCACAAGCGTCTGCCCTCCAGACTCCAGGCCTGCCTCTCCCCCTCGACGCCCCTATGCCCCTCTGGACCCCCCAGCAGCATGTTGCGGCTCCTGGCCCATCTCCCACCTGCTCCTGCTTTAGCCTTGCTAACCCTCTGCCTGGAACCTCCCTCCAGGAATTCTCAGGGCCATTCCTCTTGCTTTCAGGGGCCCCCAGCCTTTCTAACTGGGCCCCGCCACCCCCACAAAGCACCTACGATCATCTGACACACTTTCTACTCCCTTGTTGTCTCTTCACCACCCCTCCCCCGAAAGGACACGGGCTCCTTTGGCCAGAGGCCATCCTGTGAGTGTTCCTGGTACCCCCCAGGTCCCAAAAGGCCTGGTGCCTAGTAGGGCTCATTCAGAGATAAAATGAGTGAGTGATTTAAAACTTCCACATTCCCTTCACTTCCAAGGTACCTTCCTGTGGTCCCAGGATGGACCCCATCTTATATCCCAGTGAGGATCAGGAGTGTGGACCTGGGACCTCTATCTCTCCTCTCAGAGCCACCTCTGAAGAGTGACCCTGTTGGTATTCAGGGAGAAGGAAAGAGACCGGCTGCTCTGTGTTGGCACTGGGAGGGGAGGGGCAGAAGGACCTTCCAGGGTGGGAGTGTCTGTCTTCTACTTCTTTTCTTCTTCCTTCCTTTTTTCTTTATGATGTAAAAAGCACCAATTGTGTAACGGTTAAGAGCAGAGGCTTTGGAGTAAGACCAACACGTGTTCAAGCCCCAACCCTGCCAGTAGTGAGCTGTGTGACCCCAGGCAAATGACACCACCTCTCTGAGCCCAAGTTTCTTCATCTGCACCATCTCCTCGCGGCTTGGATTGGGCTGAGGCAGGGAGATCTGCAACCCTGAGCACAAGGTCAGCACTCAGCACATGCTCAGCCGTTGATGTCTTGCCTTAAGGACAGCTGAGCTGTAAGCGGTCCGAGGAGTGCTGGCCGGCTCTCTGCCCTGGAGCAGCGAGGATGCCCACAATGCCAAGTTCGAGTGGTCCCCCAGTGCGCCCAGGGCTCCCACACCCGGAGTGCATCTCCCGGGCACCAAAGGTGGGTCTGTCCGGCTCCTTCTGTGCATGGCTCCTCTCCTGTAGAGCCGCTGGCTGGGAACCAAGTACCAGGGCCCAGAACAGAGGGACCTTTCTGCCGCCCCCACCCTGCACGGGCTCCTGGGCCCTGTTTTCTTTTCATCCTGTGCTGCTGGGGATTCAATGGGCAGAAACTCTGCCCCCTGCCCCACTGTGGCGACACAAACGTCCATTCTCCGCAGGGGCTCCCGAGACACTCCACCGTGGAGGAGGGGAGGCAAGCGTGGCGACAAAGAGCCGATTGTGTCCTGGGGCCCCGGGAGCGGGCGGGGCGGGCCTGGGCAGAGGCGGGCAGGAGCCAACCTGGGCCACGCTGGGCAGCGGAGGGGAGAGAGGGCCAGGGCGGGCCGGGGGCCTGCCTGCGGGCGAGGGGTGTCCCCGGGGCTGGGCACCCCGTCTCACAGTCCCTCTGGAAGAGGGCTGTTCTGGATGAAACCGGGGTGCAGCCTGGCCCTGTGGATGAGGAATGGTATGCGTGAGGGCAGGGGGCCACCCAGCTCTCCTGGGGGCGGGGAGCAGCCAGCCCCAGCTCACCTTTAAAGGCAGCGAGCTTTTCCGGCAGGTTCTCTTCATCACTGTACTTTTGGTCGCAGAGGAACTCCTACGGAGGAAGAGGACAGCATGGCGCAGGCAGTCAGCAGGCAAAGCTCACCAACGCACAGGCCCCCTGCCCAGTGCCGCCCTTCCCGCCAGGTGGCTGGGCTTGGCCGGACTGGGCGGGAGGCTTCGGGGTTTATCCTGGCCTCCTGTCAACCCTCAGGGGCAGACCTGCACGGTCCAGCTCGTGGGTAGGAAGTTTGCTTAGCAGCTGGGGGTGAGGCCCAGTGGTTCTGCTCCGGAAGACAAAGCACCTTCAGTCAGCCTCTGAAGTAGGGGCACAGGGACCTGGCTTCCCCTCAGGACACCCCAGCTTCGAGTCCCACAAAGCCATGAGCCGCAAAGTCAAGTCACACGGTTCCAGCATGAACTTCTTAAGTAAGTGATCCTGAGCCAACTGACCCCTCTTTGAATCTCTCTTGCTTTATCTGCCAAATAGGTACAACTATCGTTAACTTCCTCTTGTCTGTGTTTCCAAGGAGAGTATATATATGAATCTTGGCAGCTCAATAAACAATAGCTGTTATATTATTAACATTATTACTCTCTCTCCAGAAGTCATTTACCCTCCCACCTGTGTCTTCACAGGGTCCGCCTTCCCCTCAGATGCTTTGAGAAACTCGACTGAGCCCTTTCAGAACCAGATGGGGTTGAGGGGAGATGCAGTGGAATTAAACGACAGTTCCAGAGTGAAGCACCTACCCACACGGTCACCCCGGATCTCCTGGTGGGCCCAGGAGGCAGCTATAACCACTATTCCCATTTTACAGATGTGGAAACTGAGGCTCACAGAGCCAGAGCTTCAGCTCAGTTCTGTCTGAGTTACAGCATGCATCTTTAATGCCAACACTTAAAAATGGACACTGAGCAGGTATTCATCCGACTTTAAAACAAAAACTAACGATGAGCACGCTGGGCACAGTGGAAGGTGTCTTACTTGAAACTGAACATGTTAGTCGTTCAGTCATGTCTGACTCTTTACAACCCCATGGACTGTAGCCCACCAGGTTCCTCTGTCCATGAGCTTCTCCAGACAAGAATACTGGAGTGGGTTGCCATTGTCTTCTCCAGGGGGTCTTCCTGACCTGGGGATTGAACTCAGGTCTCGTGTGTCTTACCTCCCTTGTTGCTCATCTTCAAGTGGCCCTAGAACCTGCGTTCAGATGAGGAAGCAGAGGATGTGCTCCCATCGTGGCACCAGAGTTTGCAGAATTTCCCCTCTATTTCCCTGGACCTTGCTTTTCTCACTGAGCCACGTGGACATGGCTGTGACTCCATCCTTTCATTATTTCAACAGTTTTTGAGGGAGCACAGGGTACACTGCTCTGTTCCAGGTAGCCTGGGAGCAGGTGAGAAAGAAGAGGGTAAGACAAGGTCCTTATCATAAAGTTACAGGAAGTCCCTGTTTACCATGATGTTAGAGGACTTCCCTGGCAGTCCAGTGGTTAAGACTCCAGGCGTCCACTGCAGGGCCCTCGGGTTCCATCCCTGTTCAAACATGTGCCATGCAGTGTGGCCAAAAACATTAAAACAAAGTAAAGTGTTAAATATTATCTAGGTCTAACTAATACACAATTTGAAGCTCCCCTCTGCTCTTCCCTAATCCAATTTCTCTCCCTTCCCAGAGATAATCATGATACTGAACTTGGGTTTCTATCATTCTCTTGAATGTTTTTCCTGTTACGACTAGGCCAACTACTATTGAAAAACACATTTTACAAGTTAATTTGGAGTTGTTTACAAAATTCTAATTTAAATTTTTGGAACATCCCATGTAAATATATACTTGTAGCTGAATAAGTGATCTTTAAACGAAAAAAAAAATTATCTGGGTCAATCATGCAACCTGTTTCTGATAATTCCTGCCATCATTTCCCACTAAATGATGACCAAGTCTATACTTACACATCTCCTAGGACAGGGAACTCACTACCTCTCCAGTCAGTCTTTGTAAGTGGAATGTAGAGTGGGAGAATGACAAGCAACTAAGTTAGGATAAAGCTCTCTGGGTTTGGATCTCAGCCTCCTCCTTACTAGCTGCAAAATGGGCACACAGGTACCCACCTCCTCAGGCACCTACCCCTCAGTGGAGACAGCCCTCTGTGGGCAGTTAGCACCAGGCTCGAACGTCCCTGCTCAGTAAACAACAGGTACAACTATGTGTGGGGCAGCATCTGATCCCTTCAAGGGTTCAAGTTCCTCCCCACTAACTCAGAACCCTTTGACAGAGAAGAAGGCAACCCCCCCCGCCCCCATTGCCCTGCCAATGTGGCTTCGCTCGCTGGGTCAGGGGGCCTTTGATTGCTCCTTTGCTTTTGACAGACACTATGCAAGTGACTTAGCAGCAGCAGCAGCATGCAATCCCATTCAGTTTTCACAGCCACCGTTACTTGAGTTTGCAGATCAGAATAGGACCAAGGAGGTCAGCATATATTACAGTCCAAGGTCCCCAGGCACGGCGGAAGCTCAGGGTTGGTTTGGAACCCGCATCTATCAGACCCCAGGGCCTGTGACTCCAGCAGCTGAGTAGGTGGAGGGCAGCCCCGGGGCCCATGGGGTCCAGCTGGCTCAGCCGTAGCCTCACTCGGAGCCTCGTTACCATGCACCATGCACAGCCTTGCCCGCACTTGGCTCCGCTGAGCTGGAACCTTCCCCTGCAGCCTGGGAGACTGCCTTCCTGTCAGCTGGCTCTGTCTGTCCATCCCTTCCTCTTGGCTTCCTCTCGGAGCTCTAGCTCTTCTCCCCTGCTGCCTGCCCCGCCCCCCATTCTCTGACCAAAAGCAGGACAATTAAGTCTTGTTCGTGACCCTGTGCCAACCAGGCACCTCCCAGGGTCACAGATGCCACATCTGTCTGGTGGAGGTACAAACCAGCCAGGGGTTCCCAGCCTCTGGGGTAAAGCAGAAACATTTAAAAAAAAATAGGGGGAAGTGCGAATATAGGGCGTCCAAGATTTTATTTTGCCAAGTCGAGTCTTTAAACAATGACCATTGACGGTTGCCATGAGTTCAGAAAAGGATATTTTGTAAAAGTAGGAAGTTCACAATCTCTGAATTTTTGAGTGGAATCCATTTAGGCTACTCACCACACTGTGCCTGCGATCCCTTCACTTGATCGTGTTAGGAACTAGAAAGCCTTCCTGGGGAAGCACAAGAGCACAGGCAAAACCCAACATCTGAGATCCTTTGGGGAGTGACCTGGGGGCCCTCCAAACTCCCCCGTTCTTTCTGGTTGACCAGAAATCCCGCACCGACCTGGAGCCTGTCTGTCATGTATGTTGACCACCTCTGAGACAGGAGGGAAGGGGGCAAGGGATGACTTTAAAAGAATGACACAGCCTGAGGACACAACATAAACTTCAGAACCAAAGAGGTCCAAGATGGTGGCCAAGTGGACTTCCACTAGACCTTGAGCCTCAACTTTAAAGGTCAAAAAGTGGGCGGTGACCCAATTCCTGGAAATCCCCACCCCTTCCCCAAAATAGCTGAAATACTCCTCCCACTCATCAGCCTATGAAGTTACCCAGCTCTATAAAACTGACAACCCCGTTCCTGCCACAGCTCTCGCCCTCTGAGAGGGCCCACACTCTGTCCGTGGAGTGTGTTTCTAAGTAAATCCACTTCTTACCTATCACTTCGTCTCTCATTGAATTCTTTCTGTGATGAGACGTGGAGAACCTGAGCTTCGTTAAGTCCTGAGACCAAGGGTGTGATCTTAGTTAAAACACTGGGGGTTCAAGACCCAGTCTGAGTTTCAAAGTTTCACCTCTACGGATTCCAGACAGATGGTGTTCAAGGGGTAGGACTCCGTTCCGTGTCTTGGAGACAAATCAGACACAAATGCAAGAGCTCAGCCTGAACTGCGGGGTGCTTAATAGCCACACCCCTCTCTGGACCTGACCCTGGGCCCAGCTCCTGGCAGGCAGCCCTAGGTGTCCAAGACTACTGTCTGTTCACTGATAAAACCAGTTTCCTCCTTAGCACTGATCACCATCTAACATGCTATTTCACTTCTGCCCTCTACTCCCCAGTTCTCACCCCCAAAGTGGGTGCCTCAGCTATCCTGCCTCCTTTCTCTGCTTCCCCCATGCCAGGTGTGCACCCACTGTGGGATGGCAGCTGTGTCCCCTGCCTGGAGCGCACCTAGCTGCATGTCACCTCCTTCTGTCACCCTCTCGATGCCTCCTGGAGACTCCGCCCCCACTTCCAATCCACCTTAAGACAACACCTTGCATTCCACGGTGAGTTCTCTCCTAACATAATTTACAGTGTAATTGTTTATGAAGGGTGTTGTCCACTATCTGTCTGCCCCTGCTGGGTTCTACCCTGTAGGTGCTCAGTCAATACTGGGTTGGCCAAAAAGTGGTTTTCCTGTAATAAAACCTAAACGAACTTTTTGGCCAATATTTGCAGGAAGGGTCAATGAACTGAGACTCAGGGAGGATAAACAACTTGCTCATCAAGGTAACCTTTTCATCCTGTTCATGAGATTCTCAAGGAAAGAATGCTGCAGTGGTCTGCCATTCCCTTCTACAGCTATGAGAAACTTAGACAGCATATTAAAAAGCAGAGCCATCACTTTGCCAACAAAGGGCCGTCTAGTCAAAGCTGTGGTTTTTCCAGTAGTCATGTATGGATATGAGAGTTGGACCATAAAGAAGGCTGAGCACTGAAGAATTGATGCTTTCGAACTATGGTGCTGGAGAAGACCCTTGAGAGTCCCTTGGACTGCAAGGAGATCAAACCAGTCCATCCTGAAGGAAATCAGTCCTGAATAATCATTGGAAGGACTGATGCTGATGCTGAAGCTCTAATACTTTGGCCACCTGATGCGAAAAGCTGACTCATTGGAAAAGACCCTGATGCTGGGAAAGATTGAGGGCAGGAGAAGGGGACAACAGAGTATGAGATGGGTGTATGGCACAGACTCAATGGACATGAGTTTGAGCAAACCCTGGGAGATGGTGGAGGACAGGGAAGCCTCGAGTGCTGCAGTCTGTGGGGTTGCAAAGAGTCAGACATGACTTTACAACTGAGCAACAACATCAAGGTGGCACAGCTGGCAAGTGGCTGAGATGGGATGAAACTCCACAGCAGGGGCTCGGGTTCCCTCCCTGAGCAGAGCTGAGGAGTAGAAGGAAGGAAGTGGCAGTGGGTGTTGGAAGGATGCTAGGAGCAGGCAGGTAACAGGTCCTAAGGGGATGTGATGTGTTTATGTCTCTGCCCTATGGATGCCTAGCACCCAGCAATTACCAGCATATAGTAGGTGTTTGAGAAATGTGAGCACTGAATGGACAGGGAGGACTGCGTTCAGCCCAAGAAGACTTTCTCCGCCCTCCCTCCCAAAATGGAAAAGGCAGCTTTGCAAAAGCATGTTTATGCATATGACAGAGGCTGGAGAGGACTGAGGTTGGAATGACATTTTCCCTCAGTGGCAACAGTAACAAATGCTTGAGCCACAGGGCAACTATGGGTGGGAGAGGCAGCTGACCTGTTTATGGGTGGGCAGCCCATGCTGACCTCAGGCTTGGGGCAGCTGTGTGGACCATGCCTTTGGCATGGGGGCGGGGAGGCGGAAAGGCGGGAGGCAGGAACAGGTGCTCTATTGGCTGGCCTGCCAGCTCCCACCCCACCTCGGGGCTTTGGATTCTTGGTCCCTGTTCATGCACAGCCCACAGCTTCCTCCCCCTACAACCTTGCCCAGCCTCAGGGCACAGCCATGCCCACTGGGCGGGTACCTTCTCCAGACCCCAGCAGCCCCTGTCCTAGCTCTGGGCCCCCAGGCGGAGGAGATGGAACTAGAAGGTCACCTTAGATGTTTGAAGAAAAATAAAAACAGAAACTGGAGAAGGAAATGACAACCCACTCCAGGATTCTTGCCTGGAGAATTTCCATGGACAGAGGAGCCTGGAGGGCTATAGTCCACGGGGTCGCAAGAGTCAGACACGACTTAGCGACTAAACCACCACCACCAAAAACAGAAACAAGAGGGCAAGCTGGAGTCAGAATGTCTAGGTTTGACCGCACCGGGTGCCGTGGGAAAATGACTTCATTTGTCTGGGCCTCAGTTTCCTCATCTCTGCATGCTCAGTCGCTCAGGCATGTCTTACTCTTTGCGACCCCAAGGACTGCAGCCTTCCAGGCTCCTCTGTCTACGGGATTCTCCAGACAAGAATACTGGAGTGGGGCACAATTCTCTTCTCCGGGGGATCCTACCGACCCAGGGATCAAACCCAAGTCTCCTGCTTGGCAGGCGAATTCTTTATCACTGTGCCACCTGGGAAGGATAAAAATAGTTACCTGATAGGCTCGTCCTGAGTATTATAGTAGGTAGGTAAATATACCTAAATTGCTTAACTCAGTGCCTGGCACTTGGTAAACGTTAAATAAATGTTAGCGATTTATTATTATCCTGGCATGCTGCAGTTCATGGGGTTGCAGGATTTAGTTACTGAACAACAATTTATTATACTATCATCATTTAACATTTCTATACATTCAATCCACTTAAAACCCCCAGCTCATCATCCAGACCATCATTGACCATTAAACAGATTATGAAGGAAATCCCCTCCCCCAATTCAGGCTGGTTATGATTGCCCTTTCCCTTCTACGGGTGTCCTCAACTCCCAGAGAAGACAACGGAAGTCCAGAGGGATTGCTCAGCTTACTTAAGATCACAGTGTTTTCACAATTCATGGTCTATCTGCCTTCACCATCCCAGCTCCCTCCCTGCCCCTAACAAGGCCTGGCCACGGGTTTCCAGGCAAAGAAGGTCAACACTGGGATTTGGGCAGTGTTCCCTCTTGGGTAGCTACAGAAAGAGGTTATTCCAGAGGCCAGGGAACCACTCTATAGCCCTCTAGTGCGTGAGAAGGGGCGTGTGTGCAGACGTTTCATTCTGGTCCCATCCCCCACCCCCACTCCAACCCACTGTCCCCACAGACCAGTTTTTCAGGCTGCAGAAACTGCGGTCAGAGCATCCAGGTATGAGGAGTTCAGGGGCCCCCTGCGCTCTGAGAGTCTAGAGCCCTTGGGGGCCTGGTCAGTTCCTAACAAAGAACCAGGAGATGCAAGCTGGAAAGAGCCCGGGGTTGAAAACAAGAAGCCATGAGCTAGGAGGTCACTGCCCATGGGCCGGACCCCCAGAGGTGGCAGAGCTGTTCCGACATCCACCCTGTCCCAGAAGCCAGAGGGGCTCCTCAGAGATCCAGCTGGTCCTCTTTGTCAACAGCTGGGAAACTGAGGCCTCAGAGGGCAAGGTCTTGACCAAACCATCTTTCCTCCAGCAAGTGCAGGGCGTGCTCGGCAGAGGGATGGGGAAGGGAGCTTGACTTGGATTTCCTGGGCTCAAATCCCAGTTCCAGCACTTAGTAGCTCTGTGGCCCAGGGCAACTTGCTTTACAACTCTGGCCTCAGTTTCCTCATCTGTGAAATGGAACCATAATAACAGAACCTCCTCACTGGGTTGGTATAAAGATTAAATGAGTGAACTGTATAGAAAAATACTCGCTTCTAGTATACTCACTGTGTGTGTGCTTAGTCACTCAGTCATGTCTGATTCTTTGTGAACCTCATGGACTGTGGCCCCCCCACCCCCAGGCTCCTCCGTCCATGGGATTCTCCAGTTAAGAATACTGGAGTGGGTTGCCATTTCCTTCTCCAGGGGTTCTTTCTGACCCAGGGATTGAACCTGGGTCTCCTGCACGGCAGGCAGATTCTTTACTGTCTGAGCCACCAGGGAAGCCCAGTAAATTTACTAAGGGGCAGCAGTTATCACTTTGTGTTTGGATCACCTGAACTCAAGCCACACCAAGAGACAACTGTGCATAGCGGAAGGGCAGGGAAGAGGCCCACCCACAGCTCTATCTCACATTGTGCCATCAAGCCCTCCTGGCAAGCCTTGACCCCTGGTCGCTCCTCCTCCAGGACAAACTTGGCTTTTGTCCTTGGATACCAGGCTGAGCTGGTAGTACTGGGCCATCTCAGACCCCAGGGATGGTGCCCGCAGCTGCATGGGCTCACTGCTGCCTCTCTTGGTCATTTACACTCTCTGATGCACACCAGTCTCCCCTCACCCCCTGAGAGCTCATGCCCAGAAGGGGCTGTTTCCTGAACCAGCAGGGGTTGGCAGCCCCAGGATGCTGTGTCCTGGCCTCCCGATCCTCGCCATCTGCATGTACCACCGCCCAACCCCACGTAACTCCCTTTCTGGGCTGGTACCTCTAGCACTTGCTCCTGGATGCTCGCTCCCGGCCCTCCAGGCACGTCTTTATGTATTAGCTGCAGCAGAATTTTAGGGCGGGCAGATATCACCATCTTGGAGGCCATCCAAGGGGCCAGCAGCTGAAGCCCTGGGCGAAAACCCCAAGGACAGGTGGCACCATGCCTGGCCCTGTGGCCTCTGATGCAGCCCACAGGCTCTTAAAGGGCCAGGGCCAGGTCACGGATGCCCGGCCTGGGGCCTGGCGTATAGCAGGCACCTGTAATGTGCACCCACGAGGACAACAGGCTCACATTCCCCACAGCGGCTCTGGGGCCTCATCTGGACATGGTGTGCTCGCCAATAGACGGGGCAGCTGGAGAAAAACACCCCACCGACTGCCCGAAAGCAGCAGACCCTGCAGAAATTCCATCTCCGGCTTCCTGTGACATGGCCACTCTAAGGTTGAGAGGGGCAGGACCTGCAGGGACACTGAATCCTCAGAGGCTCACGTGGTTGCTTATCACCATCTCCCTTATAATATATTAAGGAAGAGCAAGAGAGACGGGTGCCTGGCGATGCCAGCTGGGCATTCACCTGGGCAGGGGACAGGGTAGCACTGCCAGTCCACAGGACAAGAGACACACCTGTGCAGCCAGGTCAGGGCTCAGAGGTCTCCCGCTGCTGGGGGAGAGACCAGGAAGAAGCACCCCCTGGGCAGAGCTACCCGGCCTGCTGTGTCCAGTTCCTGGCACAGGTGGCACGTGGGCTCTGACTAACCATCAGGCACCAAAATGCTCGAGGGAATGCCGAGTGCCCTTCATTCGACCCCGGAGGGCTGAGAGGGTAGGATGGCAGCCAGAGATCCTTATCCATGTAAGCAAGAGAGGCCTGTGTCATAGTCAGGCCACAGCCACCTGGTGGACCGGGGCCAGGCCGAGCCATGGGCAGCGTTGGGAGACAGAATCCCAGCTCTGTCACTTCCTGGCTGGGTGACTTTGGGCAGGTGACTTCACTTGGCTGAGCCTCTGTTTCCTCATCTCTAAAATGGGTGGCCAAATAATCCTTGTCTCACGAGGATGTTTACAGACTCTTGCTGAGCATCCACCTAATCCGGCGTTCCACTGAGAGGAGTCAGTGAGATGAGGCACGCCAAGCACCAGGCCTGGAGCAAAAGCCCAACGCAAGTTATTTTGTAAATGAGCCTCCCGGCCTCTGACTGGTGCAAGCAGCAGCTCTCAACACCCTCCAGGCTCCTCCTGCTCTGTCCCACGGCTAAGGACGCTTCGAGGGGCACCCGCCCAGTCCTGTAGCTTCCCTTGGTTCCTGCAAGAAGCTGGAGAGAATCTGTCCTGTTGCCATATAAGGCTGGATCTGGCTGACCCGGGGTCACCTGCCATGCCATCAGGGTGCGGGGAATGTCAGCTATGTAGGGGGGTAGGAGGTCCTGCCAGCTCAGTGGTGCCGAGAATGCGCACGCGCGAGCACACACATAGAGACACACAGACACACACACACACACACAGACACACACATAGACATAGACACACACACAGACATATACACACATACACACACAGACACAGCGTGGGGGGTGCCCACAAGGGAGCCCCAGTCAAGCTCAGAGATAGAAAAGGCTGGGGCCAAGTGTGGCTACTTGTGTGCGTGTGTGTGCTCAGTTGCTTCAGTCGTGTCCAACTCTGTGCGACCCTATGGACTGTCACCCACCAGGTTCCTCTGTCCATGGGATTGTCCAGGCAAGAATATTGGAGTGGGTTGTCATTCCCTCCTCCAGGGGATCTTCCCCACCGAGGGACTGAACCCTAGTCTCCCACACTGCAGGTGGATTCTTTGCCCTCTGAGCCCCCGGGGAAGCCTCGTGTGGCTGTTTAAACGCAGGTAGTATATTCAGCACCTTTGGGTCTTGCCTTGTGCAATACAGGAACAGACCCTCACAGGGTTGAAGTGAGGATCCAACGAGATAATGTCCCAAGCACGCCTGGCATACTGTCCAGCACACACCAAGTGCGCAGAAAATGACAGCAAAAACTAGAGTGCAACCCCCAAAAGTGCATTTTCATACAGCTCCACCAGGACCTCTGGGTCCACCCAAGTCTCCTCTTTTGACTCCTGAATCCCTTATAATAACAATAGCCAAGACTGAGCTACCCTGCTGCCCTCTGGAAACGGGCCCATCCCAGGGAGGAGAAAGGCCACAGAGAAACTGTTCATCCAGAGAAGCCCCCAGAGCTCATCACCAGGCTGGGCTCTGCCCCAGGCAGCAGGCACAGCAATGCCCAAACACATACAGTGAGTCATGAAGCCCCAACCTTCGTGCCTTCCAGCTTTCAAAGGGCCACCCGGCAGCTGCTCAGCCCAGTCCCCCAAAAGCCCCACTTTGGTGGAGCTATGAAGCTGCAACCAAAGGCAAGCAATCTGGGCTGCCAATATGGGTCCCTGACTCATTGGAAAAGACCCTGATGGGGGGAAAGACTGAGGGCAGGAGGTGAAGGGGATGACAGAGGATGAGATTGCTCGATGGCATCATAGACTCAAGGGACATGAGTTTGAGCAAAACTCTGGGAGACAGTGAAGGACAGGGAAGCTTGGCGTGCTGCCGTCCATGGGGTCATAAAGAGACACAACTGAGTGACTGAACAAACAATAACAATCCATCCACCCTAGGGAACTTCCACCGTGGCTGTGGCCATGTGCGAAATTGACTCAGACTCTCAAACACAGTGACTCCCCGAGAGTCTGCAAGGAGCTTCAGTCTGATCATCTCTAGTGACGATTGCTGTAGGGACCTGGAACAGAGCAGGCATCTCTGCTCCCAGTTCAGGAAGGGGAAGATAAGATTCTGCCAGACAAAGGGGTCTGGTTCAGGCTGAACAGCCAACCTATCTCAGACCTTGCCCCCAGTTTCCACTCCTGCACTGTGATGTCCCAAACAAACTAATGATAGCAATCAAGACAGCAGGCAGCTCTCCTGTGTACTCTACATAGATTATCTCAGCTGAAAAATCACAACAAACACATTACCATTATCTCCAGAGGCTTGCCCAAGGTCACAGAGCCAGTGAACACCCCCCTCCACCCATGACTCTCAACGACGGTGGGACAGCCTTGCTGCTGTGGTGGGGAACAGCTCAAGCTTTTGGTTTCACCCTGGTGCCTCCTTCCTCGGGAGCCCAGAGCCTAGATCGCAGCAGCCCAGCCTGGGCTCACACAGTGGATCTCAGAATAGCATCCAGGCAGAGAAAGGACACTGGACCAGAAGTTCTGCCACTGGCTTCTGTGTAGCCTTGGCTGGCCGCTTGCCCTCTCTGGGTGTTGGGGTCCCAAGGTGGTTAGACACAGACCTCTCCTGTTCAACATCTCCAATCTCAGTGCTGTCCAGACTGGCCCCTGAGAGCCACAGTCCCTCCTCTTTCTGAGCCAAGTCACCACACCTCCCAAAACAGCCCTGTAGCCTCACCCCCACCCCACGTAGTCGCCCCATCCCCCACGGGCAGGGTTGGCATGGAAAGTCCCACACACTCTCAGCTCCATGGTCAGTCCAACTAGAGTCACCTCTCTCCCATCTCCAGCTGTCTCTGGCTCGGGGTCCTCTGGCTGTGGGTGGATTCAACTGGCTTGGAACCCGGCCGGCTGAGTGGCCCAGGGGGCTGTATGAGGTCAGGGTTCCAGGCTCCCGTCCAGAGGGCAAAAGCAGCCAACACCAAGGCTGGGCCAGCTGCAGAGGGACCTGGGAGGGAGCCCAGCAGCCTGGACCCCTGAGAGTCCCAGCCAGACAGACGTCCAGGTCCGGACATCCAGCTGCTCTCAAGACGGCACCCAGAGGCCAGGTGTAGGATGATGGTGAGGGGGCCACAGTTTAACCTGGCGGGACCCTGGGGTCTCCAGAGCCCTCCGTGGGTTTCCTACAGCCAGTGGAATGAAACCAGGCAGGCTGCCTAGTTCTAGACAGTCCACGGAAATCAGACTGCAAGCCCTGGGTGAGAGTTAATATTGCATTTGTGCCACAGCCCTTGGACCCACCTCCACACGGCCTCCCCCCAGGACCCCACTGACCCTCACCACTTTCTACTTGGGGACTCTGAGCTGCACTTGGATCCTGGATGCCCCGCAGCCCAAGCGAACCAGCAGGGGGAATGTCCAGCCATGTTTCAGTGGGCATGACTCTGCCACCAGTTAGAAACCTGGGACATCCTCCTCAAGAAGTCATCCAAATATCACCCATGGAGGTCTTCTCTCCTGCCGGGCCAGGTTCTGGACCAATCACAAGACATGCCTTCCCTTACTGAGCCCTTCGGGGGACCCAGGCTCTGTGGGGAGAGGTCCTTGCTAGGGACCACAGAACTGGAACACGATGGACAGCAGATCTGAGCCCAGGGCTTGTGGGGCCGCCTTTGAGTTCTGACCAATCCAGGCAGGCCCTGACAGTTTTCCCTTTTTTCTAGAGTTTAAATGTAGTCTTTAAGCAAAGGTCTAAAACGTCCCATTGTGTGTCTGGCAAGAGCCGGAAGGATTTCTTTATAGAAATCCACCAGGATCAGGATGAAAAGCATCAAGTCTCTAAGGCAACCTTTCCTAAAAGCACTGGAGTGAGAAGGAGTTGTGGGAGTGGGGGGACCAGGCAGAAGGCCAACGTTTTCTGGGGGATGAGAGCACTGGCCTGTGAGTCTGGAGCCTGGGGTCCTAACAGCAGCCTGACCCAGACTTGCTGTGCTACCTTGGGGGGCTACCTCACCTCTCTGAGCATCTCTTCTCTCCGCCTCTGTAAAACAGGGGACAACTCAGACATGGGGGGCCCTTCCAGTGCCAAGTCCCTGCGGCGGATCCCAGGCTAGCTCCGGCGGGGCCCAGGGCTGGTGAGCCAGGCTGGCATCAGAGCTCCAGAGAGAGCCCCACCTCCCTAGTCAGAGAGGAACAACTTGCAACCCGAGACCAGAGGGAGGTGGAGGGGCTGGAGGGGGACCTACCTGGAGGCTCGGAGACAGGGCTGGAGGGAGGAAATTGGGGAAAACCCAGGAGAAGGTTGGGGGGGCTGATTTTGCAGCCAGCACAGCCTCGCAGACGGAGGTGGGACCCACCCCGCGGGGCGCTGGGAGATTTGGGGGCGACTGGCAAGCTGCCCTGGGCGGCAGCGTGGAGCTTGAAAAGCGAAGGCAGCGGCGCGCGCTTACCCGGTTGATCTCGGCCAGCCTCCTCTCCTGCCGGGCTTTGAGCAAACCGAAGGCTTTCCCTCCTGGAGGAGACAAAGAGGCGGCCGGGAAGCCGGGGGGTCTGTCTCGGGCCGCGCGCCCTCGGCCCGCGCCCACTCCCCGCGCGCCGCAGACCCCACCGAGCGCCCCGCGGCACAGGTGGAGGCGGGGGCCCCGGGCGCGGGCGCGCGGTGCCTACCTTGGAACCTGTTGCTGAGCGCGGCCGACATGGTGAGCAGCCGCTCCCGCCGGCTCGCGGCTTCGCGGCCGCCAGCGAGGGACGAGGAAGGGCGGGCGCCTGGTCCGAGCTCGCGCGGCGTGTGGCGGCGGGACGCTCCCCTCCCCCGGCTCTCCCCGCCGGCCCGCCCGCCTCCCCTCCCCTCCGGCCCCGCCGCCGGCATCAAAGCGGCTATTATGCGGGACGCCGAGCCCGGCGGCCGGCCCCTCTGCTGGAGGACGCGGAAAATGCACCGCGCGGGGGCCGCCCGGCAGCGCCTCCCTCTCGCTTCGTCCCGGGACCTCCTCCAGTCCGTTCCCGCTCGGGCCGCGGTTTCCCGTTAAACAGACGGCGACGACCTTAGGACTCACTTCGTGGAATGACTCTGAGGATCCATCCAGTGCAGGTCCCAGTCGCCGGGAGTTGAACTCTGCTTTCGCCTTTTGCGCAGCACTTTCAGAAAGGCAGGCCCAACGTTCCCAACCTTTCCTCTTAACTCTTGAAAGATGCACACGCTTGTAGTTTGCTGAGAAAATGCGTAACGACAAAGTGTCTCTCCGGTATCACCGACACTTGAAATCAATTAGAACCAGTCGGTGTTTTGTTAATAAAACCTTTTCGTTGATCACTCACTGGGCACCAGGCATGCTTTGCCAGATCAACGCAGGATATATGTGTTACATCATTTAATCCTCAAAACTTTGTGAAATAGAACTCCACGGCTCCACGTTATCGAAAAGTCAGAAAGTTGCAGCCTGGAGTACAGGTCCACCAGGATGATAAACCGAGCCTCCAATTTCTGAAACAGCCGGTTTCACGAACTGGAAGAAAGTGAAAAGTGGTTTGTCCCTCAGTCGTGTGCAACTCTTTGCGACCCCAGGAACAGTAGTCCTCCAGGCTCCTCTGTCCATGGAATTCTCCAGGCAAGAATACTGGAATGAATAGCCATTCCCTTCTCCGGGGGATCTTCCTGACCCAGGGGTTGAACCTGAGTCTCCTGAATTGCAGGCAGATTCTTTACCGTGGAGACACCAGGGAAGCCCCAGTGGCACTCCTAACAATTAATTTTGCATGGGTCGCGGGCACTGACAGGGACGGGGCTAGGCAAACAGCATGCCTGCTTGCCACTTCCCACCGCACGTCCGCTGAGTGGGCAGGTCCCTGGGGACTGGGTGCAGAACGCCTCCATTTTCACCCCTAGGATTGAAGTCCTGGGACCAGCTGGTTCTCTTTTTTTCCTGTCGCTGCCTCTGGGGAGGGAAGTGACCAGGCTGTCCCAAAGGAGAGGGCTACACAGGTGGAGATTGGTGGAGATGGGACAAGCCAAGGTGGAGATTGATGCCAGGGCAGCAGGCCCCACCTCCTCAGCACAGCCGGTTATCCTCCCTAGGCCCATTCACCCCTAATTTAGGGTTTGGATATAGGCCAGCTGTGTGACCTTGGGCAAGGTACTTGACCTCTCTGAGCCTCAGTCTCCTGGTCTGCAGAATGGAGGAAACAATGCTTCTCACCCAGCTGGGGCTGTTATAAATTTTATTACCATGAGGGTGGTTTAAGCAGGTGGGAGTTATAACCCTGGGTTAAAAGGAGATGATTCGTCTGGACGCCAGAGAAGAGAGCGGACTTAGAATGTTTGTTGTTTTAGTCGCTAAGTCATGTTCAAGTCTTTTTCGACGCCATGGACTGTAGCCCACCAGGCTCCTCTTTCCATGGGATTTCCCAGGCAAGAATACTGGAGTGCCATTTCCTTCTTCAGGGCATCTTCCCGACCCGGGGATCGAACCTGCATCTCGGGCATGGCAGGCAGGTTCTTTACCACTGAGCCACTAGGGAAGCCCCAAAGTATAGGCCCGTCCCTGGGTGGGCCTGAACCAGCAACCTTTCGGTTAACATCCAAACTTAGAATGGGGCCCTGATCATGCACTTCCTGATCCAGGCTGAGACAGCCGGTTGCCGTGGGTGTTGGGCTGGGTTGGTTCCGTGGGGCAAAGGCTGCCCTGTCTTCCACTGCTCAGCTGCTGGGCTGCATGCCTAGCCAGATGTTCAGCAACTGCTACATTCCACCCAGACACAGCCCCACCTCTGGGGCCAGAGAACGGCTCTCCACACCAAGCATGCCTGGACTGCATGAGTCATGAGATGTCAGGCCCGAGGTATGTCACCACGGAACAGAGAAGAAGCCTGTTCTCCACCCGTCGGGGATGCTGGGACAGGGCTTTGCTGAGCCCCCCGTGGCTTGGGCAGATAAAGATGGAATGCCAAGAGCAGGCATCAGAGCAGCTGTGTGCCTCTGTCAGCCAGGAAGAGGGGTTGGGGGCATCAGACCCTGCCCTAGAGGTCTTCAAAGAACCCCCACCTCCTTGGCACCACTTACACAGACATCAATCATCAAACTCTCGGGACAGTAAGACCCTCCTGTTTTGGCCCCCCCACCCAGATCTGCCTGGTCACCCCTCGGGTCACTGTTGTGCACCATGTCACCCCCCCCCAACCAGCCCTGGCCTCGGTTTTTGGTTTCTCCACGGAGGAGCACACCTCTTCTCTGAATGCTGTCCCGCAGAGGTTGGCAGAGATGGGAGAGACACTTGGATCCAGGAAGAAAGGAAGTGTGAAAGTGCTAGTCGCTCAGTTGTGTCCGATTCTTGAGACCCTATGATACTGTAGCCCGTCAGGATTCTCCAGGCAAGAATACTGGAGTGGGTTGCCATTCCCTTCTCCAGGGGATCTTCCTATCCCAGGGATCGAACCTGGGTCTCCTGCACTGCAGGCAGATTCTTTACCATCTGAGCCACCAGGGAAGCCCAGAGAGACCCTTGTTATTCTGATAACAAGGAGTAGGGGAATCTGGTTGAGCTGGGTTGGTCTCTCATGGAAAGCTGGAATCAGGACAGTTTCTAGCCTGTCTCTGCCAAGCATCTGACCCAATGACAGTCAACAGAGGGGCCACAGGGGGTCTGGGTGGAGGCGGTAGGGGTAGTGAGGACATTCTCTTCCATCAAAGCACAGGAAAAGCAAAGAAAGCTGCTTTGTGGAGAGAAAAAAAGTAAATGCAGAGAGCAGAGGCAGGGAATAAGGGGAGAGAAGAAAGGAGGGGGAGAGATAAGCCTCCGGCCCCTGGCCACAAACACCCCTTTTCTGCTTGAACCAGAGCAGGAGGCGGGTGGTCCTTGTGGTCAAGAGCCCTGACTGAGCATGCACCAGAATCCCACCCTCAACCTGGCTTCCCAGAGTGACCCGTGCAGGCCAGGCCCCCACCCTGCAAATGCTGGGCTCCTGCCCACTCTCCTGCCTGGAATGTTCCCTGCTGTCTCCCCACCCTTTGGGGCCTGGCCCGAAGCCCTCCTCTCCTCACTGAGCCTTGCTACATACACCGCTGGACACTGGTGTTGAGTTCCTTTCCTGCCTCAGTGTCTCCAGCCTGAGCCAGGGGTCAGCTGAGAACCTCTCTGCACCCCACCCCACACACTCCCCCAGCCCCTGTCAAAGTGTGAAAGTGTTAGTCACTCAGCGGTGTCTGACCCCATGGACTGTAGCCCGAAAGGCTCCCCTGTCCGTGGAATTCTCCAGGCAAGAATACTGGAGGGGGTAGCCATTCCCTTCTCCAGGGGATCTTCCTGACCCAGGGATCGAAGCTGGTTTTCTCGCATCACAAGTAGATTTTTTTACTGTCTGAGCCACCAGAGAAGCCCCCTCCCAGCCCCGAGACTTTGTCTAATAAGCCCCTTGGAGCAGAGAGGAGAGGGCAGATGGCTGGGGTTGCAGGACCCCTGCAGAGTCCCTGCGGTGGGAAGACACTGGCAAAGCTGGTGGTCTCAGATCTGCCATCGTCCTAGCCCCTTGTGTAGGCTGAGAGGCATCGCCGAATGTGCTGCCACCCACTCGCTGGGTGCTGGGTGTGGACACCCACAGCCCAGGCCCCTGCTGGACCAGAGGCACAAAACCAGCTAGTAAAGGAGTCCTTTATTGCCACGTTAAACAGAACTGGTTAAACAGAGTCGGTCTGAGCTGCTGCCTGTCGCCCCTGCTGGGGGCGGGGGAGGCAGAAAGGGCATTGGGAAGGGGCTAGGCTCCTCCGCGTGCCAGGCACCCACCCTCCCAGTGCCAGGGCCCTGCCATCTGCTGGAAGAGGGCCCGGGGAAGGGGAGGAGAGCCAGGAGGAGATGCCAAGACTCCTGGGCAGAGGCAGGCAGGGGGACGGGCCACATGGGGATTCCCCGGCATGACAGGGTAGAAAGGCAGTCAGACCTCCCCGCCCAGCACCCAGCAGGGCCTGCCTTGTGGCAGGTGGGGCCGCAGGGCTGCGGGGCCAGTTTGGGAAGTATTGATCGGTCAAAGGTCAACCAGGGTTGGCAGGGTCACAAAGAGCTCCAAAACCCAGGCCCTTTCAGGCCATGAGACCCAGCTCTTTGGACAGGCCATGACCCTTTAAAGGGTCATGACCCTAAAAGGGGTCCGCAGGCCCAGGGCCAGCGGTTCCTTCAGTGAGTGAGACCCAGTCCCAGGATCTTGAGAAGGGAGGCACTCCTTGAAACCAACGAGGCCCCTTCCCAGGGTGGGCCACGCCCCGGCCGGCTGAGCAAGCAGGCTGCCTTGGGGCCCCAGGAGCCCTGGGCCTCGGCTTCCTCTGCTGGGAAGCCTTAGCATCTTGCATCTCTTGACCTGCCTGGTCCCTCGGCTGGGCAGAGCTGCTGGGTGTTTGTGGTGGATGACAGATAGGTCCGGGGGCGGGGGGGTGTTGCTGCAGGACAGAGGGCAGGTCTGGAGCTGGGGGCTCTGGCTGAACCCACCCTGGATCTCTGCAGATGGCCCCCGACTCAGCCTCCTGGGTACCAATCCTGCCCGGATATGTCAGTGTCACAGGGTGTTCAGAGCCCAGCGGGGAAGTGCAACACACATGGATGGACTAGTTCACGTGCGCGCTGTGTACACTCGTAGGTGCCCACGTGTACCTGTGCGCGTGCAAGCATGTACGGCGTGGGAGTGCACGCTGTTGGGGGTGTGCACACCACAGCCGCCTGGGTGAGCTCTGAATGCACACTCACTCCTGCCGGAGGGGAGGGGGTGTGAGCACGGACTCGGGAGGGTGCGAGGCAGCAGGCTCTGGTGGGTGTGTCTGCACAGCGCTCCTGCGGGGGTGTGAAGGCCCTGGGCCGGGATTGGGGGGCACCTCAGGGCCCGGCAGCCCTCACTGCCAGCTGGCACAGCTCCCGGGCAGGCTGTGCAGGATGGCCTCCAAGTTCTGCTTGTCGGCGCGGATCTCTGCGAGGTCGCTCTCGAAGCTCTGGATCTGCAGCTCCTGCAGCTTGGACTCCTGCTCCAAGAGCCTCAGTTTCCCCTGCAGGGCCCCTGGGGAACCCAGCCGCTGCCTCAGATGCTCCAGTGCAAGCTGGGTCTCGTTCAGGGCCCTGGCTGAGGTTCTGTGGGTGTCTAGCGACCCTGGACAGAGGAACACAGACAGACTCAGGGAGGGGGCCAGTGCCCCACCCCTGGAGGGCCCTCCCCAACCCCAAGTTTTCAGGATCCCAACTGCCCTACCAGCTACCAGGAAAGCAAGAGCCCAAGAGGGCAGCATGGTGAGGTAGGTGAGGGCCTGGGCTGTGTTTGTACCCCACCAAGCTTATGTGCTTAGAAAGCTGAGCGCAGAAGAATTGATGCTTTTGAACTGTGGTGTTGGAGAAGACTCTTTAGAGTCCCTTGGACTGCAAGGAGATCCAGCCAGTCCATTCTAAAGGAGATCAGTCCTGGGTGTTCACTGGAAGGACTGATGTTGAAGCTGAAGCTCCAATACTTTGGCCACATGATGCGAAGAGTTGACTCATTTGAAAAGACCCAGATGCTGGGAAAGATTGAAGGCAGGAGGAGAAGGGGACAACAGAAGATGAGATGGCTGGATGGCATCACCAACTCAATGGACCTGAGTTTGGGTAAACTCCAGGAGTTGGTGATGGACAGGGAGGCCTGGCATGCTGCGGTTCATGGGGTCGCAAAGAGTCGGATACGACTGAGCGATTGAACTGACTGACTGACTGAAGCTTATGTGCCAACCTTGGAAGTTCCCCTCGGGTGGCACGGAGAAGCTGTTAAGCTTTGGCACTGGTATTACTATTAACTGTTAAAGAAGAGAAGGCCTTGGGTGAGTCCTGAGCCCCGCTTTCCTCATCTACAAAGCAGCGTGTGTGAGAGAGGTCCCCACGTATCTGCTGGCTCCCACAAGCTGTCGATTTGCTGAGAGTGCATGCTTATGGATGGATTTCACCTGGGATGTGGGGACACCAGGTGAAAAAAAGGTCTCCGGCATGAGAATGGGGGGGTGGATAGGAGGGGCTGCAGGCCTGTGAAGCGGGCAGCGGGGGTCTAGTCCTGGCCCCGGGGCCTGGATTAGCTCTGTTGCTTGGGTTGAAGGACTTCTCCCAGAGCCCCTCCAAGTGTGAAACGAGGTGGGTGGGGCTGGGTGCTCACCTATGAACTTGGTGATGATGGTGGCATGGACTCCACCAGCTGTCTCCCCTGCCTGGGCTTTGTCAACTTGTCATTAAGGTGACACTCAACGGGAAGACAGCTGAGCCAGGCGGGAGAGTGGTGGGGACAATGAAACAAATTCTAAACGGCATTTTAAAAATTAATTAATCAGGCCATGCCCGGGCTCAGCTGTGGCACGTGGGATTTTTCGATCTTCGTTTCAGCATGCAGAATCTTTAGTTGCAGCCACTCAAACTCTTGGTTGCCGCCTGTGGGATCCAGTCCCCTAACCGGGGATTGAACTCAGGCCCCCTGCATTGGGAGTGCACAGTCTTAGCCACTGGACCACCAGAAGGGAAGTCCCCTAAATGGCTTTGAATCCCACAGGACCCCACAGGCTCCCATGGCCCTGAGTTTCCTGGGCCATGAAGACTGGGATGGAGGGCAGGCAGCTGCAGGAGCTGAGCCTGGGGCGGGAAGAGGCAGAGGAAAGATGCTCCCAGCAAAGTCCCTCAGAGGCCCTACCATCCACCGGAAAGTCCAAACAGCCTGGCCTCGGAGGAGCTTCCAGCCTCCACTCTGCCTGCCCAGCTGGGTCTCCTGGGGTGGGGACAGGGTCTGGGTGAGTGTGGTCACTCCTGCGCCTCCAGGTCAATCCCAGTGCCAGCGTGAATGAGTGAACGGCAACAGTGGTGAGGACGGTTTAACCCACACAGAGTGTTCGATTCAGGCTGGGCTGAATCGTGTCCAGGGTGCTGAGTTCTTGTGGGTATAGACTCGTGACTACGAGTGGACACATTCTGAGTCAAGTCAGACCTGAGCGTGACCCACGGCCTCCCCGCTGACTGGCTGTGGGACCCCGGGCACATTATTTAACTTCCCTGTGCTTTGGTTTCCTCATCTGCAGAATAGCAAGAGCATCAGGATCCTTGGCTGGAAAGGTTGGAATGAGATCCGATCGTGTGTGCGAATAGCTGAGTGGGGGCCTGCTCTCCAGGGGAGATACAGAACATGCTGATTTCCCCTTGTCTTACTGACAGTGAGAATTGAAACGCATGCGATCCCGTGGACAAACCCTGAGGATGTCACCCTGAGTGAAACAGACCGGTCACAAGAGGACACACACTGTACGATTCCACTCAGGTGAGCTGCCTGCAACGCCAGATTCAGAGCAGATGGTGCAACGGGGGTTGCCAGGGGCTGGGGGTGGGGCAGTGGGCTTTGTGTATAATGCGGACAGGCTTCATCTTGGGATGCTGAAAAAGTTCTGGAGATGAGTGGTGGTGATGGGCCACATGATAAGGTGAATGTTGTACCTAACGCCATTGAAATGTACGCTGAATAGTGGTTAAAATGGCAAATTTAATGCTTTGTGTGTTTTAAAACAGCATGCTGTTCATTTCAGTAGTGAAATTTGCTCAGTTGTGTCCAACTCTTTGTGACCCCATGGACTTAGTCCATGGAATTCTCCAGTCCAGAGTATTGGAGTGGGTAGCCTTTCCCTTCTCCAGGGGATCTTTCCAACCCAGGGATCAAACCCAGGTCTCCTGTATTGCAGGTGGATTCTTTACCAGCTGAGCCACAAAGGCTTTCCACAAGGGAAGCCCAAGAATACTGGAGTGGGTAGCTTATCCCTTCTCCAGAGGATCTTCCCGACCCAGGAATTGAACTGGGGTCTCCTGCATTGCAGGCAGATTCTTTACCAACTGAGTTATCAGCAAAGCCAACTGCTTCCCTGAAGTTCACTGAAGTTTAGGGCTTCAGTCCAACTGCTATTAGGCAGTTAAGCCACGTCTTGGGGGCTGTCCTCTTCAAAATTTACTGACCCATCACACTTCCCAGGTGGCACTAGCAGTAAAGAACCCACCTGCCAATACAGGAGATGTAAGAGACGTGGGTTCGATCCCTGGGTTGGGAAGATCCCCTGGAGGAGGGCATGGCAACCCACTCCAGTATTCTTGCCTGGAGAATCCCATGGACAGAGGAGCCTGGTGGGCTACAGTTCATAGGGTCACAAAGAGTCAGACACGACTAAAGCGACTGAGCACACATGCGCGCGCACACCGCAGTGTGGCAAGCACTCTGTAAATTACCCTCTGTGACCCCATTTCACAGATTGGGTAACTGAGGCTCAGAGAGGGTGAGTGATTTTCCCAGATCTCACCGCTCAGGAGGACAAAGTGCCAGACTTGAATCCTGGTCTGTCTGATCCCAAGCCAGCACCCGGTCCCCAGTGCCACGCTTGCTCCTGTGACATTCGCTCTCCTTCTCTGAAATTCTCAACCACTGAGGGTGGATCCAGTCACCTGGTGCCTACAGGTGTTGTGCAGGTAGTGAGTGTTCCCTCCTCCTGACTAGCAGCCCCTGGAGGCACAAAGTGAGCTTGTTTCTAGACCCCAACCCTGCCTTACGTGAGGGGGCGTGGAGCAGTTACAAATGCTTGCAATTGGCCACAAGGCTCAGGATGGGGGAAGCAATGGATAGGAGGGCTAGGAGACAACCTTCCCCTGGACTGGGCCTCACAGAAAGAGCCCAGAGGTGTGCCGGGGACCCAGGGGGCCAAGGCCCGGCCTTGGGGTCTCCTTACCCAGCCTGGCGAGCAGCTCCAACAAGGCTTTGATGTCTTTCTCCAGGGAGGTGCGTGACTCCCGGATCTGCCGTTCCATCTGGCTCAGCCTGGCACCATCCTTTTGGCGGGGCAGGGGGAGAGGAAAAGCTTGAGTGGCTCCCAGCTGGTTCCCGGGACCAGGAGGAAAAGGGGTGGGGATCTCGTACCCGCTCAGCTGCCTCCAGCTCCTGTCTGTGCGCTTCTGAGGTCAGCAGCTGCCGGGAGGCCAGTCGGAGGGTCGCCCGCGTCTGACTGGAGAGCCGGCTAGCCCGCCGGTGTTCCTGCTTCCCCGCCCTCAGCAAGGCTTTGGCGAGCTGTGGGTGGGAGGCAGCAGAGAGGGGAGGGTGAGTGGAAGGAGTCCTTCTTTTCCTTTTTAAAGTTTTTACTGTTGTTGTTGTTTTTAATGTGGATCATTTTTTGAACCCTTTACTAAATGTACTACAATATTGCTTCTGTTTTATGGATTTTTGTTTATATTTTGGCTGCGAGGCATGTGGGATCTTAGCCCCCCCCATCCAGGGACTGAACCTCCCACCCCCTGTATTGGAAGGTCTTAACCACTGGACGGCCAGGGAAGTCCCCAAGAGAGTCCTCATAGAGGTAAAGGATATTAATGGTCATCATGCCAAGTGGTCATCACTTCATGATCATTTGTTTGTTTGTTCAATCACTCATTCATTCAACAGGTATGTACCAGCTGCTGGCACAGTGCAGGTCGCTGGACCCTACCCATCTCCCCTCTGAGGAGAAACCAGCTATTTTACAGATGGGGAAACAGAGCTGTAGGAGAGGAGCTGGCCGAAATCAAAACGACAGGACCAGAAACCAAGCCTGCAAACCTAGCACTTTCTCTAGGCAGCTGTAAAGGCAGTTTAGGGGACTTCCCTGGTGATCCAGTGGTTAAGACTCTGCCTTGCAATACAGGGGACATGGGTTCGATCCTCGGTCAGGAAACAGATCCCACAGGCCTCGGAGCAAACAAGTCCACGCTTCACGACTACCGAAGCCCGAGTGCCACAACTACAGAGTCTGTGCAGCGCAAGGAAAGATCCTGAGTGCCGCAACTAAGACCCCACGTGGTCAGATTAATTAATTTTTTAGAAAGAATACACTGAAAAAAATAAAGGCAGTTTACTTGGGGCCGAAGCAACAAAGCCAGTGAAGGTGCTGGGGAGACTCACATCGATTCAAGTTTGGCACCAATTAAACAAGAAAAGCCGAAAGGTTTAGGGAGTAGAGCCCAACAGACCGAGGTGTGAGTCCTGCTCATGTGATTGAAGCTACTGAACCAGGCTGGGCCCCAGGGTCTCCACCTGTCCCATGGGGACTGCAGTGACATCTATTTCATGGGAAATCAACAGGGTCACCCGTGTGAAGCTCCAGAGCTCAGAGCCTGGGAGCCCCTAGTAAGTGCAGAGTACTCAGCATTGCACACAGAAGGGGGCAAATGTGTGAGGGCAGGTGCCCTACAGAAGGGCACCTCCTCTATGCCAGTCCTCCCCCAGGCCCAGAAGACACGGATGCCCCAGGAGTCATGTCCCTGGCCCTGACCTTGGCACTGTCCTGGGCCAGCAGCTCGGCTTCCCTGCCCTTCTTCTTGGCCCTGGAGGAGACTGAAACCGCATCTCCCAGCACCCTCTCTGCCTGCTTGGTCTTCTTTCTCGAGTCTGCAAGGATCCTGTCCTGGACGATGGCTGCCTTCCTCCTCAGCATGGCCTGGTCCTTGGGCCGAGGAAACCTTGGCGTCATCCCTGTAAACCCAGCCGAGGCTGTGTCAGGAGGGCTGGGCTCAAGCCTGGAGAGCCCGACAGGAGGTCACTACCAGAAGCTGACCATCCCCAGACCCTCAGACAGTGCGAGCAGAGGAATGAGACACACGAGCTCTGTGTGTGTTACTTCTCAGGATCACCCAGGAAAGACATAAACAAGACACACTGCTCTGTGAGTGTAAAGAGTCACGTGATAGCATGATATCAGATCGGCCAAAAAGCTGGTTGCGTGAGTGTGTGCTCAGTCTTGTCTGACTCTGTGACCCCATGGGCTGTATGTAGCCTGCCAGGCTCCTCCATCCATGAAATTTCCCAGGCAAAAATACTGGAGAGGGTTGCGATTTCCTCCTCCAGGGGATCCTCCCAACCCAGGGTTGAACCCAAGTCTCTTGTGTCTCTTGCATTGGTAGATGGATTCTGTACCACTGAACCAGCTGGGAAGATCTTGTTTGGGTTATGGAACATCTTATGGAAAAACTCAAACGGACCTTTGGGCCGACTCTACTTACAAATCACAGGATTACATGGTGGTCAATGCCTGGGCCAGTGGAGATGGGAGCCACAGCCCAGCATATAAAAAGATTCATTCAGTTCTTTGTTTTTATGGACTGCCCATTTCTACAAAGACTTTGAGGCAGCTAATCATGATAGATCAACTGGACCATTAAAATGAAAAACCAAGGGCCATATGTAACTCGGAGGATGAGGAAGAGTGAGAAGTGCCAGAAAATTAGGGCCGTGACAGTGCAGGGCCAGATGCTCTGTTTACCAGTTAGCCTCCTAGCAGCCAAGACAAAAGGGGAAATTCTACAATTCACACGGATTTTATTATCTAATAAAAGGTAGTGTCTCTCCATAAAGAAAGAAAGACTTTTCCCTTTCCTTTCAGATCAAATTCTAGGGGAAATTTATCCTAAGGGGTACTGATTATAGTTGCTCAGTTGCTAAGTCGTGTCCGACTCTTTGTAACCCCATGGACTATAGCATGCCAGGTTCCTCTGTCCTCCACTATCTCCTGGAGCTTGCTCACTCAAATTCATGTACACTGAGTGGGTGATACTGTCTAACCATCTAACCATCTCATTCTGGGCTTCCCCCCATGGTAGACAAAGTAAAATTTTAAAAAGAATCAAGCCTTGTAATTTTCAAGGACAGAATAATACATAATCATTCTATGAGGAGAATCCAAAGGTTAGATCTATTTTGCTTCTTGTACACAAAACCGGTGTTTCTTAAAGGGCATGCTGGGGAGTCCTAATTCTACAGGGTGCTGATAAATGCTAGGGCATAATGTCAATTTAGTTTATATGAAGTGAACCTGGGGCACTTCCCTGGTGGTCTGGTGGTTAAGAATCTACACTTCCACTGCAGGAGGCACAGTTTCAATCCCTGGTGGGGGAAGTATCCTTCATACTTCATGGAGGCATGCCCCCCAAAAAAGTGAACCTGGTTTTTTCATTGCAAGACTTCTCAGAGCCTTTAGGATTGTAAGGCGTGTGCTGCAAGGCCTCAGGGAGATCTATAGCATGTCCAGTTTCTTAAACTTATTTGAATACAAATCCTCTCTTGGCAGAACAGTTACAGGCTAAGGGCTGTTCCACATTTCATGCAGCAGAATTTCCTTTCTTGGTCTACCCATCTGTAAAATGGGGGCTCTTGGCCTCATTTTCCTAAAGTTCAAGAGAGACTTGGACTAGCATCAACCCACACCCCCTTCTGAAGAGAAACACTGCATCCCTTCTCGTAGCCCCACTGGACGCTGGACCAGGGCAGCCATTTTTGTATGAGGTAACTGAGCCAGAGTGGCCTGGATCAGGGACGGACAGCTGATGGCATCAGATTCTCTTCCCATCTGCTCTTGAGGGGTTCTGTGTGTGGTCTGATGATGGATGGCCATGTGGGCAAGAAACGGGTGAGTGGTATGTGAGATGGGGAGGGACAAGCAGTGACAGGAAAGGGAGGTCCTGAGACCAGGGGGAACGGTCTCTTTGGCTCATGCTCACATGACTGGACCTCTGGCCCCTGCAGCCAGGCCTGCCCAGGGTGAGGCCTGATCCCTGATGTCTGTCATGCACGTTTGTGCACTGATGAGCCTGGGGCTAAGCAGGGCACACATACCTTCCAGGTCAGCCAGCAGTGTCCTGGCTCCCATGACAGTCACCGTGGCAGCCTGGACGGACGAGGAAGCTCGGGTCAGGGCGGCTCTGGCTTCCTGGTGCAGCTGGAGAGAGATGGGAGAGGTTGGGTAGGTGGTGCTGGAGGTGTGATGGGCAGAGCCGGGTCAGGTGGGCACCAAACCCACATATACAAGGTCCCCAAAGGGCACCAAAACAGACGCTGAATTACGCTGTTTACCAGGACCACCTGATTTGTCTTACTCTACCAATGTTAAACTTTGACGGTCTCTCCCAAGAGCTTATCTGTCCCACAGAACCTCAGAGGAACACTGGATCCGAAGAACTAAAAGAAAGATGGATGACCGAAAGTTGCTTTTCAGAATGCTGCTGTATCTCAGCAAGAGGATGTGAAATGGAGAATCTGTTTCTTATACAACTTTTACTCCTAGGAAATTAGTTTCTTCCCCGCTGTCACTAAATAAGGTGATGGTGGTGGTTTAGTTGCTAAGAGTCGTGTCCGACTCTTTGTGACCCCATGGACTGTTGCCTGCCAGGCTCCTTTATCCATTGGATTTCCCAGGCAAGAATACTGGAGGGGGTTGCCATTTCCTTCTCCAGGGGATCTTCCTGACCCAGGGATCGAACCCGGGTCTCGTGCATTGTAGATGGATTCTTTACTGACTGAGCTACCAAGGAAGCCCACCACTAAATAAGGCTGGATACTCAAAAGGATACATATCTGACGGATGAATAGATACACAAAATGTGGTGTATCCACATGGTGGAATATTATTCAGGGCTTCCCTTGTGGCTCAGCTGGTAAAGAATCCGCCTGCAATGTGGGAGACCTGGGTTCTATCCCTGGGTTGGGAAGATCCCCTGGAGAAGGGAAAAGCTACCCACTCCAGTATTCTGGCCTAGAGAATTCCATGGACTGTATAGTCCATGGGGTTGCAAAGAGTCAGACACGACTGAGCGACTTTCACATATCCTCACATGTAAAAGAATGAAATGCTGATATGTACCGTAATGTGGATGAACCTGGACAATATTACGGTAAGTGAAAGCAGCCAGACACAAAGGGGCCCGTATCACATGACTCCGTTTGTATGAAACGTCCAGAGTAGGTAAATCTATAGAGACAGAAAGCAGACCGGTGGTTGCCAGGGGCTGGGGGAGGGAGGGCTGAGGAGTGACTGTTTAATGGGCATAAGTTTTCCCTTTGGGGGTTTCCTTCGGGGGTGATGAGTGTTTCCGAACTGAGAGGTGATGGTTGCACAGCTCGGTGAGTGTGCTAAATGCCACTGTGTTGTACACTTTAAAATGGGTAATTTTAGGGAATTCCCTGGTGTTTCAGTTGTTAGGACTCCACCTTTCCATCACAGGGGGCACGGGTTCAATCCCTGGTCAGGGAACTAAGATCCTACATGCTGCACGGCCTGGCCAAAAAAAAAAAAAAAGCGGGGTAATTTTATGTTACATGAATTTCTGTCAATCAATCAATCAATCATGTGGGTTTGAAGAGCTACCAGATGCTGCCCAGGGAGCCCTCATGTCTTAAGTCTTACTCCAAACGCCCGGCAGAGGTGTTCCTGGGAGAGGAAGATAGGAGGCACTGTGCTGGGGCCAGCCACTGCACACTGGGGTCTGGTCCTCACCCTGCTGTGGCCTCATCTGCTCCCTGGACCAGAGGGGTGGACTAGACCAACGAGTACCACCCCAGGAGACCCTGACACAGCACAGCTCGCCCAGCGTGTGACAGGCACAAGGCCCAGCTCTTCGGATGCTGACAGCAAGCTTCTCCCCTGAGCCCTGTCTTTAAAAGGACAATAAAGATGTCAGTGGGACAAGCCACTGCTGGGATAAGTGGAAGATGCATTTGAATAAAGTCTGTAGATCAGGCTCATTGTGTAAATATCATGTTGATTTCCTTACTCTGATCTTTATAAGGTGGTTAGGTAAAATGTTAACAGGAGGGGAATCTACGTGAAGGGTATAGGGGAATTCTCTGGACTCTCTTCAAAACTTTTTTCTAAAATTATTTTCAGATGAAAAGTTAAAAAAACACTTGAAGGGGTTCTTATAATTTAATCGATTGGAAACCACGGTTGGGCGAAATTCACCCCATAGTTCTTGAGTTCCCTGATTACTGAGCACT